>NW_024609868.1:17766164-17871164 GCF_016920785.2 Ixodes scapularis
GTACGAAGCTTACAAGAAGTCAGATCCAAATCACCTAATATTTGCTTTAGACATCCCTTGCTCAACAGAGCGATAAAGGTTTCACGGGCGACTCAAACTGATTGCAATTCTAAAAATATTTTTTTCTTTAACTTTAATACCAATAACTACCAAAAAAAAACTGTCTCTAAAGAAAGATCAAATATTGCTCAAGTTTAGGGGGTGTGATAGTGTCTTTTCAATTATGATTTGTATCCACTTCTACTTGGGCTGTAGTATTGTAAGATAAATGTAATAAAACGGGACCTGTAGCACCGTAACATAAATAAAATAAAACAACAATAGCAAGCCAACTTAAAGCTCGTGTGCACTTCTAAAGCATATACTGCCAATGAATTTTGCGTTCACTCCGTCCGTCGGTCGCACGTCGTCTTTCTCGCTATTCTGCAGGGCCCCCTCGGAGAGAGCTGCGGCGTTCTGCCCCGCGCTGCCGACCGCCACCGGTAACCCGGTGCGTGACAGAGACTCATCGAGTCAGGAGTCCGAATTGCATGTGGCCGTCGTAGCAGGCAACCACACGCCTCTCCAACTAATCAGCGCAAAAAACACGGGCTTCGAACTGGAATGTGAGCCAGAGAAACTGCCGACGACCCGTAGTATTCATTTTTTTTAATTAAAACAAAATGAAGGTGTCCTTTTTTGTTAAAATGGTTTTCAAGATATTGTAAAATAAGTAACCTGTCTACGTTTGAGTGAATTCTTGAAAAGGATGCGCGTTATGAATTCGAATGAAAACATGTACGAATGCCGAAATAAAAATATCAAGTTTCCGATTTTTTTTTTAATGTGGAGTTACAAAGCTCTGAGTTTGGTTAAATTTTAAGTTATCTGTCATGTTTGTAATTATATGTAACAAAATAAAAAAAAAAATTAAAAAAGAAAAACAAATGTTCTAGTCATTTAACGTGTATGACGAGTTTTTGCACAAAGTATCTAAAAATATGTTCGATCCACAGCGACAACAGTTTGTGTTTTATAACTATTCACAATACCAACTTCGCGCAAATAGCGAAACACATACTTGACTACGAGCGAAACTGTAATTTTTGTTACAAAAAATAAATTTCACTATTTACGAAAGAAAAGTTCGAATACGTTTTTTCGGTGCACAAACAACGCCAAAAAAAAAAAGTTTTTTTTTTTTTTTGTAAGAATTAAAATGTTCACCGGATATGGTTGTACGATCTTATCAGAAAACGCCCTCCAGATCTTTGCTTACACCGCATAAGGATGCATGAGTGGGAAAGCCCACCTTCAACAGTCTTGACAACGCGCTTTTATTTATTTTTTATATTTTATTTATTTGTGTTGTTTGTTTCGACCCTACTTCCGCATGTGTCCACAAAGTTATCTCACGAGGAAGTAATCATGTCATAATATATAAATTGTACAGTAAGTGACAGCTTAAGAAACGTAGAAAGTGGCCTATTATGTTTATGCATCTCGGTAACTCTAAGGCCGTTATCTCGGTGGCCGTTGAGCTATAATGAGATGCGTGACATACCCTGCCATCCTTAATCTCTCGGTGACAGTAGGTGTATACAGCGACCAACATTCATCTGTGAAGACTGAAAGCATTCTTTGTTTCATCTTTTTCAGTTGATTATTGCTATTATTTTATCCGTAATAATTATATTAATATTATTGCTATTATTGATATAATATTTTAGTAGTAGTAGTAGTAGTAGCAGTCGTAGTCGTAGTAGTCGTAGTAGTAGTTGTAGTAGTATCAGTGGTTGTAGTAGTATCAGTAGTTGTAATAGTAGTGGTATCATCATCATCATTGCCATCCTCATGATCAGCCAAGCTACGAAAGTTGTGCACGGCGAACTTAGCCAAAGACAAGGTCAGTCTTTTAGAAAACCCCAGTCTTAGGTGAATTCATCGTGTTTAACGTCCCCAACTTGCTTGCATCCTCGTTTTTAATGCGTTAGCATCAGAACGCTCGTTTTCACGAAAACCCGCCGGTGTCATTCCGTGCGTCCGTTCGTCAGCGCCATGCGTGACGTCGCGAGCAGGGTGGGGTGGTGAGGAGGTATCGTGTTTACAGATGCAATGTCTCACCACGGCGGCGGGGAGATAGGGGGAAGGTGACGCGTGCTGACGTCAGCGCTTCGGACAAATACGAGCGTCGCACAGCTGGCGCGGAGCCAGAGACGAGCAGGCGCCGTGCCGCCTTGGAATACGGCCCAGACCAGTGTCCGCTCAGGCGATGGATGTGGTTCTTTCCACGAGTGATAAAGGGGATAAAAAAGGATTGTAAATGTATCATAAATGACTCTAAAGGGGTCATAAACTAATGAAAATGAGTAATAAACGACAGAAAAGCGGGAATAAATGAATTGCAAGTAGCCCTGATCGAATAAAAACAGGTAAAAAGAGGGTGAGAACGAACCACCTCCACCGAAATTCCGTCGAATGAACCCTATTGATTGTCAAAAAAAAATTTTCGCACGTTCAGCACAGTGCTTAAGAAACGGAGTGAACTTAATCGATAGAATTCTCTTTATGTTTCTCTTCGTCATGCATAGTAAGACTTATAGTATATCTTATCAAAGCACATACCGAAACAAACAACGCAGATTCAAAGAGGTCGGGGCAGCTTCAAGCTATCATTAATCTGCTCACTTTGACTTCAGGTCCGTACCTAAATTGCAACAGGCCTTATAGAGATCGACACCACCATTACTCCTGAGCAAACGAACCCGGTGCGAGAAACAAATCAGAACCAAACAAACAGTCGGACAAAATGCGACTCAAATATCGTGAGAAAAAAAAAAAGAAAGAAAAAAGAAACACATTTTGAAGCCCGCTTTTGTTGGCATCGATTGAAAAATTCGACTAACTTCGGGGCCCCCTCGGTTCCCCAAAAACTGAGACAAGAGATGCGAAGAGAACCGGGAGCTCGGAGTACGATCGGACAATTCATTACCTCGAACGGTCTCGACTTAAAATTATTTTTGTCTTCTTTTTCCTTTGTGTCTCTCTCGATGCACCAGCGTTGCCGGGGACTAAATGGGACTTGGAAAGTGCGCCAGTCGTTTCGGCCCATTTTCCTTGGCTTCGTTCGAGTAAGTCTTTTGTTCTTTCCCCGCCCTGCAGATTAATGAGCGGACGGCTCGTCCTCTCTATTGATCCCGTCTCCGGTTTCCTTTAGTGGTTTGCCTGGAGAGTTGGGTCTCCTCGGCCCTGTTTGTACTGCTGAGCATTGGTTAGATTGCTCGGTACTGTTGTGAAGTTCCGCTTTGGGCAATCCCTTTCCTTGTTGGAGGATGTAAGCTGGGGGAGTCCTGTAGAAGCTCCCGTACGCAAACAGACACAAAAACACAAGCCGACAAAACGCGCACACAAGCGAACATTCGCAAACATGAACACTCAAATAAAAACACACGTGCGCGCAGGCACCGCACGCTCAATCACATACAGTGAAGACCACACGTACACATACATACACAAACACATGTGCGCGCACACGAATACGCAAATACCAATACACACGCACACGGAAATGCAAATACATAAAGAGACACAAGTTGGCATGCTCACACGGTTAATAACGCAGGTACTAACACACGTATACTCACACAGCTACTAACACTCAATTACGCAAGCACGCAAATCCGACGAGCGCGCGGGCACACGCATAGAAATACTTACATAAACTGCATGTACAAATGCGCGTGAACACGCAAACACATCCAAACATTATTGTATGCGCGCGCGCACACACATACACGAGCATAGTCGATATGCACCCCCTCTCTGCGCGTATCGCAGGATTTGTCTCCAGCGTCGTTAAATGCGTTAAATCGCATCACATAAGACGGTCTCAGATTAGTAGTGCAGAACGCGGACAGCGGGACACCCTCCCCGACTCAAGCATTCACACAAACGGCGGGGAGCTGAGAGATGTTGTCAGTGTTATCTGACGCATGTAGCGGTCGCACTCTCGACAACAGGGCACGGTGCGCGTTGACGAGAATAGAAAAATGTAGGCGCACATAAAACGGCGATATGTGATTATGGCAGCAGCGCTGTTAGATCCAGAAGACGACTAAGCGCCTCCTGCTAAAAGAAAAATGCTTGTTGAATAGGTGGATGCGACCCAAAGGACGTGAAATAAAAAAAAAACAGTTGTATGAGGAGCAGCCTCAGGAAGGCATTGACGAATACCGAAGTCTCCTACCGGTGCCTCGACGACGTGCGCAACAGCGCAAGCCACAACAAGTTTGGTTATCCCGATGCCACCACCCGCATCTCGCTGAGCCAAATCTGTAAAGTTGACAGGCGCGTGAACAAAATACCGCCAATTGCAACGAAATCCTACACCAAGACGGGGAGTGTTTGTGCAGCCCAAGCAAGAGCTCCCCCATCCGCCTGGGGTGTCTGCGTTAGCTCGGCTCCGCGCAAAAGCGTGACGTTGGTACCACGTGATGCACCTCCCAGGGAGCAATGGGAGGGATTTCTCCCCCGTGTGAATCCCCTTTCGATAGCCATTCGCATCTCATCATCTGGGCTACATAAGGGCAAACAAAAAGAACAACGAGGCAACGTGTTGGCGGTCACAGATTGGCGGCGGAGCACCTGATTACTCGAAGAAAATGGGGCGACGTACGGAACTCATTATTCAATAACCACTCGAATCTCATCATGTGGGGTACACAGGAGGAGGCTAGACGAACCAAGACTGGTAGGTGCGTCGTGTGTGTCCATGCCCTGAGACGTGTGTTTGCTCGACATAATCAAATGAGACCGTTCAGGCTCGTCACTCCCGTTACTTTGTTTGCAGTTCTCATAGGTCACGTTTCCCTTTTTTTTTTTTTTTTTGGTTGGGTTATTATGGTGGTGTATTTTGCGTGTATGTGCGTTGGCGTATTGTAATCAAAATAATTCACATCCCTTCGCGTTTTGTGTGCACTCTAGAAAATCCAGTGCCTCTGTTTTTCGTCAAAAGATTCGAGAGAGCCCATCGCTCCAATAGACAAAAGGGACTCGGAGGATGAAGAAGTAGAAATTTTAAGTAAACATGTTGCGGTTTAATTGTATTTTATTTTTAGTTGACTTATATGTTTTCAGTCGTGATGTACAAAGGGCGACACAATTAACCAGGACAAATTAATATCTGGCTTTTGTTTAAGTCAACAATTAGACGTCACCTGTCCAAAAGGCTGACATATAAACTAATGGTGTGTTCACGTGCGACTTCACATTAAATGTGACTCTGCATGAGTTTTGTTTTGTTGTTGTTTTCTACGAGATTTCTTCTTTTTTTTTTTTAATTGCGGGAAACGCGATTGTGTGGTGTTCCGAGCAAACGGCGTCGAGCGGCGGCTGTCGTGTATAAAGAGTGTCCTTATCATAAGGACAGGTTGAGTGATTGTCGTCCTGGCTTAAAGTTCCGTAATAGGTCGCACCACGTTTTGAAGTACGACGACCAACACTTGACGAAGCACACTTCGTGAGAAGTACGTGGCGTGTTCCGCTTCATTCTGCCAACTTCGAGAAGTCGCAAATTAGAAAAGAAAAAAAAAAGGCTGAAAAAGACAGGCATAAGAAACAAGTTAACCAAGACAAGGCCAATCTGTAATCGTTTTCTTGCCAACACCTTCACTGTCACGCCACTCGGTGCCCCAAACGTCGCTACTTGTAAGAAGCCCGAAGTCCCCCTCTTTTCTGTTTTCCGTTCTAATATAAGAACTGCCCGAGAAATTCTGCCGCAAAAATTTACAGAAAAATAAAAGTGGCGTGCTTACAACACTTATTAGTAGCACACCTTTTTCTTTTTTTGTGACGAAACGTAATTAGAGGAGATACCGTCAGGGACTTTTAGCAAAATGTTGCCGTGTTCCGCGTACCTCTGAAGCATGTTTTGAAGCGCGCCCAGGTTGTACCGTGACCACGGGGCGTGCGCTTAAAAACATGCTTCAGGGGCTCCGGTAGTGCAGTACGCGGTACACGGTAACGGTTTACTAAAATTCCCTATTGGCGAAGCTTCGTAGCGGATAACCCGGTGTGTTTCGTATAGAGAGGTCGTGGCACGTGCCTTCGCATTTCTACGTGACGTCATGGTATCACGTGACCTCACGTGACATCGTAACGACTAGCAATAAATAAATTTACCCAATAGCCGCACTTCTAGATCCAGGCGCTAACATATCACTTATGGGGTGCCGTATTCGAGTTGTGCCAAAAGACGAACATAGATCTTCGGACAGCGGACGCAAATTTCCAGGTGGCGTCGGTGTCTGTACTACCTGCTGGCGGTGCTGTGAGATCGCGAATGTCCTTCCATGAAAGAAAGTGAAAGGAGCGCTTCGTGTACTTGCCTGGGCTATTGGTGCCCATAATCCTAGGAAGAAATTATACCGTGGCGGAGCGGGCTAGGATCGATTTCGCTAGAACCGGCTACCGTTTGAGAGACGAAACAATAGCCGACGTAATTTGCGGGACGGGAGGACTGTATTCTCAGCCAGACGATACCGGCAAACTTTGCAAGGCAAGTTCGTTTACTTTCAGACAGTGTACACGAGGCAGTTCAGAAGTGTCCCGGTTGCAGCGGCCAGGAACAGCGGTTCGAACATTTATTGGAGCCATTCTCGCCATGGTTTACGGAACGGCCCGGGAAAACTGGTCTTCGACGGCACCGTATTAAAACCAAAGGTGCGCCGCCTCGAAAGTGTAACGCGAGACCCATACGTGCTCACAAGCGTGAACTTCTAGATGCGGCACTCACGAAAATGATCGACACGAGCGCGATACATGAGTCGAAAAGCCCATGGGCTTCGTCGGCGGTACTTGCTCCAAAGAAGGATGGCACTACGAGACTTTGCGCAGACCACAGGAAACTAAATGAAATGCCGACCAGCCACAGTTATCCTTTTCCGAGTATTTCCACAGTCATGTACGCCTTCGGAAACGCGACTGTTTTCAATACCTGGCTGACGTGAAAAAGACATTTGTTTGCAAAAGAGGATTGCTTGAATTAACACGCTTTCCCTTGGGATTGTCCCACCCTTCCGCCAGCTTTCAATGCCTAATGGACGTTGTCGGTTCCTTTCCCCGTTATCCGCGCGGCCACAAATATTTGCTAGTAGTGACCGACCACTTCAAGAAGTCGGTCGAAATGTTTCCTTTGCACAAGTTGGACTCTCGGAAAATCTGGGACTTCCTTCTTAAGAGGTTCGCGCTTTTGCTTTAAAAACAACGCGTCTTATATTAAAGACAACGCGCCTTATTTTGTTAGCAAGGTGTTCATGTAGGCGTCTAAGGCCCTAAGAATATTGCACAAACTGACTTTGCCATATTATCCACAGGCAAATATCAAGAAAAGGATCAACCGCAGCCTGAATCTGATGCTTGTAGCACACACAGAGCGATACAAAGACTGGGGCGCAAGACTGGGAGAAATGGCATTCGCTTCCCGCACGACAATCAACCGGTCCACGGGTTTCACTCTGGCTCTACTTAAATTTGGAAAAAAAACTCGCGTTTCCCCTGGGAAATTGCCTTTGCACAGATCCAGCAGGCATGCAGTGCACCACTACGCAGTTTGCAGATCGCCTGGAGCGTTTCACAGAGAACTTGCGGGAAACTCCAGAAAGCCTCGACGTATCGATGCTGCAGTAGACCAAACTTTACAGCGCGGGGAGGCGAAATCTACAGTTTAAATCTGGCATTGAAGCGAACTCATCCGCTGAGTGATGCTGCTAGAGGCTTCACGGCCTCCTTAGCAAAAAGGAGGAGGGACCCTACAGTGTTAGCAAGAAGCTCTTCAACCTGTCTTATGAGCTGCATGGTCCATTACGAATGTGGTAAAGTGTGCGGGTCCATTCATGTCGTCGACCTAAAAACTTTTTTAGGAACACGAGGAGGTAGATGTGTCGCAGTTTCCAAATGGCAACAATCCGGAAACCCCTCTCAGAAGACTCCATACCGTCTCTGCCAAGATACAACCTGTGACGGCGGTGTTTACGATAACAAAAAAAAAAGCACGAGCCCTAAGTGCATTATAGAGAAGGGAAAGTAGCCATGCTTGGGTATTGTAAAAACGACGAGGGTTGCGCATAGAGGACGGATGTCTCTTGCATGAGATCCTGCGTTTTTCGGCGATTATCAGCGATCCTTTTCCAAAGTTTTTGTGGAAACGCGACGAGGTTGTTTCTAACGTCTATCCGACTTGACCGATAGCAGTGGTGTCAAAGTGAGTGGACATTTTCACCAATTTTCGACCATATCGAGCAATCCCACTCCTTTTCAAGCGGCCTTGCAGGGGGCACACGGCGAGGACGGCATAAAAACGAGCTTGAAAAATCAAGCACAAGTCAAGCAACCCGTGGCGAATGCAGAAAATCCGGTTCACGTCACGCAAACTGTGACAAAACAAGACCCTCCAAAGCGCACGTGGTAGCACGTGGCATCGAGCTTACTATAATCCGTTCACCCTTAACTGAGACTAGAAGCTCCTCCTTCAGCGCGAGCTTTCTGCCCTTGCTAACACAAGTGTGAACGCCAGGGCACGCGCAATCAAAGCACCCCGGAAGCCAGTGAGCTCGCGCTGAAGGCGAAGCTTCCAGTTTCAGCTTAAAGCCTAGTTCACATGCAGCAGTTTTGGCCCTAGAGCGGCGCGATTTCTGCCGTCGCGGCGCTCTGGCCAGCTCCAGCAACTGAGCGGCACGAGCGCCGCGACGGCAGAAATCGCGCCGCTTTAGGGCCAAAATCGCCGCATGTGAAACAGGCTTAAGAGTGCACGGAGTATGCCAGAAGGGCAAGCTGAAGGGGATGTCAATCGACGCTAGCGGCGCTCGCACCGAGGCTGTTATGCACCCCCGCCCCCCCTGCCCCCAGCCTCGCGCGACGGAAATTACCAAAAGAGGAATATGATGAGAATGTAATTAATAAAAGGAAAATAAATTCATCTATCTTGAAGCTAAAGGCATTATGGAACTATAATGGATCTGAAGTGCTCAAGGGTACATGGGAAAAAGTGATGGTGCCAGGACCGTCTTATGGCAAAGGGGCACTGTGCATGCAATCAGAGGTTCAATCGGGGCTAGAAATTTGACAAAAAAGTATAGGCAGATTGACACTGGGAGCACTTCCGAAGACACCAAATGAGGGAGTACAGGGGGTCATGGGCTGGTCGTATTTTGAGAGCAGAGAGGCAGTTAGTTGGTTAAAATTTGAGCAAAGGTTGACCGAAATGGATGATACGCGGTGGGCGCGGCATGTATTCAAGTATTTATACATGAAAAGTTTAAACACAAAATGGACAAACCGAACTCGAAAGCTTACATTTAAACACCTACACACTAGTGATGGGGCTGAGCAGACTAATTCAATGGAAAAGTGAGTGAAAGAGGCAGAAAGAAAAATGTTGTAGGTAAGAACGCAAGAAAATTCAGCTCTAATAATGTACAGGACGCAAAAACAGGGCGTAAGAAAGGAAAATGTATTTGACAATTCACTGGGAAGTTCTTTACTGTTTGAGGCGAGCACGGGGGTTTTGAGGGCGAGGGGCGTGTGGGACTGAATTCCAGGAGACAGACACATTAAGCGTTTCCTCCCATAGTGACAGAGAGAGACACTACAACACTTGGTTTTGAAGTGCATGGGGCTTCGCCCTGGCCTCCCTGAAGGGGTAACAGATTTGGCCGGGGCCCTCGCTTTTTCTGGCTACGATGCGAGAACGGAAGAGAAAAGAATTACACTCACAAAGAGGCCATTAGAAGATTGGTGGAAATTATGTACGGAAAATTGAATAATGCACAACTAACTAGCACAGCTGCGGACAGGCGGGACAGAAGAAATTCGGGACTCCCTCTCACGTGGCTCCGGAACAAAGTCAACCCTGTCCCGCAGTGGGCCCGGTGCTGGGGTAACGCCGACAAGGTTTGACCGGAGGAAAATTGGCGACTCCCTCGCCGGAGGGAAGAGGCGGGGCTGTGATTCCTTCGTTTTAACGCGAAAGCATTAAAGTATAAACCGCATCTAAGCGATTTTGCAAGAGACGAGACAAGCGACGGCGACCCACGTCGTTGTCGCACGGTAAGTCGCGTGATGCGTCAAACCGCATGAAAGCGGAAGGAGCAAGCAACCAAGGCGATGAGCGACGTTTTCTAGAAATTCAAGAACCGAGCGACGCGACGAGCGACAGAGTTCTAAGTGGAGAGTGGAAACAAGACTGAAAAATAAAGTTCTCTCCAACCTGTGCCACTCGAGGTATAACAGGTTTAAACCAATAAAAATAATAAAAAAAAAATATAATAAATTAAATAAATAAAGCTAAATTGCTTTTGCCTTTTTTGTATAAAATTGCCAATTGGAAAAAGGGAAGAAGCGAAACCTCGCAATTGAACGGGCCTGTAAAAATCGCGGGGTTTTTTATTTTCTTTAAGTGTATTCTTAGAATCTCCTTTTCTATAGTTTGCGATTTATATTTCCCGTTGCAGTCCTTGTGTCTTGTTTCTGTTTCTTCTGGCTTGAGGTGTTTTCTTTAACTTGTGGTTTATTGTAAGCTGTAAAAAATGAGAAGTAAAATAAGTTAGTAAATCTATTAATATGTTTATTCATAAATATACCTGCTCATGTGTTCACCTGCTTTGTTCGTTTATAGCTATTGGTAATTGTCAGCTTAAAGCTAATCGAAAAATGGTTTGGTCAAATAATTTTATCACTAATGAAATTTTGAAAATGTTTTAAGTAATATGTTTTGAGAAAGCCTTATTCAAGCCCAGTGACCGGAATATCCGGACCGCCAGGCTCTCGCTTGTTTTGTACAGTGAATTGATTTTTGATTGAGTGTTTCAAGATAAGAAGTGGTTTTATAGTTATAATTGGTGAATCAGTGTTAACGCTAATAAATAAATGCAAAAAGAAAGGATCTAAATATCTGTATATAGAGAGAGAATAAGACAATACAAATATACAATTATAATGGTGTGTGATGTCAAGTTGTGGGGTAACTATAGTGTAGAATATTGTCTAGATTGCGCCACAAAACAATTTGAATAATTTTGAAATCGATGCTTTGTTAGTAGGAAATAATTATTATGTGAAGTCCGTATTGGTTATGTACAGCTATTTACATGGTGCGAATGTAGAGAAATAAAATTAGCGATGTGTGTGAAAACAGATTATGCTAGTGTTTGAGTGGTTATTTTCGGTGGAGTATTTATTACGATAAGCTAAGAATATATAATTTAGAAAATTTTTTTTTTTTCAATTATATTTATTATTTTGTCATTTCTATCAATAATGTACTGATGTAAGGTGGGTACAAGGATAATTAGGGAAATAGTGGTTTTAAAGGTCAAAATAACGACATTAAAAGATGTGTTATTTTGAGAATATGGCAGTAACACTTGTGAAAGCACTTGCACCAATGAGTTTAGAATGATCCGTTTTGATGGGTATACTCTATTTTCATACTTAGTTTATGAATTCAGGCCATCCACATGATCTCCCAGTATACACATTTGTACATTATTTACATATTTACATTTTTTCTTCTATTTGGAAACATGGAGAATGTTAAGTTATATATTTTTTTTTCTTTTTGTAAAAAGAATGTTAAGGGTTACAATTACTGGCTTGTAAATTTTATATCTCATATCGAATTATCCACCATCTGTCCCTTTACATTGTTTTTTTTTTTTTTTTTATTTTTAATTAAGTATTGTAATGTTTTCTTCTTTCTTTTTATGTGTGGCCAGCAAGGTTCGATGTATCTTAGCGGGTTGATGTTAGAATTAGAAGAATATGTTGAATTGTAGGTTGCAGGGATGTTTCCCATTCAATTCAATTGAAAGCAGCAATTTTGGTTAAGGTTTTTCGTGCGAGTCCGGAAGATTTTCATCCGCCGGACCGGGCGACTCCTGGTCTGGATGGCACACCAGGTAGCCCCCTACCACCTTCTTAGGGATGGTACGCCACAACCTTGTTTCTAATTAGGTTTTCCTTTTGGTTTCAGGTTTCTCTGCGGGTTCGCAAGATATTTATCCGCCAAACCGGGCGACTCTTGGTCTGGGTGGCGCACCAAGTAGCCCCCCACCAACCCATAAGGGAAGGCGCGCCATGAACCGTCAACCAAGCCACCTCCCTGTCAGCCATCATCTTGCATTCCCTGTTGTCTGCTGTTTTCTGTTGAACGTCTTTTTGGTGTTTAATTAGGTTACTACCTCTTCCTGAATAAACATCATCATCCGCTCCATAACCTTTATGGCTTTGACATTCGACAAAATTGACCATTTCGTAGCATTATCGAATACGGTATATTTAAGTTTGTTTAATTCGTTACGGAAAGTCAATGTCCAAGGGCAGGTAGTTAGATAATGTTCGAAATTAGCGGTCGGAAGTCCGCAAAAGCAATTATTAGTATTCGTTATTTTAAATCTAAAAAGATAAAAAGGAAATCTTCCATGCCCGGTTATAATTTGTGTTAAAAGATGTGAAGATGGGAACATTTCCGGTATGTTGTATACAGTGGGAATCCATGTAAATAGTTCTTTTTCTCTGCCCAATCTTTTCCACTCATCATCCCATTCCCTCCTTACTTCTTTATTTAATTCTTTTTTAACGGTTTTTTGTGAATAAAGACAAGAAACTATTCTTCCATTAAAGTGTGCTAATTTCGCGTAGTGGTCTGCCAGATCATTCCCTTCATCACCTGCATGAGCCTTCACATAGAAAAAATGTATGGTATTTTTATTTTGTATTTGTATTATTAATTGTTTTAATCTATGTATGGTTTCTGTTTTTGTTTGGATGTTCGCGAGATTTTGAAGGAGTGAAAGACTATCTGTATGTATGGCTATTCTTTCCGAATTGCTTTTATTAATTAATATATACTTTAATGCTTCTTCGAATGCTATTCTTTCTGCATCATATATGGTTGCATAATTGGGAAGTTTAAATTGTGATACCTTTTCTATTGTCCCTGTTGGTAATATGGCCACAAATGCTGCACCGACTTTATTTGGAGAAAAAGAACCATCTGTATATATATGTAGGTTGCAGGAAACGGTTGTGTTTTGTTGGAATTCTATTTTAAATTTTTTTGAGGGATGTAAAATCCAGCGATCGTACATGTATTCAGTATTCTGTTTATTATATAATTGGTTATTACATTCTATTTCTTTATTTTCTTGGAAAATTAAAAATTGTTTAACTTCTTTTTTTAGTGTAATATGTATTGGTGGGATGTTGCATAATATGGGAAGACTGAGATTACTGGATGTATTGTATGCTCGCGCGATGTTTAAGAGAGGTATCCGTTGTAGCGAAATTACTTTTCTTAATAAATGTGTGTTATGGGTTTCTCTCCACCATATACTGGCACCATAAACTATATATCTTTCTATGCACCTCAAATATAATTCTTTTTGTTGTTTTTGATTTATTCCCCAATGTATTTTGGCAAAAGTTGTCATTTTTAATGTATGTTTTAATATTTTTTCTCTAAGATATTCTATGTGTGGTATAAAGGATAGGTTTACATCAAAGACAACCCCTAATAATCGTAATGTGGTTACATATTTCAGGTTATGGTTATTAATCCTTACTGTAGGCGGTCTTCCTTGGGAAAGGCGTTTACCTGCTGCAATTAACATACAGTAACATTTTGAATAATTTAAATTCAGACGATGTTCGGTGGACCATTGAGAAATTATTTCTAAAGTTATATTTGCTATTGTTTCAATTTCTCGTCTTGTTTTTCCAGTAATAACTAACGAGCGACAGAATTCTAGAATTCTAAGTGGAGAGTGGAAACAAGACTGAAAAATAAAGTTCTCTCCAACCTGTGCCACTCGAGGTATAACAGGTTTAAACCAATAAAAATAATAAAAAAAATATAATAAATTAAATAAATAAAGCTAAATTGCTTTTGCCTTTTTTGTATAAAATTGCCAATTAGAAAAAGGGAAGAAGCGAAACCTCGCAATTGAACGGGCCTGTAAAAATCGCGGGGTTTTTTATTTTCTTTAAGTGTATTCTTAGAATCTCCTTTTCTATAGTTTGCGATTTATATTTCCCGTTGCAGTCCTTGTGTCTTGTTTCTGTTTCTTCTGGCTTGAGGTGTTTTCTTTAACTTGTGGTTTATTGTAAGCTGTAAAAAATGAGAAGTAAAATAAGTTAGTAAATCTATTAATATGTTTATTCATAAATATACCTGCTCATGTGTTCACCTGCTTTGTTCGTTTATAGCTATTGGTAATTGTCAGCTTAAAGCTAATCGAAAAATGGTTTGGTCAAATAATTTTATCACTAATGAAATTTTGAAAAGTTTTAAGTAATATGTTTTGAGAAAGCCTTATTCAAGCCCAGTGACCGGAATATCCGGACCGCCAGGCTCTCGCTTGTTTTGTAAAGTGAATTGATTTTTGATTGAGTGTTTCAAGATAAGAAGTGGTTTTATAGTTATAATTGGTGAATCAGTGTTAACGCTAATAAATAAATGCAAAAAGAAAGGATCTAAATATCTGTATATAGAGAGAGAATAAGACAATACAAATATACAATTATAATGGTGTGTGATGTCAAGTTGTGGGGTAACTATAGTGTAGAATATTGTCTAGATTGCGCCACAAAACAATTTGAATAATTTTGAAATCTATGCTTTGTTAGTAGGAAATAATTATTATGTGAAGTCCGTATTGGTTATGTACAGCTATTTACATGGTGCGAATGTAGAGAAATAAAATTAGCGATGTGTGTGAAAACAGATTATGCTAGTGTTTGAGTGGTTACTTTCGGTGGAGTATTTATTACGATAAGCTAAGAATATATAATTTAGAAATTTTTTTTTTTTTTCAACTATATTTATTATTTTGTCATTTCTATCAATAATGTACTGATGTAAGGTGGGCACAAGGATAATTAGGGAAATAGTGGTTTTAAAGGTCAAAATAACGACATTAAAAGATGTGTTATTTTGAGAATATGGCAGTAACACTTGTGAAAGCACTTGCATCAATGAGTTTAGAATGATCCGTTTTGATGGGTATACTCTATTTTCATACTTAGTTTATGAATCCAGGCCATCCACATGATCTCCCAGTATACACATTTGTACATTATTTACATATTTACATTTTTTCTTCTATTTGGAAACATGGAGAATGTTAAGTTATATATTTTTTTTTTCTTTTTGTAAAAAGAATGTTAAGGGTTACATTTACTGGTTTGTAAATTTTATATCTCATATCGAATTATCCACCATCTGTCCCTTTACATTGTTTTTTTTTTTTTTTTTTTTTTTTAATTAAGTATTGTAATGTTTTCTTCTTTCTTTTTATGTGTGGCCAGCAAGGTTCGATGTATCTTAGCGGGTTGATGTTAGAATTAGAAGAATATGTTGAATTGTAGGTTGCAGGGATGTTTCCCATTCAATTCAATTCAATTGAAAGCAGCAATTTTGGTTAAGGTTTTTCGTGCGAGTCCGGAAGATTTTCATCCGCCGGACCGGGCGACTCCTGGTCTGGATGGCACACCAGGTAGCCCCCTACCACCTTTTCAGGGATGGTACGCCACAACCTTGTTTCTAATTAGGTTTTCCTTTTGGTTTCAGGTTTCTCTGCGGGTTCGCAAGATATTTATCCGCCAAACCGGGCGACTCTTGGTCTGGGTGGCGCACCAAGTAGCCCCCCACCAACCCATAAGGGAAGGCGCGCCATGAACCGTCAACCAAGCCACCTCCCTGTCAGCCATCATCTTGCATTCCCTGTTGTCTGCTGTTTTCTGTTGAACGCCTTTTTGCTGTTTAATTAGGTTACTACCTCTTCCTGAATAAACATCATCATCCTCTCCATAACCTTTATGGCTTTGACATTCGACAAAATTGACCATTTCGTAGCATTATCGAATACGGTATATTTAAGTTTGTTTAATTCGTTACGGAAAGTCAATGTCCAAGGGCAGGTAGTTAGATAATGTTCGAAATTAGCGGTCGGAAGTCCGCAAAAGCAATTATTAGTATTCGTTATTTTAAATCTAAAAAGATAAAAAGGAAATCTTCCATGCCCGGTTATAATTTGTGTTAAAAGATGTGAAGATGGGAACATTTCCGGTATGTTGTATACAGTGGGAATCCATGTAAATAGTTCTTTTTCTCTGCCCAATCTTTTCCACTCATCATCCCATTCCCTCCTTACTTCTTTATTTAATTCTTTTTTAACGGTTTTTTGTGAATAAAGACAAGAAACTATTCTTCCATTAAAGTGTGCTAATTTCGCGTAGTGGTCTGCCAGATCATTCCCTTCATCACCTGCATGAGCCTTCACATAGAAAAAATGTATGGTATTTTTATTTTGTATTTGTATTATTAATTGTTTTAATCTATGTATGGTTTCTGTTTTTGTTTGGATGTTCGCGAGATTTTGAAGGAGTGAAAGACTATCTGTATGTATGGCTATTCTTTCCGAATTGCTTTTATTAATTAATATATACTTTAATGCTTCTTCGAATGCTATTCTTTCTGCATCATATATGGTTGCATAATTGGGAAGTTTAAATTGTGATACCTTTTCTATTGTCCCTGTTGGTAATATGGCCACAAATGCTGCACCGACTTTATTTGGAGAAAAAGAACCATCTGTATATATATGTAGGTTGCAGGAAACGGTTGTGTTTTGTTGGAATTCTATTTTAAATTTTTTTGAGGGATGTAAAATCCAGCGATCGTACATGTATTCAGTATTCTGTTTATTATATAATTGGTTATTACATTCTATTTCTTTATTTTCTTGGAAAATTAAAAATTGTTTAACTTCTTTTTTTAGTGTAATATGTATTGGTGGGATGTTGCATAATATGGGAAGACTGAGATTACTGGATGTATTGTATGCTCGCGCGATGTTTAAGAGAGGTATCCGTTGTAGCGAAATTACTTTTCTTAATAAATGTGTGTTATGGGTTTCTCTCCACCATATACTGGCACCATAAACTATATATCTTTCTATGCACCTCAAATATAATTCTTTTTGTTGTTTTTGATTTATTCCCCAATGTATTTTGGCAAAAGTTGTCATTTTTAATGTATGTTTTAATATTTTTTCTCTAAGATATTCTATGTGTGGTATAAAGGATAGGTTTACATCAAAGACAACCCCTAATAATCGTAATGTGGTTACATATTTCAGGTTATGGTTATTAATCCTTACTGTAGGCGGTCTTCCTTGGGAAAGGCGTTTACCTGCTGCAATTAACATACAGTAACATTTTGAATAATTTAAATTCAGACGATGTTCGGTGGACCATTGAGAAATTATTTCTAAAGTTATATTTGCTATTGTTTCAATTTCTCGTCTTGTTTTTCCAGTAATAACTAACGAGCGACAGTGGGAAATCGTCGCTCGTCGCTGACTCTCGTCGCTGTCGCCTTCGCTCGTCTCGTCGATCGCTAAATCGCTTACATGCGGTTCAGCCTTAACTGTCCAATGGAGCAAAGCCTGTGAAAAACGGCACCTAAATTCCCATTGGCTGAGGGTAACGAGACCTATATTCCCGTTGGGTGCGACGCGTCATATGACGCCGCACCGGCCACATGACGAGTCATCTGGCGCATCGCGCGTCATCTGGCGGCGTAGCGGGAAAGGGGGGAGGGGTGGGGCGGCGCGGGTATGCACTGGCCTGACGTTAGGCTAGCCGTTAGGCCTATCGTTACGATTTGAGGTCTAACGTCGTCAACCGGTACGCGCAGCTATTTGACGTGAAGGGGGGGGGGGGGGGGGGCGGACGTGGGTAAGAGCAGACCTGACGTTAGGCCTGCAGTTAGGCCTGACGTAAGGCCTACAGTTAGGCCTAACGTTAGGCTTTAAGTTCTGATGTCGTCTCCCGGTACTTTGAGGACGTTCTAGACGTCGTCCTCTAGGCGTCGTCCTTGAGGTCCTCCAAGAGGTCCTAGGCGTCGTCCTCTTGGTGTCGTCCTGAACTTTAATACGTGTACAAACATTACTCGAAAACATTTCACCCGCGGGGCTTCAATGCTTTCGCATTCCTAGACGTAAGCAGTCTTAACTGTCCTCCTGTAATTTTGTCTTGCCTGATCACCCGAAGGTCATCCTGGAGATTTTCCGCACCGCCTGGTGATAGTTAGGGGGAGAGAATTGGTTTAATAAGGCGGGGGAATCATGTGTCTTTCATTTTAGATTTAGGCTAGGTGGCGCAAGCTACTGTCCGTTACAAAGTGTATAGCCATTAACGTCCATCCATCCATCCGGACCAGGTAGCCCACATGCCAAATCGCCCGTGGTCATTTCCAGCGCGAGGGGGCCATGTGCAATTGGCCACGCGCATGGCGCTTCGCCGCTGAGAAAAAGAGGTTGCAACGTATGCGTAGGGGGCTCCTGGGATCGCGGAGCGGGCGATAACGGTCAACAAATGACCTTTTCTTGTTGAACCAGTGCATCGTGTCATTTTCCGAGACGGGTAGCAACAAGAAAATTTCAAAAAATTTTCTCGCTAAATTTAGCGGAGATGCTGAGAAATGCTTGGAGACGGTTGCAGATGATCGACGCCAAATCGACGCTTTCGGCTCCTCCTCGCGTCG
This sequence comes from Ixodes scapularis, assembly GCF_016920785.2. Classification (NCBI taxonomy): domain Eukaryota; kingdom Metazoa; phylum Arthropoda; class Arachnida; order Ixodida; family Ixodidae; genus Ixodes; species Ixodes scapularis. The sequence continues at coordinate 17,784,748 of NW_024609868.1, forward strand.
TGTAATGCAAGCGCGGTCATAAACCACGTGACCCGAATCGAACTGTTCACAAATAAAAAAAGAAACTTTAAAATTGATCAGACATTGATCTCCGATAAGAAAAGATGATTTTGAGGGTAAAAAAATGGGTTGTGCGTATGTTTATACAACCTAGAACTTAGTCTGCCTCAACGGGCGACTTGTCTCCCAGCTGTAGATGAGTAATTTAGCCAGTGCAGTACAACCGCTAGCCTGGTGTCTTTAACGTGCATCACGCCGTAGTGACACACGACCGCAAGCCCGTACAATGCTCATCCAGTTACAAAAGGGCATCGGTAGATCGAACCCAGGACTTCTGGGTTCTGCAGCGCTAGCTTTTGCTCCGTGTGCTCCGGGCTAGTGTGCGCTAGCCCACTCGGCCACCGATCACCCGTGAATGTTTTTGAGTCAAATGCAGCGCGGGTTTTGTCAATGTAGTGTAGGATTTTGTTATGTTTGCTAATAACACTCACAACATAGGCACGAGACAAGCAAGAAACAAGTTTTATCGGGCTATTTCAATTACATATCAAAACCGATCGCCATATCTCGGCTGTTGGGTCACCCGGACGTCCTTCGTTGGCAGAAAACCGCCGCAAGTAACACATTCACGTTCTTCGTTTGTTTGTTTTTCTCTTTTTTTTTTAGTTCGTACTCAGGTAAGCTCTATTTTCCGAATTTTTTCTAAACGAAATTATCTATCTTGGGCCACTTCTGTACAAAATCTTAGCTCGATGCGTTAAGACACCGATTTAAGGCTCATTCACGCTGCCCCATTTTCTTACGTTAACTTACGTTACAATATATTAAGTTAAAGTCACGCGACATTCGAGACACGAATGTTTTGGTGATTTGTACGTAACATAACGTAAGAAAAGGGGGCAGTGTGAATGAGCTTTTAGGCTGCCTTTTCAAACGGTTAACGACCCCTTTCGCTCTCGCGCTATATTTCACAGATATTGGCCCTCAATTAAACGATTCGATTAATGACCGACAGACCTCTACTTCCGCGTGCGGCGGATTAACGTTCACAAGGATTTTAGTTCGGTCGACCACAAAATAAATTTGCCTCTTTTTAGCCCATCTTTGCACTTTCTTTCTTTAACTTGCGGTATCGCTGTTTTGTTTCTTTTTAATTATTATTCCTCGTAGTTAATCACGGAAGGCAGAATCCTCTGAGAGTAGTAATACCATCCAATACATTTTTTATTATTATGCTTCCAGGCCACGCGCTCTAACGAAAAAATAATTCGCAATATCTTTATTGTGTGTGCGTAATTTATTAAATAGAAAAGCACACGAAAGCTTCCCAAGTCACGTCGCCCCAGCAACTTTTAAACTCGCCACATACAAGCGAGAACCCTAATTTCTTAATGAAATGTAGTCGGCCGATCCACAGCGAGTATCGAAGATAAAAATCAATTCCACGTCAATTTAATCTTCGTCGGGTACGCCGCTACTCTTCTTGTATATTGCTGAATATAAAAAGAAAACTACAGCGCAGTAAGAAGGGTGGTAAAAAGAGCGAAAAAAGGCTAGGTGCATGGCCGGAAAACACCGAGGTACGCCTCAAAGTCGTGACTAAATTTAAAGCGTGTCCTATTTCAAATTTCTCCAAAGCCTGATAAACCCATTAACGCTCCCTGATTTCGAATAATCGTATTAACGCTTACTCAAAGTCGTTCTGGAGCTAAAGCGTCCCAGAGACTTTGAATTACTTCCAAGTGACATCATCGCACCATGCCGGTGGCCGGTGCGATGACCTCACTTGGAAGTCATTCATTCAGTGTCATGAGCACGACTCCGGTGGGTGTGTTTACCGCGTCCAAAAAAGGGGTCCCTCAATTTCCGCCTCATGACGTCATAAAGGTTTCACGCTGTCGACAGTCGCGATCCTAGCGGCGTCCCAAAAGCGGTGGTGGATGCGGCAGACGGCTGTTCTGCTGCGGCTCGCTCTGTGGTGCTTGACAGTCCACGGAAGCTTCGGCACCCAGGAGTTGGGACGCCACGACGACAGCGACACTCTCGTTGGCTCGTGTTTCTTGCCAGTATTTCTACAACCAACCGCCAGGATTCTGATATCCAACAGCATGACACTACTGCTTTTGTGGAGTCATTTGTTGCCACTTTTGGGCCACTTTTGATGTATGGGCGGGGTAGGACGATAATTGTGAATTCACACGGCGGACATGTCCCAGGACACGTTCCTACGAAATCGGTGACGTCATCTTTCTCGCGGTTCGAAATGCTCCATGTTCCAGGCGAAAAAAGAGCGCGCAAAACTTAAGAGCTGGTCCGCGGACTACAAGAACGTGTCCGGGGACGAGTCCGCGGATCTATCGAATGTTGTGTATCACGCGGGAAAACGACATAAAATGGGTCCGCGGACCTACCACGGTTACTGAGATTTTAAACCGGTTCAATTGCAGCTTTTTTCTGGTCCGGCGAGGTCCGTGCCAGGTCCGCGTACTCGCCTAACTTGTAAGAAACCAATCGCGCCAAATTGCTCACGCGACAACTGGCTGCACAAGTCATCATCTTTTTTTATTTTTATTTTTTTTACTGATGATTTAAGTGTTTGTTTATATAGCTATCCTAGTTACACGAGCGCAGTGTAACTAGGAGCGCAATGAGCCAAGGACAGTTAACTCAACCGCGATCGGCCGGCTTTTCACGACGGCTCCAACCGTTAATGAGCCGCTAACGATCATTGAGTTGAACTGAGCTGGCCTACCTCACTTAAATGGTGGTAGTTCGCCCCAATAGAGCTAAAGATGGCGGCGTCCTCCGCATTGCCGCTGATGGCCAGCGCCAGCGAAGCACTCACTATTGCGGAAGATTGGGGAAGGTATCTAGAAAGTATCGTAGCAGCAAAAATTAGGGATTTTTAGTAGACCGCATTTCTCCCTCCGCTAAGCCCTCCGCAACGAAGAAGCCATTACTGCACTTGCGCGCCGACGACTTTGCCTGTAAAGTTCCGGTTATCGTAGCGGGTTGCGGAAAACGTTGCGGGACGAAGGAAACGATCTTTGAAAATTCCCTACTGTCGAAAGAGGTGTGATTATGGGCCAAAGTTGCCGTTAAAACGATCACGGCACGTCGCGGAAGCGCACGATCGGCGAGCGCGGCCGTTGTGATGTCGGTGCCGCTAAAACTTTCGTCATGTCTCTTTTGCTGAAATTCTTGTTAAACGTTCTGATTATCGTCTATTTAGTCTAAAATAAAAACATAAGTTCATTATAATTTGTGTCAAAGGTTTATAGTGAATAAAAGTGTGCATGCAATTCATTTTCCTTATTTAAACAAAAGAAAAGCAATGTGATATCAGTTTTGGTTTTTTCTTGGTTGCAACTGAGATCGAAAGTTGGGGTTGTTAGGTCTATGTACCGTGTAACGCCTAGCAACACCGGACAACGAAAGTTATTAGGTTGGCCCAGTTACGGAACTGCTCATAGGCGCTGCACAAGCAATATCCCCTCCCCCCCCCCCCCCCCCCCCCCCGCCCCCGCCCCCCTCTTTCTTCCGCCTCGATTCGCCTCCCGTCGTTCGACGCACCGGACGGCTGTTATGGCAACTGCAGAGCCGTATATAAAGAGTTTGGTTAATGGGAGGAGCAAGCAGGGCCAGGGCGTGCACAAGACGTAAAAAGAGAGCTTGACATGCTCTGTTGGCCAACCAGAAGCCGAAAATAATCCGGAAATTAAAAACAGCGCGGAAAGACGAGGACCAGACAAAGAAGTGACACGGACGTAGCGCTGACTTACAACTGAGTTTAATGAACGGAAACTCGCAATATATATTTGCGGTGTCACGAACAAAAAAGAAAAAATTCAGCCCATGTGATGTATCACCAATAAAAATAAAACAATGATAAAAAACATTGAAAAAACATCGAAAATAAAAATGAACTGCGCCATGACACAGCCGTACAAAGTATGTGCTAAAAATCGAGCAAGTCACGGAACCAGAAAATTCAACTCTTTGCCTGATAGGGCCACGGAAGGACTGCTTACACATGCTGCACCCAACCTCGCTATCTCAACAGCCTCTAGAATTTCCCGAGTAAGCTGGTCCCTATGACGCTTAACAACCTCACACCGTTGGAAGTCGGGAAGGCACCCACAGTCGCGGCAATGAATGCCCAGGTGACCAGACACGGTTGTGGAGACACTGTAAGCGTGCTCTCTCAACCTGTCGTTGAGACAGCGGCCCGTCTGGCCAACGTAGCGCCTGCCACACGTCAGAGGGAGAGAATACACAACCCCCTCCGAACACGGAACGAAGCGATCTCGATGCCTCGTACTGCATCCCGTGGCCGCCCTCGAAGAAGGGTTAACAGCTCTGCACAACCTGGACAGCTTGTCCGGGGCAGAGAATAAAACATCGACGTCACACCTGCCAGCAATGCGTTTTAGGTTGTGGGACAGGCCGTGTACGTAGGGAATAACCACAAACTTTCTTCTTTCCCTTCCCTTTCTGTTGTTGGCCTCTTCTTCACTTCTCATAGGGCTGCTCTTGATATCTTTCAGCAAAGACTCGGCGACCGTTGTTAACACGTGAGAGGGAAACCCAGCATCTGCGAGGCGTTCAGTTTGCCTGTCAAAGCTATGTTTAATTTTATGATAGCAAGACCTACGCAGCGCATGTGTATAGCAAGTCCTTGCAATCGCCCGCTTGACAGTTTTTGAGTGAGCGGACTCGAATGGCAACAATGGCTTTCCAGCACGGGGTTCATAGCTCCAACAAAGATGACCTGGACATATAGTTAAATTCAAATCCAAAAAACGGATGCATCCTGCCTCAGGCACTTCATGAGTCAGGACAAGTGGCGAAAGGCAATGACTAAAAATGCCTAAAACGTCAGTCATTGACGAAAGAAAGGATACGGCATCGGCATGAAACAAAATCAGAAAATCATCTACATACCGGAAGACCTTTGCAACTTTGGTTCCCCCAAGCCGTTCAAAGATGATGCGGTCAAGGCTCGCTAAAAACAAGTCGCTAAGTACGGGGGCAATGCAAGAACCAATACATACCCCTTGCCGTTGCAAAAAAATGTTACCCTCCCAAGTCGCAAAGGTCGACCTCAGATACATATCAAGGAGTTCCATGAAGCCTTCAACTGAAATTCCCGCAGCATTTTGAAAGGCAACTACACCAAACACATCGATGCAGTCACGAATGCAGGTAAGGAGTCCATTATGTGGCAAGGAGTAATACAAATCCTTAATATCGAATGAACAGGCCATAAAGCTTGTGCGCTGGTTGTCTTTAAGAAAAGAAATGACATTATCGGAACTCTTCACGAGAAAAGGATCGTGAATCTCAAACAGCTTCAAACCCTTTTGCAGGAACAAGGCAACCGACTTCTGCCAAGTACCGGCCTCCGAAACAATGACACGCAAAGGGCAATCTACCTTGTGCGTCTTCGCTGCGAAGAAAAGCTCCAAACTAAGCTGTTTCCCAGCGTCAATTTTCTTAACCATCTGTTCGAGGTTCAGCCTCTTACAAAGTTTTTTCGCCTCAGATTTTTGTTTAGTTAGGGAAACGCTGTCCTTAGGCAGGAACACAGACGAAATAGCCACAAGTGCCTTGGATTTATAAAGGTCAACTGGAAGGACAAGGAACCCCCCTTCTTTATCTGAGGCTAATAAAGACAAAGAGTTATCTTTCAAAAAGGTTGACACTTTCTTAACCGGGATCTTGCTAGCGCCAGGCGTGCGTCTGGTCAACACATCCAGTCCCTCAGAGACGCACCTCTCAGCCTCCGCTTCCGGAACTTTCCTGGCAACATCCCGGACGAGGCTCAGAAGTTCCGCCCGCGATTTCTTCGGCTCCACGGCAAACTTTGGACCCCGGTCCAAAACACGACGGATGCTCTCAGGCAGGGAGACCTGACCCAGCGTGTGGACGGTGGACCTGCTTGGCGCAGCCGTCTTGGGAGCCGAAGCACGTAGCTCCGAAAGCATGCGTCGCCAATGGAACTCAGCAGTAGCATCAGCGAGTTCGCGGTACTCACGCCACCTCCTGCCTCCGTGACCGTTGGAAGTCGTGCCTTGAAGCATGAGAAAAAAGGCACTCCTTGTAGAAGCGGGCCTGTCGATGCCATTCCGAACTGAGGACCTTGCACATCCTGACTCCGTGCCCCTGCGAGGGTTTGAAGCCGCCGAAGAGTAGGATGATCTCTGGAGGAAGCTGCCGGTGGCGAACGTAAAATGAGAATCTTCGTGCGTTGCAGACGGCGATGGCGTAGACGGCGACGATGAAACAAGGCTGAACAGTGAAACAATTAAAAGGGCCCATTGTACTAGAAATGAATGATGCTAAAGTTGAGGCTTGGGCGAGTTGGTACATACTTCGGAAATTAAAAACAGCGCGGAAAGACGAGGACCAGACAAAGAAGTGACACGGACGTAGCGCTGACTTACAACTGAGTTTAATGAACGGAAACTCGCAATATATATTTGCGGTGTCACGAACAAAAAAGAAAAAATTCAGCCCATGTGATGTATCACCAATAAAAATAAAACAATGATAAAAAACATTGAAAAAACATCGAAAATAAAAATGAACTGCGCCATGACACAGCCGTACAAAGTATGTGCTAAAAATCGAGCAAGTCACGGAACCAGAAAATTCAACTCTTTGCCTGATAGGGCCACGGAAGGACTGCTTACACATGCTGCACCCAACCTCGCTATCTCAACAGCCTCTAGAATTTCCCGAGTAAGCTGGTCCCTATGACGCTTAACAACCTCACACCGTTGGAAGTCGGGAAGGCACCCACAGTCGCGGCAATGAATGCCCAGGTGACCAGACACGGTTGTGGAGACACTGTAAGCGTGCTCTCTCAACCTGTCGTTGAGACAGCGGCCCGTCTGGCCAACGTAGCGCCTGCCACACGTCAGAGGGAGAGAATACACAACCCCCTCCGAACACGGAACGAAGCGATTGTGGCAGGCGCTACGTTGGCCAGACGGGCCGCTGTCTCAACGACAGGTTGAGAGAGCACGCTTACAGTGTCTCCACAACCGTGTCTGGTCACCTGGGCATTCATTGCCGCGACTGTGGGTGCCTTCCCGACTTCCAACGGTGTGAGGTTGTTAAGCGTCATAGGGACCAGCTTACTCGGGAAATTCTAGAGGCTGTTGAGATAGCGAGGTTGGGTGCAGCATGTGTAAGCAGTCCTTCCGTGGCCCTATCAGGCAAAGAGTTGAATTTTCTGGTTCCGTGACTTGCTCGATTTTTAGCACATACTTTGTACGGCTGTGTCATGGCGCAGTTCATTTTTATTTTCGATGTTTTTTCAATGTTTTTTATCATTGTTTTATTTTTATTGGTGATACATCACATGGGCTGAATTTTTTCTTTTTTGTTCGTGACACCGCAAATATATATTGCGAGTTTCCGTTCATTAAACTCAGTTGTAAGTCAGCGCTACGTCCGTGTCACTTCTTTGTCTGGTCCTCGTCTTTCCGCGCTGTTTTTAATTTCCGAAGTATGTACCAACTCGCCCAAGCCTCAACTTTAGCATCATTCATTTCTAGTACAATGGGCCCTTTTAATTGTTTCACTGTTCAGCCTTGTTTCATCGTCGCCGTCTACGCCATCGCCGTCTGCAACGCACGAAGATTCTCATTTTACGTTCGCCACCGGCAGCTTCCTCCAGAGATCATCCTACTCTTCGGCGGCTTCAAACCCTCGCAGGGGCACGGAGTCAGGATGTGCAAGGTCCTCAGTTCGGAATGGCATCGACAGGCCCGCTTCTACAAGGAGTGCCTTTTTCTCATGCTTCAAGGCACGACTTCCAACGGTCACGGAGGCAGGAGGTGGCGTGAGTACCGCGAACTCGCTGATGCTACTGCTGAGTTCCATTGGCGACGCATGCTTTCGGAGCTACGTGCTTCGGCTCCCAAGACGGCTGCGCCAAGCAGGTCCACCGTCCACACGCTGGGTCAGGTCTCCCTGCCTGAGAGCATCCGTCGTGTTTTGGACCGGGGTCCAAAGTTTGCCGTGGAGCCGAAGAAATCGCGGGCGGAACTTCTGAGCCTCGTCCGGGATGTTGCCAGGAAAGTTCCGGAAGCGGAGGCTGAGAGGTGCGTCTCTGAGGGACTGGATGTGTTGACCAGACGCACGCCTGGCGCTAGCAAGATCCCGGTTAAGAAAGTGTCAACCTTTTTGAAAGATAACTCTTTGTCTTTATTAGCCTCAGATAAAGAAGGGGGGTTCCTTGTCCTTCCAGTTGACCTTTATAAATCCAAGGCACTTGTGGCTATTTCGTCTGTGTTCCTGCCTAAGGACAGCGTTTCCCTAACTAAACAAAAATCTGAGGCGAAAAAACTTTGTAAGAGGCTGAACCTCGAACAGATGGTTAAGAAAATTGACGCTGGGAAACAGCTTAGTTTGGAGCTTTTCTTCGCAGCGAAGACGCACAAGGTAGATTGCCCTTTGCGTGTCATTGTTTCGGAGGCCGGTACTTGGCAGAAGTCGGTTGCCTTGTTCCTGCAAAAGGGTTTGAAGCTGTTTGAGATTCACGATCCTTTTCTCGTGAAGAGTTCCGATAATGTCATTTCTTTTCTTAAAGACAACCAGCGCACAAGCTTTATGGCCTGTTCATTCGATATTAAGGATTTGTATTACTCCTTGCCACATAATGGACTCCTTACCTGCATTCGTGACTGCATCGATGTGTTTGGTGTAGTTGCCTTTCAAAATGCTGCGGGAATTTCAGTTGAAGGCTTCATGGAACTCCTTGATATGTATCTGAGGTCGACCTTTGCGACTTGGGAGGGTAACATTTTTTTGCAACGGCAAGGGGTATGTATTGGTTCTTGCATTGCCCCCGTACTTAGCGACTTGTTTTTAGCGAGCCTTGACCGCATCATCTTTGAACGGCTTGGGGGAACCAAAGTTGCAAAGGTCTTCCGGTATGTAGATGATTTTCTGATTTTGTTTCATGCCGATGCCGTATCCTTTCTTTCGTCAATGACTGACGTTTTAGGCATTTTTAGTCATTGCCTTTCGCCACTTGTCCTGACTCATGAAGTGCCTGAGGCAGGATGCATCCGTTTTTTGGATTTGAATTTAACTATATGTCCAGGTCATCTTTGTTGGAGCTATGAACCCCGTGCTGGAAAGCCATTGTTGCCATTCGAGTCCGCTCACTCAAAAACTGTCAAGCGGGCGATTGCAAGGACTTGCTATACACATGCGCTGCGTAGGTCTTGCTATCATAAAATTAAACATAGCTTTGACAGGCAAACTGAACGCCTCGCAGATGCTGGGTTTCCCTCTCACGTGTTAACAACGGTCGCCGAGTCTTTGCTGAAAGATATCAAGAGCAGCCCTATGAGAAGTGAAGAAGAGGCCAACAACAGAAAGGGAAGGGAAAGAAGAAAGTTTGTGGTTATTCCCTACGTACACGGCCTGTCCCACAACCTAAAACGCATTGCTGGCAGGTGTGACGTCGATGTTTTATTCTCTGCCCCGGACAAGCTGTCCAGGTTGTGCAGAGCTGTTAACCCTTCTTCGAGGGCGGCCACGGGATGCAGTACGAGGCATCGAGATCGCTTCGTTCCGTGTTCGGAGGGGGTTGTGTATTCTCTCCCTCTGACGTGTGGCAGGCGCTACGTTGGCCAGACGGGCCGCTGTCTCAACGACAGGTTGAGAGAGCACGCTTACAGTGTCTCCACAACCGTGTCTGGTCACCTGGGCATTCATTGCCGCGACTGTGGGTGCCTTCCCGACTTCCAACGGTGTGAGGTTGTTAAGCGTCATAGGGACCAGCTTACTCGGGAAATTCTAGAGGCTGTTGAGATAGCGAGGTTGGGTGCAGCATGTGTAAGCAGTCCTTCCGTGGCCCTATCAGGCAAAGAGTTGAATTTTCTGGTTCCGTGACTTGCTCGATTTTTAGCACATACTTTGTACGGCTGTGTCATGGCGCAGTTCATTTTTATTTTCGATGTTTTTTCAATGTTTTTTATCATTGTTTTATTTTTATTGGTGATACATCACATGGGCTGAATTTTTTCTTTTTTGTTCGTGACACCGCAAATATATATTGCGAGTTTCCGTTCATTAAACTCAGTTGTAAGTCAGCGCTACGTCCGTGTCACTTCTTTGTCTGGTCCTCGTCTTTCCGCGCTGTTTTTAATTTCCGAAGTATGTACCAACTCGCCCAAGCCTCAACTTTAGCGAAAATAATCACCTGGCGGCGGTAGCGAGAAACAGATCAGCGCGTATGAGTTAAATGTAGTAGCCCTCTATGGGTGAAAATGTGGTGCGCGCGATGTTTCCATTATGATCATGCAAAAAGATGTAAGACTTGTATGTGCCGTTCGATCTCTGTTTTAATCGGACAAAGTCTGACCGCTCGGATGGCAGATTCTCGGCCCTCGGCGCCTGGCGTACGGATTACGTCAATCGTTCTGCTAAGTTTTGACGTGCACTATATTTTCAGCCACCGAGAGTAACTCCGATGCACTTATTAATTTTGTTTCTCGCGACCCCCACCAGGGTCGCGGCATCTGGCTGGCCACATTCGAATTTGTGAGGATGCCCTGGCTTTCGACCAATGGTTCCTCCTCATTTTCCTTTTATACTTCCCAATGTATGGAACACCTTTTTCTATATACGGCTCTGACCCACTGTATACTATGGAATACGAACGTTCTGAAGCGCAGCACTGAAGCGCCATCTAGATTTTCGTTTCAAAACTGTGCGTTTCCTAGAGCACGGTAGAATGCCATATATACTCCTTTCATCCTTAAGCTGAGATTAGAATCTCCGTCTTCAGCGCGAGCTTTCTGCCCTTGCTAACACAAGTGTGAACGCGTTGCGGCGCGCAACCAAAGCACTGCGCAAGCCAGCGAGCTCGAGCTGAAGGTGGAGCTTCTAGTTTCAGCTTAAGGGAGGACGGACTATAGATTGTATTACACAGCGATCTATGGACCACAATTTTTTTTAAAGAAAATCTAGATAGCTCTTTAAATGACGGGAGGCTTTTTTGAAGAAAGTAAGGGAGTGTCCGCCCCTCCGCGGGAGTTCAACAACTGAGGAAATCTAGTAACGCCGCGGACAACTTAGTTGAGCTCGATGACAGTTGGCAGATGACAACAATCGCTGGCTCAAGGATCGTTGAAACGGCCCGTCTAATGGGGGGTATTACTTGACTCTGTTTTATGGAACCGTTGACACTAGTTGAGACCTTATTTACCCGAATGTATTTATATGCACTTTCTTGTAATTACTGTTTTCGTCAGTGCCGCATTAAAGAAACTTTTAAAAATCTACAATGTTTTACGCCCTTTTGTATTGCGAAATTCAGACATAGGTCTTAACATTTCAATACAGGAACCAACCTAAACGAAAACAAACGCCAATTCAAATTGTATTAAACACAAAAGGCAAAAGTGGTTATCTAAAAGCCCTAAGCCATGCTATATTACCATCTCATATCCAGATATGCCAGATCACAGCCAAATGTGACAATGAGTGCCTGTACCACAACGCGAAATTGTGTGGTCACTCATGGCTATCAAATGTAGTAGTGAAACGTGGAATGTTTTATTTCGGGAAAGAGGTAGATGTGTTAGATGTTTCTTCCTATTTCAATTTATCAGATGATTATATATTTATCTCGCGTTCTGGAAAATATTTTTATTTTGATTTAACTCGATTATAAATTAGATACGCAAGTGCTAACCACGAAATATCTTTATTGTGTTCAAGAATAAAATACTATGAAATTGATTTGACTTTGTAGATCGATCATTTTTGTTCCTAAATATGTTTGTCGCTTGTGGATCATTAGGATTTAGGCGAAATAGAATACGTAGCTATTTATTCTCGGATGGTCTAGGCGACATTCAATTAGTTACGCTCTTCTGTGTGACACAGAATAGAACGTATTTTGTTTATTTTAAAATATTTCCCACTTTTTTTTTCTAATTACCAATTACGTTATTAATAGCCGATTCACACGACGGACCAAATCGCGATTTTCGTCCGCGGACCGTGTACCACGTGACCGGCACGTCACGGATTCCTGCGATCCGCGCCTCCTCCGCGGAGGCGCGGACTGATAAAGTCGAGCGCCTTTTTCACTCGCGGACGTTTGGCGGCAGACTGACTTGGAAAGCATTTAGTCTGGCAACGGTACACGGTTTTCTTGGTATTTTGCTTCTGTGCGTTCAAAACAAAAATGGCGCGTCATTGCGTTTTGTACGTTCGTTGGTTCATTTTGTCGTACGATTCTTGGTTCCACGCGGGAGAGAAACTCCAGAAACTTTGTCCGGCTGACGCGACGCAGGTTCCGGTGCTCCTCCGGGTCCGTGTCAAGAAGCTCCCGTCAAAACTAGTCTAGCACGCCGCGATACTTCTTGCACGTCTGATCAGGATTTCACCGAGCAAGCCCTCTCTTGTGGATGTGGTGTGCTTGAGTGTTGTGCACGAGCGCCGAGTGTGTGAAGGCATCTCCAAACGCCCCTCCGCAAGCCCAGAAGTTCGTCGCGTCTACGCCGAAGCTTTCTCGGGCAGGATCATGCCTGTGTCGCTGTCATGCTTTGGGTTAGTAAAGTTAGTGGCGCTTCCCGCGAAGCCTGTCCCGGTGTTTTGTTCTCGATCTGTACGTAGCAGCGGCGTACGACTCTTTATCGCGGTAGCAACCGTCGATTTCTCTCTTGGACAACGGTGCTACTGTGCGATGTTGGAGTTTCGCGGCACTGTGGGGTGCGAACAGGTTCGGTCCGTCCTCACTGGCGTCTGCTCGTCGTCTCCCTCGTGTGGATGCTCTTGGGAGACGGACGAACCGCGGATATGTCGTCACGTGATCAATCCGTCCGCGGATCAGTCCGTCGTGTGAATCGGCTATAAACCACTCTCCCGCAAGGCTTTCGTTAATTTTATAGGACGCATCGATGCGCAATTTCTATTTGGAGACTGAGTATTTGTCTCCAATTTTTTTTTTTTTTTATTTTGGCGATTTCCAGGGCAAGCCTGATAGTTCCATACTCAGGCCTGTTGCTGCGCACAATGTGTGTGAGGCGTGTCAATGCAGGATGCTGTCGTATCAGCCACCATAAATCCGAACTTTGTTTTGCAAGATAGCTGTAAGGTAAAAATGAATTCATGAGCTCCCCCCCCCCCCCCCCCGGCCAGTTATTCCACCAAACCAGCTGATCAATGCGCTTCCGACTCGTCTTTCAGCTTTTATATTCCCCAAGGCCAAGTTTATGATTGTACATGCTCATTCCAAAATTGTCGCCTTGGTGGAGCGTGACTCCGGTGCAAGACGGGGCTGACCGTTACTAGCACTAGCAGCTTCACTCGGCGTCTACTTTGCATTTCAATAAAACATGACCTACCCGAGCGAACAAATGCCGAAATATTGCATCGCGCGTCGGCGACTGAGCGCATGTGTGGCCGAGTGGTCACGGTACGTCTGCATGGGAGACGGGGGTTGCCAACCCTGATATTCCTTTTACCTAGTCTGTTTCGTCTACGATAATTCCGATGAAAACCGTGTGTGGCCGAGTGGTTACCGCGCTTGGCTGTCGATCGGAAGCTGTAGGCTAGATTCCAGTCAGCGGACTGTCCTTTTATTTATTCTTTCTACTTGGCCTTCTCGTAAGGTCCAGAAGATTCTCGTCTGATCAGGTTTCGAATGTTCTACGCACCGAAAGTTCTACCCCGAATGATCCAGAAACCTACGAGGGCACATAAGGAACGGCCGGTGTGTAAGTATTTTGTAGACCACATGTGTTTCCTTAAAGAGCTGTACAGGGCGCAGCAGCCTCAACCTGAGTGGCTGCAACCTCCTGGAGGACTTGTCCTCCATCAAAGACTTCTAGCTGTGACATTAGCCAGGAAGGCTGATGGTTTTACCTTTTTAGTCTATCTTGGTAACTATGTATGCCACCAATGTTAAACAGGCAATAAATAAAAAAAGAGGGTACATAAGGGACTCCAAGGCGAGCGGAGTTAGGCTTGCCCCAGCGTTCGACTCTGCTGTTACGCCGACTTCGACGCCCGCGACGCTCTGTTATTGTCGTTTGTACCCTTTTATTTTCGGCACAAGTTCGCCACATTAAACATTTATTTCTTCCTGTTTATTTATTGTTCTTTTGGTCACCACCCGTGACAATATGCAAAGTGTGGTCATGGCCGGGTTCAAAGCCAGCAGTGCAGCGCAAAGCTATAACTATGATAGACTTTGGCATCTTTGATAAGCACATAAGTCAATGGGTTCCATCAATTGAAAGGGAGCGCGAACACTTGTTAACGTAAAACCAAGTGTCATCAAATGACCTTTCAGTTACTCACTTACACACCATCACTGTAGCTCTGCCCATGCCCCGTGGTTCTTTCTCCTCCTTTCGTCCTCCAGTTTTCCATCCCTCTTATCACCCTATCTTAGTTAGGATTTCGTTCAGTGTGCAATTTTTCTGCCCAAAATAAACATTGTTGCTAAATGAAAGAGCGTGGTTGTGTTGTGCTTGTCCTCTGTGTTTTATTCTTTCGATTTTAGGTGGAGGACCAGCGAATTTGTTATTTTTATGACAACGTTGCGGCAACTTTACCACAACTATACGACATCTATACGATTTACATATGACTGCAATGAAGATACGTACACGACTTCATTGCCCTTATTTAATTCTCAGTAACTCAACTGATCATTGTCTTATCGTAACTTATGGGTAAGTTCTAAAGCCAATTTTTCGAGGCACATCTCGAGGACAGTTTTTTTCCGATATGGTCCAGGTCTCTTTATCAACATCGCGGAAGCGAAAGAAAAGGAGGTAAAATCGGCGCGTTCTGCCCTCAGCCTCGTCGCAAAGCACTCTTAGCTGAGATAAGTCGGTGACCGTAGATGATAACAAGGGATAAGGACCTGGCTATCTAATAATGCCAAGTAAATCTGACTCACGCGGATTGCCTCCTCTTCTTATTTATACTTGCCAGGACCAATCGGAACGAAGAAGCAACGTCTAAAGAGAGTTTTTTTGCTAACATCTATAGACGCATTTTTTTCCAGATCCTAGCACATAACAGCTTTGCTGTAAAAATAAAGCACACGCTCATAGGTGAGGTGAAAAAAAGAACAAAAAAATAAAGCACACGCTCATAGGTGAGGTGAAAAAAGAACAAAAAAAAATAATAGCGGGTGCTACACTTTCTTCTAACTTTCTTTTTCAAAACTAGTAAAAAATCTGTATCGAGGTTACTTAACTTTTCATGCCTGTCAATGGAGGTCAAAGACGAGACCAAAACAAGACGAGTTCTTAGACACGAGTGTAAAAAATGTAGTGAAACCTACTTTGACGGGTCAAGATAAAGCGCGTTTAAACCGCGACAACCCGAAGGCCTTCAGAATGAAGATATTTATTATCCCTTTAACCGTGTTGTGTGTGTGTTGGCGGGGGGGGGGGGGGGGGGGGGAGTTACTACACTCGATGGCTTAATTGTTGTCTAAAAAAAGTACATTGTTACCTTCAAGCAAAATGGGAGCAATATTTAATAATATTCAGTGCTTCCATTTGTTGCCAGAGCGGCATACTAAGCAATGAGCAAGCCAGGATTGTCCACAGCGGTTGAGTGCGTGAAGTAGGGAAAGCAGACAACCTATACCCATCCTGAACCGTTTGAGGAGAGCACTACGCTGACAAGCTAGTATCGTTCAAAACGCTAAAGGAGTTAAGTCAGTATGCAGAGTGGAAAAAAACAACATCGGGACTGGGAACTGATTCACTGCTCACCCGCATAGCATGTGGACGAATTTGAGATACCCAAGTTACGTTGAATCTTCAAATTCGTTCTTTGTTGACTTGTTTGACGGCAGAAATCAAATTCGCCCAAACACAATCCAAACGTCCCAATCAGATATCATCAAGAACTAAAAATCCGACACACAAAGTTACCCCTCATATCTAACCGAAAGCTTCATCTTAACTCAATATGTTTCAGTCTCCAAGTGCAGCCAAATGTTATCGGAACTCTTGTCGATAACAAAACACGCCATGCATTCTAACGGATTCTCTCTAGAAGATAAATATATATTTCAGTGCAATGCTTCATTTATTAATGGATTCCTTTGGGAAGGCAGCCCAAACCGCGTGATACGCCGCGGAAGCAATGATTACAAAATCGGGTAAAGGCAAAAGCACCACGAATTGGTGCCAAAGAAACACAATAATATAGCGAAATAAGTTATAAAAGAGAACAATAAACGTAATCTGATCGTTGCGGTAAAAGTTTTATTAATCGCTACTTTATCGTAATACATATTTAATAATTATCTTCTTTTCTTTTTTTTTTAATATTGGAACTTGAGTAAATGTTGAGGAAATTGGGAGTAATTGCCCTGTCACGAAATTCCGCCCGTCGTCTCAAAACTATTAATAATGCGTCGAATGAATTATATTATTTCCATTAGCTTATGCTTTACACAAGACTAATGAGACACGAATAGTCATACAATTTATATTTAAACAATGAAACAATTCATAGACCCCGCTAACCACGGATAAATGATTTTTTTTTTTAACTTATTGGGATTTCATTCACGCCCGGGTTACAACAGAGAGACACCTGCGAAACCTTATCATCAAAGCTTGAAAATGTTGTGAACGTGAAAATTGACTTTATTTGTTTATAACCGTCGAAAATTCGAAATTTATTTGTTAAATTCATATCTTGTTCTAATGGTTTTGAGAGTAGGCGTTTTTAAATATATTGTTCAATTAAAAGCGTTGCAAGCCACTATATATAAAGTGGGACGAAAAAGATAATAGAGAGTTTTAGAATATGGGCCTCGACGATTCGGGTGCCCCAAGGAGCTTGGAACTGCGTAATGCACATGCGCCGAACCTCTGCACCTGGAACGCGTCTCCGACCGGTGTGTTTAGCAGAGTGTCGAACCGAAATTTTTATCGGTTCGGTTCCGGTTCGGGTTCACGGCTTTCGGTTCGGTTCCGGTTCAGTTCCGGGGAGCAAAAAATAACAGTTCAAACCGGTTCGAACCGGTTCTAACCGGTTTGAACCGCTAAATTGAGAATATCTTTTTCGTGTTGTTCTGGCAATATACACTATTTACGCCGCGAAAGGATTAACTCTACTGTTTCTTCGATCGTGCGTGCAATTTAATTTTGTTTTTAGGTGCCAAAATATGAAATTCAGTTATTTAATGTCGACGCAAGAGTAGAAAGAAATCTACAGGGTGTCACAAAAGAAAATTTACACGGTCTTTTTTTACCGCAAAAATAAACTAGGCATCGTCGAACGCTCATTCTCCGCTCAAAGGTAGAGCTAGAGGTCAGAACCAGATGCCAAAGTTTCAGCCCGATCCGATAAGTTAATCAAAAGTTATGTGATTTTTTCAAAATTTCAATGGGAAAATAGAGCGCATTTTTGCCCGTTTTGGGTTTGTGGTACCATAGAGCCCCATGTGTTCGAAAACTCTGTCGGCCGCCATTTTCCCATTCAAAGTTTCAGAAAATCACTTATAACTTTTGATTAAGTTATCGAATCGGGCTGAAACTTTGGCACCTGGTTGTGGCCTCTAGCGCTACCTTTGGGGGGAGAATAAGCGTTGGGCGATGCCTAGTTTATTTTTGTGGTAAAAAAGACCGTGTAAATTTTCTTTTGTGACACCCTGTACATTAACATACATAACGTCGTGTTCATACGACTCCACATCCCTTTGTTTACCAGTAACATATATTTTACCTGAATCAAAATGTTTAAGTACAAGAGTAAAGAGTTCAGCCATGGTTGGTACATACCTGTAAATAGATCAGCTTCTAATTTAGAACTATACTGTATTTTATTGTGCTTTCTTTGTGTTTAAGTAAAATTCTAAAGTTCAAGCTTATCTATTTACATGGTATAAAATGTTGTCGAAAAGTGTGGTAGGTCGCCTAAAGTACCCGTGATTGGTACTACTTTGTGTCGCAGTGTTAAAAATGAAATCGTGGTTGTGTCCTTGAACTAAGGAATGAATTACATCACATAAAATTATGAAATGAGCACCTCGGTGCTCATGCTAATTATGAAATAAGGTTTACGAAATACACTTCACAATATATATGTATATGATGACGACACAACTGAACTAAAAGCAATTACATTTTCAGAATGTAACAAAAGTTTTAGGATAATTCCTTTCAGTGTATTTTTTATAGGAACAGCGAACGGCAATCCAAATGCTTGTGTTTCTAACCAAACATTATTTACACTCAGCACCGCATGCATGCGACTAATCATGCAGCAATCAGTAATCACAATTGCTCACTCTAATCTATACGCACCTTGGCACTCAGATCAAATCCGGCCCAAAATAGCGCTTGTCCAAGTGAACATTTTCTTATGCAGAATAAGCGGCATAGCCTGGCTGTTCAGGTTTGTTCTTGACAAGATGCCGGTCAATTTAATTTGCAAATGAGCATCACTTTTGCTAACTGATGATTTTAACTCGATAGCGTTAAGGAGCTCATGTCGCAGAAAAGCCGATGTCGGTGGCGTGACTGGAAAATCTTGATTGGTCGATAGATTCATGACGTCAGAGCTGCATACCCTCGCGCAAGAATTTCGAGCAACCCACTATGCTCACGTGAAATCACGCGTGGAATGAGTGTGATTAAAACATGACATGTAATGCGAAATAAAGGTCGCCGTATGTCTCAAATGATTTCACTTTTGAAAGTAATTATTTTGCCTTAAAGAAAAAAATTAAGAATTTTTGCGGGATTCGATTTATACGACCCTTTAGTTGCGAGTCAGACGCTTTTCGCTAGGAACGGCGCGAGCGTCTGGCACGACAAAAACGTGCTTTTTGGTAAGAGCGTTTTTGTAAGCATAGTAGTTTCCGGGGTCACGCTTTTTGGTCTGCGTCAAAGATGCAGGGGAGAGGAACCTTTACAACACAGTATGTTTTTAAAGCTCCCCCGCTACCCCTCTCCCCCCCCCCCCCCCCCCCCCCCCCCCCACACACACACCCACGAACTTCTTTAAACAGCGGAGCTGTTAAGGGCTAGTTTCCCCAGTGTCGTGTCGGTCAGAAAACAAATGATGACACTAAACTCTGGACAGCGACCGCCATCTATTAAGCACGACGGCAACCAGATAACCGGCTTGCTGGTTGTCTGGTTGCCGCCGTCGTGCATAGATGGCGGCAACCTCTCCAGCCTTTCCTCTCTGGCTTGCCGGCTTGCGGCCGGCCATTACTTCATTTACACCATAGTACAGCTTCGCTAGTCTTCCTTCTTCACCAGAGTGAAAAGGCTGAAAGTATTCCCGAGGAATTGCCTCCTCCATTGGTGTGTGTTAATTTGACGACTTTATTTGACACTTGTTAACCGCAACCCTCTATTGCTTTTATTTTGCACCCCGTGAAGTTTAGATCGGTGAAAAAACGACATCGGGTTGGAATGTTCATGACTTTTCCGAGGCGTACTGGCCCTCTGGCCCAAGTATACTCACACAGGGCCGCCACTAATTCAGAATCTTCTTTGTCGCGGTGAAATTGCGAAGATTAAATTAGACTATTTGTTTTAGTCTTGCCTTCCCAAGGAATGATGTCGCAATTGTAGGGTCAAAACCACCCGCTTGACGACAGTCGAGCGCGGCTCATGGATTACAGGAGGACTGCGTGAGCACCGTACATCGGCTCGTAACAAACAATGCCTCGGTGGACACTTGGGTAGTGGCTCTTGTCCAACCACTGCGGTGATGAGAATAGCCGAACTCTAACAGTGCCTGGAACTGAGCGTCTGTTTTCTTCCTTAAAACGCCAGCGCAGGGGTATGATTAACGTTGGCGGCATAAGATAGGCACCAGGCCACATGGTCGCTTCTGTCTCCGAGTTGAGGGGATGAACGATGCTCATATTTCTCGAATTTTTTTGGCGACTGCTATTGCCTAGAAAAAAAATAGCAAAGCCAGGTTCAATCAGTTATTAACGTTAGGGAGTGATCTTGAGTAGTATTTTGTAATGTATAGAAATATTTTTATAGCTCCTTTGAGCAAAGTACAGAGGAAGTCGAAACTTGGGCAATAACTTAAGAACGACGCTCGTGTGAGAGTTACAGCGACTGCCAACGTTCGGCTGTCTCTCTGAGGTCACTAAAATATCTTTTTTTTTTTTAGTATTCCTTCCGTACACGCGTGTAGTTCTATGTCACGTCATATTAATAAGTCGCATTTAGTAATTTCAGTACTTTTATTCTCACGAACACCTTTCGGATGCAGTTCAGCAACAACGAAAAATATTTGGGTGCCTCAATAACGTAAAATGGGTCTTGCAACATTTCTCCTTGTACTTTCAATAACAGTGTCAAGAAGTAACCCCTAACGTTGATAGCTTGCGGAAACATCCATTAGCTTATCCCTAATAGCACATGCAGAAAAAATAAAGGAAAGAGACAGCTGTTCGATATCTCCTCAACTCGGAATTCAAACAAGCGGCCACGTGATCTGATACCACCAATGTTTGTCACAGTCATGCTCTAGGCGGCTAGGGTTTGAAAAGCAAAAGCTTGAGCTGAGCTTCAGATATTGTTAGAGTTGGGCTATTATCATATGTAATTGACATGAGCCGTTACCCGAATGTTTGGCGGTGCTGATTGTCATGAACCCGAGCACTCCACTGGGGGTTTTGAAAATCGCTTATGTCATGGTGTCACGTGACTCTCGGTGCGAAATCGTGATATCATGTTACGTCATGCTGTCAACAATGTTAATACATCAAGTGACTTCCTCAAATCAAATCGAGATGACGCGGTGAGTCACGTGACGTCACGAGGTCACGTCACAACATGTATTGACACCATGGCGTCACGTGACAACGTGACACATGGTTAATCATAGTGCCATGAAAACCCACAACTTACCATACTTTTCAGTTCTGTATATGACGATTTGATCCATAGATAGAAATACAGCCGCCAATTTTTCATTCCCATATGTTCATTTTGTGATACTAACAAAAAAGAAAAAAAAAAAAGAAATATTACATTGAACCGTTTTGAACCGGTTACCGTTATATTTTTTTCGGTTCGGCTCCGGTTCAGTTCCAATAGGGCGGCGAAGATTTCGGTTCGGTTCAGTTCCGGTTCGGCTAAAAATAACGGTTCTGTTCCGGTTTTCGGTTCGGTTCGGTTCCGGTTCGACACCCTGGTGTTTAGCGTCCTATTCCGCCCACGAATAAAAAGGAGTCCCGAAGTGGCAACAAATGACATCACAAAGAAACGAAGTGTCGTTCTGTCGGATGTCGCGATCCTGGCGGTTGATCGAAGAAATGCTGGCGAAACGCAGGAGCGGACATGAGTGTCGTTGCCGTCGCGGCGTGGCAACTCCTGGCTGCAGAAGCTTCTGTGGTTTTCCAAGCAGAAGAGCGACCTGCAGCGGAACAGGCGTCTGCCACATCCACCACCGCTGATGTGACGCCGCCAGGATCGCTGCCGGCGACTCTACTGTAAAGGGCTTCACCCTATGCCTACCGAAGACAACATAGATTTAATAAAGTCATTGGGTTTTAGAGACAGCGAAGGGAGAGTGGATTTCAAGACTGTAGTGATTACCAAGCAAAGATTAAGGGAATGGTGGCAGAAATCGAGAGAAAACTAGGTATTTTCTCATTCACTGATGGCAAGGGGGTTTCATAGCCTCACTTTCTTCGCACTGCGGAGTGAATATAGATTTCACATTTAAATATTCTAAGCTTAAATGGTAAAACAAAAAGGCTAGGTGGCGTAAGCTACCGCCCGATCCAAAGGGCTCAGCCGTATTCATCAATCCATCCATCCGTGACACTTTTATGACGTCATCAGGCGGAAATTGGGGGGTCAGTTTTCTGGGAGCGGGAAACACACCAGTTGGAGACGCGCGTTCCAGGTACCATACCTATTATAAAACTCTTTGATAAACAAACACTGAGAAAGCGATGAAATACAAAAACTAATTACCTAGGCAAATTGTGGGTTCGCACGAAACTCTAATTAAAACTTCCCGAATAATTTTGGTTAACCTAATGATCATGTCTATGTGTTCTGGTCTTTAATTTATGCGGCTGACTATTTTTTTTTTTCTCCAAAACTCAAAGCGCGTAAGGCGACCTTGTGACTTCTGGGAATCGGTGGGAAGCAAAATCCATATGCAGTCCGCTCGTGGCCACCAGGCTTCCAGAATGCAACGCGCGCGGTGACGGATTTATGGAAGTAATCTATTTGCACCTGGTTTCGTTCCAACAAAACGCCAGACAAAGCAAAGCGCTAGCGTTAGAGACCCCATGTGCACACGCGTGCTGGTACGAGCAGTATTTCATGCGAAGCTAAGCTGACTTTCGCAAGCTCGCAATCGCGCGTGTTTATCCGCAAGAGAACAAACGTGGCTGCCTCTTATACGCCCTGTTGGCACGTGTCTAAACTAAGTAATAAAACTGAGTATATATTGTTTCACTCTTTCCAAAAACAAACAGTTAAGCGTGCGGTGAAAACAGTTTAGCTGCTGGCGCATGCCGCCTCGGCAAGTGAGGTCCAAGCACGTGAAAAACGCACCAACATCTGTAGTGACAGCCTGCTAGGGTCACCGACAACTTCAGAAACGCAGGGGCGTGGCTTAACTATTTCGCGCTTTGTGATTGGTTCTTCAGCTTTCTTATTGGCTCATGCAGCAATCTCATTGGCTGCCGAGTAATAATTAGATGCTTAGCCCCCCCCCCCCCCCGCTTCCCCCGCGACCTGCGTTTTTCCGTGATTATAGAAGCCTTTTTCTGTAACTCTGCATAGATAATATGAACCCAAAAATATCCGTATGTGACGATCACGTGCATCAGACAAAAAGATTATCGCTGAAAATTGTGTTCTTTTTAATCGAATTTTAGAGACTAAAATGATAGTCTGCATTCTCATGGCGTCCGGCGTCATTGCTGTAGACTGTCTATTTTACCAGCTCAGTGCGATCGCTAACCTGAAGGGATTACACGACCTCACGCCGGTACAATACTTTACACGATTGAAAAGGGGTGGCTGGGCAGTGATTGCACCCAAAATGTATTCCCGGGTTCTCCCGATATGCGTGTCGTGCATAATGTGTGTAAGCCCACGACTGCAATGTTCTGTATAGGTTTGTTTCATGCACTAGCACTCGCGCACCGAAAAAAGTCGCTGAATCTAAAGCGCTCGCGCCGTGCCTTCCAAAACGCTGTACACGAGGGCGATCAACTCACCAGAAATGGTACATTATAAAAAATGGATCTAAATATTTTTTTTTAACGGCGGATATTGAAGGTACCGAACAAATTGCCGTAGTCTGAAGAATTTCACCGACTCTCGCACCAATATCGAACAAAAAGAGGCCGCCATCGAAATAAAAAAATACTTCCCAGGCAATTCCCTAAACCAGCCAAATATTCTAATCAAGCCAAAACTCCAGTTTCTTCTAAATTACGAAGGAAGAGAGCAAACAAAAAATGTGTTTAAAAACTGAAAAGAAATGTATGAGGAACTTAGAAGCGGGGTGGGATAAGTAGTGAGCAAACGTCGGGAGGACCAAAAAGCGTGCGGCGCCGGAAAATATGCAAAGCACCGCGATTCCCCAGCATGCCATCGCCGCTGCGCGTTCCGACAAAGTGGCGTTTTGTGCAGGCTTCGCTAATAATTCGCCAAACGACTTGGCAGCTTGTGCCGGAGGATTGAAGGAGCGAAGCGAGCAGGCCTAGATTCGAGCAGGGGCCGGAAGCCTCAATCTAGGAGTGAGATCACGTTCATCCATACCATCATGCAGCTTTGAGCAAAGCCCGTATTCTTTTCTTTTTTCCATTTTTATTATTGATTTTTCTTTACGTGATGTTTTGTGCACGTAAGGCACCCTTAGACCAAAATCAGGATTAGGGTTGCAGATTGGTAGGGCTAATATGACTGTGCTGTCCTAAGTGGTGGGATCTTCTCGGCGGTTAAGTATGGCACTCGGCGTGACTTTCTCATAAGATCTTGCTTGATGTTTGGAACAGAGGTTTTTCTTATGCTCTTTTACTTGGACAGTTAACTCACATACGTAACACTCGGTTCTGACTGCTTGGTCGAAGTTATATTGCCATCAACCGTTCCAGCCAGAGCGTCATGTTTGAACGATTCAACTTTACTACTTAACCTAAAAAAAAGGAGCCACGTAATTTTTTTTGTGTGTGTGTGATTGAGCATTTATTGGATGTATGGTAGCTGATGTGAAGCGTTTTATAAACCCCAACGGGTTTGAGTGCCCCTAAAAAATTAGGGGACTCAAACGAAATAAGGTTGGCGACGACGGCTTATAGAAAAGGGATTTCGCAACGCAGAGTTATGGTGGCTATACACCTTTTTCACAAGGGCGCAGAATGTCGTCACTTCTGGTATGTGATAAAACATCGTTTTGATCTCTCTACGCCGCTAGAAGGTGTTTAGAAAATACATGATTGTCACGGATTCTTCTTTTGCCTCGCCTATATTTTGTCGCATATCCCAGGTTGAAATGTTTTATTATTTTTTCGTCCCACATAACAGGTACGGAACACACATGACTGAGAACGACAGGAAACAGAGAATGTCTATAGGGGTAGGTGTCTCGAGCGTCCTGTATTCTTGGGTACTTCAACGCGCTGCCGCTTCATATAGCTCAGTCAAGCTATATTACAACGTTTACATCAGAACAACGTTGGCCAACTTACTCAGGTGAGCCAACGTGTGTCGATTCCCCTCTTCCACGATGCACAACCGGTATTCAGGGTCAGTCGCTGAAGTCTTCCTGAACCAAGAGACCGGGGGAGCTGTGGGGACAGAAGTCGAGAGAGGAGTACGTGAGACTAAGCCTAAACAAGAGGGACAGCAAGCAATAGAGTTATCACAAAGTTGGCGCAGCTTACACGACACCGCCGGCCAAAAGCTTTATTCCGCTATACGTGGTATGCACCGGCGTCACACCAGCTGTCATTGTGGTGGCCTTGCTGCTGAGCCCGTACCTCGTGCAACATAAAATGCCCCCCCCCTCCCCTCAAGAAAAAAAACATTATTGCAAAAATAAGTTTGAGGTAGCCTTACACTCATTCTTCGCTTAAATATTACGCTAGCGGTTCGAACGAAATGCCAAAGTTTTGAGCACTGACTGCTATATATTCAAAAGTTATAAGGGATTTTCTGAAAATTTTGATGGGAAAATGGAGTCCATTTTTTGCCCGTTTTCAGTAACTGGCGCTTTGCAGCTCCGTGTATCAGAGAGCTCTACCGTCCGCCATCATATCCGCTGAAAATTTCAGAAAATCTCCTATAACTTTTGAATAAAATACCGGTTTGTAGTGAAATTTTGACATCTGGTTCGGACCTCTAGCGTTACATTTGGATGGAAACCGACCGTTCGGCAACGTGTTTTCTTTTTTTTTTTTTTTTTTTTGGTGGGGGGGGGGGGGGGGGGGGTGTCTCGGCTGTAGATGAACAATTCAGCCAGTGCGTTACAACCGCTAGCTCAAGGTCTTTAGCGAACAGGGAAAATGTCCGGTTATTCCTTTTTCCTCGTTCCTTGACCCACTTCTTTCTGCACCGAGGAAGCTGCTCCTACAATTTTGCCCGTTTCCCGTCGGCTCTTCTAAATCGACACGTGTAAACAGTAGATGCCCATCAATTTATGAGAAACGCTGTACGAGCTAACTCTTTAGTCGATTAATATCTGTGTACATATACGTGGCCAATCTATTTCGAGAAAATTCGATAATAGTGTAGTATTTTCCGGCGTTTGTCAGGAACATTCGAAGCGATCGGTCGGGCGATTCCCGTTTTAGCGGCAGATCGAACATTCGCCAGTTTTGTCGTTTGTGCTTTAGTGTCGTATGCTTCCTTTGACCCGATAATGGCTTATTGTGACGTTGACCATGCGGGGCACAAACTGAGGCAGAGGGGACGCGAGAACACCGTTCTCTGGCTTGATTGATTAGGGTGTAGACGCAAAGCTTTGTCTCTGCACTCGTCGAACGAGTTTGAACGCGAACGTAAAACACCGGACGCATGCGTTTTGAGTTCGATCGCGTTCGAGAGTGCAGTGAAGAAAAAAAAAAAGCAGCTAGCTTCGCGTCTACCCACTAATTGTCCCCACCAGAGTTCGGCGTTCTGACGACCCCTCTCCTCTCCTCCTCTCCGTCAGTTTCGACCCGCATATATAGTCACTGACAGCTTACGAAACGCGGGGCGCGGCTTATTACATTCGAGCTTCTCGCATCGGGATTGGTCCTTCGGTTTTCTTATTGGGTTAGTTTCGGTTTCAGCGCGCTCGCCGCTGTGTCGGTCTTTTTTTGCCATTTCCGCTTAAGCCGGGGTCACGTCACCGCTTATGAATCGTACAAAAGACGTTCTGCGTACAGATTTGAAGGCGAATCACCGCGAGATTCGCGCTTCGAATGCCGCATGGCAAAGAGCTCAAGGAGGAAACTTGGGCGCGCGGCATTCGAACCTCGGATATTGCGGTGACTCGCGTTTGCAAACTGCCTTTTGTATGGTGAGTGACCAGTGAGAATCCCGGCGTTTGAGTTTTGATACAAATGTGTCCGATGTAGCTGCACTACTAATAACATAGTGGTACCGAGTCACTTACCGGTAATGGGTTACTTTTTTTCGATAACGTGCAGCGTACTCGTTACATTTTCAAAAGAGTGACGGTTAACGTGCTTACATTACTTTTTTTGAGTAACGGGTAACAGAATTACGTTACTCGTTACTTTTGCATCCCAAAACTTAAAAACAAAATGAAGTTCTTGTGTTTTTAGGCGTCAAGCAATAGAGTTTTATAGTTTTTTGCGTTTTTCTTTGTGTTTTTTTGTAGGGACTTGCGAATATTGAAATTTTTGAATACGAATCGAATACGAATAAGACAAAAAACGGGCTTCGAATATCGAATCGAGTATCGAATGTGTGTCTAGTAATAAAAACATAGCAAAACAAGAGGTAACAGCAGGTTTCATTACCTTCTAAAATAGATCAATGGAACTTCTAAACTAGATCAATGGAACTGCATTTTACTGGGCTGCAGCAGACTAAATATATTTATAGTAATGTACTCATTACAAATTATCGTGTACGAAAATTAACTGCTGAAAGTGTTCAGAAAGTAAGCGCTCCCTACGCGCCGTGACAACATGTCCGCCTGTAGAAAGACCCTTTCACTCGGGAAACCTGCGAAATTTCACTAAAGTTCGAAGAATTTCGACTTACGGAAAGTGTTGGCCGGCTGCTGCACGAATATTCCGAATTTTGAAAAACAATTCATTTAGATAGTACTTTTTTATATTTCATGAAATGGTTACCAATGTTTACGCCATATGAAAGCGAAAATATGCGCTTTTAACTCTTTCATTAGTTATTAATGTAAACCAGTGGTGACAATAAACCCAACATGTATTGCACTTTTCCTCCGCCAAGTGAAGTCAACAAGTTCTCTTCTTTTTTTTTTTTAATTTTCGAGCATGCACACAAAAGTCGAACTTCAGCCGAACCTTTGTCGATCATCAATTTAAGGTTCGAAAAAGTCGAACTTGTTCGAACTCGAATCTGGGCAGGTTCGCGACATCCATAGTTTTTACCAACGTTTCATTTCATTTTCATTTCATTTTATTACCTTAAAGACTCCGTTAGGGGTATTACATAAGGGGTGGGTTACATATAAAAGTATTTTTAACAGACATTCATGTCGGAAGGTGGTTGACGACAGTCTCCATGAATACGGACGGACATGTGATGGCGGCGACGTGGTGGGGAAGGCCGTTCCAGTCTGCTGCTGCTTGAAAAAAAAGGAGGCTAAAAAAGTAGTAGTGCGGGCAAGTGGGAGTGTTACTTGAAGTGGATGACCAATGCGCGGAGATATGCGTGATGGGGGCACAATGAAAGGTGCATAGTTGAGCGAGCTGTAGTAAACTTGTGAAAGAGGGAGAGGCTGGAAGTGCGACGGCGAAGAGAGAGAGGTGTCAGGCCGGATTCTGCTTTTAAGAATGAAAAGCTGATATCGTATGAGTAGGCAGAATGAATGAACCTAGTGGATCGATTTTGTACAAATTCAAGTTCATTATTAATATATGCTTGGTGAGGGTTCCAGATGGCAGATGCGTATTCGAGTTTTGATCTAACAAGTAATTTGTACGCAAGTAAACGTACGTGCTTCGGGGCATGGCGTAGATAACGTTTAAGAAATCCAAGGACTCTGTTCGCGGCTGATATGACTGGTAGTATGCGCGCGCCAAGATAAATCGTTCGACAGTGTTACACCTAGGTATTTAAATGATTGTACAGATTCGACGGTTACGCTAGCAATTGTATAGGTAAAAAGAAAGGGTTTACGGCGACGATGGAATGATACAAGTTTACATTTGCTGGGATTAAGGGTCATTTGCCAACAGTCGCACCATTCTTGCACATGGTTAAGCTCATTCTGCAGGCATGTCTGGTCAGAGGTGTTAGGGATTGTACGATAAATAACGCAGTCATCCGCAAACATACGAATGTGGCATGACAGATGCGATGGTAAGTCATTTATGTATATTAAAGGGCCCCTGAAAAGAAAAAAAAAGTTTTTTAAAAACAGTCTGGTTGGGACACGCGTGTCAAAAAATTAATTTTACGCGAAAAAAAAAAAAATTTAGAGCAATATTGACCGCGCCAGACGCAATTTAGTCGGCAGTCACCTCCTTTCCACCTTTTTCTCTCTCGGCATCTCGGGCGCGTGGAGGAGAGGTACACCCCGCCTCTTCGTAGTGGATCGGCTTGGCTACTTTCCCGGCTTGGCTGCGCCCCGCACGAGAGCCATTGCTACTTCCTTTGCCGTGTTCCAAAATTTACTCGATCTTACCCCAGGGTTAGAGTTTTGTACCCTTGGCGTTCTGAAACCTACCCGCGTACAGCGTTTTTCAATCTGTGCTGTCACGTGATACGATCCGCCGGAATAACTCGGATCCATTTGGAGATTTGGAACACAGCCCCTGTGTCTGCCGGTCGCACGACGTACCGCGTCGTATCGTGCACGATGGACCCCGACCTGAGCGTCGGTTGCTTCAACCCTTCAACGCTGCCAGGAACTGGGCCTTCGCCCGTACGAGGACACGCCTCGCCAGCCGGAAGGCGTCCGCTCCGATCGCCGCGAGACAACCGCTCGCGAGGAGGCACCTACTTCGCCGCGGAAGGCGGCGAAGCGGGTACCTCGACGAGTTCGTCTGAGCCGCACGACCCTTCAAGCCGCCGCGAGGACATGCAGTGGTGACTCATTTCTTTATTAAACGTTGAGTGCGGTGCCGCGTGCCTTCACTAAACTCTTTACGGGAACCGCCATCTAAAAAAAAATTGGCACTGGCGCGCGCCAGAAAACATACAAAAGATGGGGTAAACGGGGCACACGAATCACGCAAAGAAAAGCAGGAAAACAAAAACCTGTCACACCGCGCCACTTCTAAGTACTTACGATGACTAACTAACACAAGCAACAAGCCCTCTTCAGAAGGTTTTCACATATAAACGCGATAAAACTATAGAACCACCCGAGGTACGCGAGACGCGTTACAACGACGGCGACCATGACAGAAAACAAAATGGCGAAGCGTTTGTTTGTTGTTTTGTTGTAGTCATAGAGTTATTATAATGTACGCTAGAGGTTCAAGTGGCGCTAGTGTGCTGACGCAAATTAAAGCAGACAGCAACCAGTCGAAAATTGACTTCCGGTAATGCATTTCTATGGGAAAAAGTGAGTGCATTTTCTCTCTGCGCTCGATCATAAGAGCAAATATCCCGAATAATTCATACGTACTAGGTAGCTTGGAACATTTCTCAGTCAGGCCGACGAAATAATTGGTTAATTACGGTGTTTTTCTTTCAAATTCATCGCATTAAAAACGGTGCTAAAACAGCTTCGTACATGTATTTATGTGCACTGTCGGACACTGTTAGCGCGAACATGACGTCGGCGCTTTTCGGCGTGGAGGACGTGCCAAACGAACGAAGAACATCTGGAAATTAAGAAAGACGGCAAGAACTACGCAGTAACACCGGATCAGTAACTACACGTGCATATACGATCAAAATTAATTGAAGGCCACGTAATCTATTCCTAATTCAAATAAGTAAGTACCGTTTTATTCTTTCTGCTCTGAGCGAAGCTGCATGTTCTACGTTCAAAATATCACTCGCACGCTCGAAATCTTTGGGAACAAGCGCCCGATAAAAGCTGCCCGGCAGAGAAAACAATACAAAGAGACAACTTTATTATCCCACAGACTTTATTCTCTACGTTTTGAATGTTTTTATCCGCTCATGCACGACGGGGACATTTTTATATAGTGACAGGACTGGTATATTATCAATATATAAGCGTCACCGGATTGCTGGCGAGCCTTGAACACACTCTACATTCCTTTCAATTGTAATTTTGCTTCGAATCGTCGCTTGTTTCTACACACCTGCTGCGGAACACACGTTTGGGACTGAAATGTAGCGAAGTTAAACATCGGTCACTGATGAAGAAAAATGCGCTAACTAAAGCAATTACACTTTTACAGCGTTAATCAAGGTACATACTATTCGGTACGACCCAAATAACCAAAGTGTTCCGTGTTATTTTCCGGCGAAGAGACAAAATGCACGCGCGCTTTCCCATAGAAATACACAGGAAGACTGGAAAGGTAGACTGGTTGCTGTCTGCTTCAATTTGCGTCACGGAAGTCGCATAGACACTAGCGCCAGTTGAACATCTAGCGTACATTATAATAACTCTATGGTTGTAGTATCCGAACGGAAGTTACGATTTTGTAAAACGTTTGTAAGCAATTGCGACATTCATTCGATGGATTCTTTCTTACACCTAAAAATATGTCATTCAAAAGGCGATGTCAAGAGATCACGAAGGTTTTATAACCAACATCTAAGCTGTCACTCATTCTATTGGCCAATGAGAAGCCGATTTGAATGACCATGGTTACCAATGAGAAGCCGAGCTGAATGACCTGGAATTCGCGCGCAAAATTTCAAATAAATCTCTCGCCGTCAATATTGCTCTAAAAAAAAAAAAATTTTTTTCGCGTAAAATTTATTTTTTGACACGCGTGTCCCAACCAGACTGTTTTAAAAAAAAAACTTTTTTTTCTTTTCAGGGGCCCTTTAAGAACAGGAGGGGGCCGAGGACAGATCCTTGTGGGACGCCTGATGTTACTGGGAGAGGGTTAGGTGAGTGGTTGTTAACAAAGACAAACTGAGACCGATTAGATCGAAATTCCTTGACCCATTGAACAATAGCATTGTTTAGGTTTAATTGGGAAAGTTTTGGTAGGAGGCGCTGGTGCGGTACCTTGTCAAATGCTTTGGCAAAATAAAAAAAAAAAACCGTGTCAGTTTGAAGGTTATGGTCGAGATTAAAATGCAAGTCATGAACGAAGAGTGCAAGCTGAGTTTTGCAAGAGAAACCCTTACGAAACCCGTGCTGGGGGGGGGGGGGGGGGGTGGAAAAAGTCGATAGGGTCTAGGAAATTCATTATTTGAGTGTAGATGACGTGCTCCATGGCTTTGCAGGGGACGCTTGTTAAAGAGATGGGACGGTAATTTAGTGGGGAGTCCTTGTTACCCGATTTGTAGACTGGAACGACCCTTCCCACCTTTCAGTCGTCCAGTAAGATGCCTGTAGAAAGTGACTGTGAAAACAACATGGTCATGTACACAGCAGATATACGTTTGGTATTTTTTAAAAGTTTTGAGTTAATTCCGTCAACGCCGGCTGACGATGAGAGTTTGATATTTTCAATTAATGATGAGATGCCATCTACAGAGATTGTGAGAGCTGGCATAGTAGATACTGCGATAGAAGGTATTAAAGAGGGAGGGACATCGGTTTCTTCGGTAAAAACGGAAAAGAAGGCGGAGTTAAAAGCATTGGCGCACTCAGCGTCAGTGACGATTTCGCCCGCTCCGTTCGTCAGGCTAATGATGCGCGTCTCTTGGGGATTCATAACTTGCCAAAATTTTTTAGGATTGTTAATTAAGATCTTTGGTAAGTCATCATAAAAAAAGGAATGCTTTGCGTTACGTATAGATGCCAGATAGGAGTCTTCAGCTGCGTAGTATTTTTCCCATGCGCAGGGGTTTCCATTCCGCTTGGACGAGCGGAAAAGACGTGTTTTTTTTGTTGTTTTTTTTTTGTTTCCTAGCTTTTTTGAAGACTTTGTAAACCAGGGTTTCTGTCGATTCTAACGGAACGTAATTATTGGGATGAATTTATTTGCAAGTTCGATTAATTTATTTCTGAACATTATCCAGTTTGTATTAATAGAGCGATTAAAAAATATTGCTTCAAAAATTGGAAGAAAGGCGTTTGGCTCCCTGTTTATTACTTCATAATTTCCCTTATCATAAGGACGAATTCTTTTATCGCGTGTTTGATGTCGTACCGGACAAAAGTTGAAGGTAGGATGAATTACTTTGTGGTCGCTGATTTCGCGGAGATAAGTAACCGATGATAGGCTGTCGGGATGACTGGTTAGTATTAGATCTAAGATGTTTGCAGAATCCCGTGAAACACGTGTGGGTTGGGATACTAGTTGAACAAGGTTAAAATCAAGACATACGTTAATAAAATATTTTCCGGCTTTTACTAGAACACTCAGTTGGAAAACTCGCCGTCGAAACCTGGGCCGCTGGCGTCCACCGAGACCGAGCTAAATACGACAACAGCGCCACTCTTTATCATTTGTCTGTACTGTGGTCCCCTTGAGCTTTTAGAAAGCATGTTTTTTTTTTTGCGTAAAAATAATCGGAAAATACTCTTTTTGTATGAAATTTGTTGGAGTTTAGTACAAAATGAAGGGCGCGTGATGTTTTATAATCTTTAGTATGCAAGGTTTTGCGGAACAGTTAATATTGTTTTTATGCAACCATGCCTCAGCGGTCCTTTCAGGTAGCGCGTCCCGACCTAGGTGCATTTTAACTTCAGTAGAAATTCGCGGCGCGTCCGCTGGGGAGACGGAGGCGGCACCCCTGTAACCTCTTCCTGTTTCGGCGCCAAAATGGCCGATTAAAGCCAGAGTAGAAGTAACGTGCAGTTCCTCGAGTGGCCGCTGCGAGAGAAATCGCGGCGGTGTGTTCGCCATTATCTCGGTTCTGGTGGACAGTTTTTCAGAGCAGTCTCTATGGCAGTTTCCCAACTGAGTGGTTGTAGTAACGTTGACTTTTACTGCGCGGGAGTGGCAGGAGTTGTTGTCAATGGCAATGCAATGTTCTGCTCGCGCCTAGATTTTTCTTTTTTTACTTTTTAAAAATTTATACTAGATAACACTCTTCGAGATTTATTTTATATTTATATTTCACTATCGAGCTTTATTTTATATTTATATTTCACTATCGAGGTTTATTTTGTTGTGTAACTTTATATAATACGCAATTACATCACATATTCCCATAAAAGCGCCACACAACAAAGGGCTTGGTGAAAAAGAAACCGAAACTGATCCTGTATGGCTGCCATCGGACAGATAGAAACGGAGCAGACCGATAACGCACTCATCAGACGTCTTTCTCAGTGAATAAACATATTCATAGGGAATGCGTGGCCGGCAGATTAGTCATTACTTGCTCGAATATTCGCAGTTTGAGCGAATATTCGCCGTTTGTTCCGAATGTTCGGCTTTGGCCCAATATTCGGGAACTTTCGAATATGCCCTTTTCAAATCGAATACGTTTCGAATAAAGAAAATATTCGATTCGTATTCGAAATTTCTAATATTCGAACCTCCTAGTTTTTTGTGAGTATTTAGATGAAACCGTAAAAAAGATAAAGTAATTATGTTCAGCTCCTGTGTGAACATTTTGTTTCTTGTAATATGGTTCTTATGCATACCTGTAACGTCAAAACAGAAAAACGTGCTAATTCATAATTTGAAAAGTAACGCGAAAGTAACGTGTGTTACTTTCTATCGGTAACAGTAACTTTAACGCGCTTTTTTTTGCAAGTAACGAGCAACATGTTTCGTTACCTTTTTCAGTAATACCTACGAGACTACTTGAGAGCGATGAAGTCGTTTCTAGTCATAATGACAGACAGTTTTCAAACACTTTACAATACATCTGGTTATGCTTGTTATTATATTTGTAAACCAGTTTTGGCGGAGAAACATCCAAACTGATGCACGGCGAGGAATGCATCGTATTTGGTCGTATCCGCTGACCCTGGTTTTCAGAAAAATACACCGATGAAGAGCATTGTACAAAATCAGATCGATAGCCTGATTAGCAATGTGCTTTGATTGAGAGGAACGCATGAAGTTACTTCTCAGTGTTTTGATTTTCACAGACACCAACTTTTTGTGAACTTCAGCAACTGCAACTGTAACTTGTCTTTCCTCGTTCAAAACTAAAAACCAGACCTCAGATTCACAAAACGACCTTACGCTAAACAATGTGCGTACGACAAAACGTAAGAACACATTCGTATTCACGAAACAAAATTATCGTAACTTTTTCGCAGGTTACCATGGAATTTAATGACAACTCCGAAGCTGTCTTACGCACTTTTTATGATCAAATCAACATGGCTGGCAGCGTCGTTCAGTTACCAGACTTGTACGTGATCCTTAACGAGTAACGAAATTACTTGTAATCCCTTGCAATTAGCAGTAATTTTGTAAGGGAATAATTGCATATTTTAGAAAGGAATTGTAAAGTAATCTCGTTACTTGTTTACATAAGAGAATGGTTGTAATCCGTTACGTTTTTGTTTTCATTGGCGGAGAAGAAATGAGAAAACTTTAAATATTAACCAAAAAAACTCGTATAATATATATTCCTTTTTTTTTTGCAAGGTAAGCTCCACTAA
This sequence comes from Ixodes scapularis, assembly GCF_016920785.2. Taxonomy (NCBI): domain Eukaryota; kingdom Metazoa; phylum Arthropoda; class Arachnida; order Ixodida; family Ixodidae; genus Ixodes; species Ixodes scapularis. The sequence goes on from NW_024609868.1 coordinate 17,819,614, forward strand.
AGTCACGCTGTCACATGCATTTACAAAACGCAAAGCCTAGCATTCTTTAGATGCTCAAGGCTTTTCTTCACGTCGCCTAAAAACCTCGACTCAAATATATATGGGTGGTTTCATCTCAAATCTCTGTAATGCGAAATTAGAGCGTAGCTCTTGAGGAGGATAAGGGGAGGGTACTCCTCTGGTCGATCCTTCGTATGTGCACGCAAGGGGTATGCCACGTAAAATATAATTTAGGTTTCGAAGAAAAAACAAACAAACAATGGAAGCGGAACTCGGAAATGTTACTCTCCGATTGCCTCTGTGCTTACCCGTCTTTTAAGAACACACCAGAAACCATCTATACCTGGAATCTTATTTTCCGTGACTCGGCCTGCCGCACAAAGGACGTATGCGCCTACGTGTAGACCTATAGGAACATAACGGACGAAGAGTCCGTGTTCGCAACGCTACGAAATGGCGTTTTAAAACAAGCCAAGGGACGGGAAGCTCGGCGACCAGAAAAGGGTGGAATGAACAATGCGCAGTCTTGGCTTGGGCCGAGCTTTTATAATAAATGGAACGGTACACCATCGCCGCTTCCGAAACGCATCGACAGTGTAGACGATAACGTATACTTCATCGTGCATTTGATATTCCGGGCACCAGTGGAGATGTAGCGCCGTCCTACCTCCCAACCAAAGAAAGACAAGCTAACCCCGTTAAGCCGCAGTAACAGAGCCCAGACATTGTACAAAAGACACACGGTGTTCGCTCCAGCAATGGCAACAGAATGACCTGCAGACTAGCTTGAAGCAGGTTCGAAGCATGTTTCTTCATACATGAGTTGTTACAACCAATGGGATAGGACCGGCATGAGTCGAAACTCAGACACTGTCTGCCTCCTCAGTACTAGGACCGCGGCTTTAAGCTTGTACACCCTATTTATATGTTGTTGTCGTGTGTGTGTGTGTGTGTGTGTTTTGTCAGACTAGATTTACGAATTTGTGAGCATGTGGAAAAAAGCGGGAACCTATTCAGCCCCAATGGGCGTCTGATGTCTCCCCGCGTATGGTCCGGCTCACTAGCTGTGCGCAGTGCAGGCGAAAGTAACGCCAGGCGAAGGGAGAAAAGCCAAGCACTAGGAAAGCAGGAAGGGGAGAGGAGGGCAAACGGAGAGTGCACTACGAGGGTTATAGAGGAAAGGTGGTTTCTCTCTTCCTCGCCAGCCTTCCTAGTGCTTGCCCGTTTCTCCCGTCGCCTAGCGTTGTCTTCGCATGTACTTCACGCAAGTATAGTGACGCGCAGTGTATATGAACGAGAAATTTAGCCATAGCGGTACGACTTTTTGTACGACTGCTATGGGATGGGGTTTTAAAACTTGCACCACGCAGTAGTGATACACGATCGCACACATGATACAATGTACATTCGAATCAAAAGGGAAAGATGCAAAACGTTTTTATTCAGCAACCTCTGAAAAGTTTTTTTGTGAAAAACCTATCGGGAGTTCATCATCGCCCAGTTGCCTTTCTAGAGCGCCAGGGGGCGATACTGCTTGAGGCGAGACCGTTTTTCACGAGCTGAAAGAGTTTTTGGGGCTTCGAAGAATCTTTCAAGAACGCATTGCCTTTAGAGTGCAGAATCCCTGGGTTCTACAGTTCGGAATTTTGCTCAGCGCGCTCCGAACTGCGGTGCGTTAACATAATCGACCACCGATCCATCCTATACACTGAAAAGCAAGCAACAACAAAAAAAAAACTTCTTGTTCTTCGTAATTCTTGTTTTTGTTCTTTCCGCGATCGTGCAAGTTTTCCAGATATTGTATATTCCAATTATTGATATTTGTTTCGTAATGAAAGTGTATTTTCTAGCATAGCAACGCTGCAAAAATTACCTGTCCTCTCGCTTGAATTAAGCAGCCGCTTGAAATCGTTTATTGAAAAGAAACAAAACAACATTACAGCCCGATTCTCTTAAAAAGCCCAATTATGTAGACATACTTATTTATTTATTTATTTATTAGAGTACCTACATCGCCTAGAAGGCATTATAGTTGGGGGGCACAAAAATAACATGCAAAATATACATCGTTATACACGAAAAAAAGAAGAAAACACTACTACACTTATAAAGACTAAATCATATGAAAATTTAAACAATTTATTGAATTTTCTCAAAGAACAGCTCTGGCATCAAAGTTTCTACAATCTCATTAGGAAGCTTATTCCAATCCTCAACAGACCGTGGAAAAAAAGAGAATTTAAAAACATCAGTTCTGCACTTATATGGACGGATCTTTTTTGAATTGTCAACCCTTAAAGACACATAAGCAGCTTCTAGAAGATGTGTCGATTTACATATACCAGTATTATTGTGGAAGATGTTATACAGAAGTTTCAGACGAAGGCACTGACGTCTGTGCCTCAGCGGCCTCCAGTCCAGCGATGACTTCAGTTCAGTTACACTTGTCCGGAAATCATAATTTCCCGTAACAAACCTTGCAGCACGGTTCTGTATTTTTTCAATATGCTCCTCCAAGTTGAACCTATAGGGTCCCAGATTGTACACGCATAATTAAGAACTGATCTAACAAGTGAAAAATATAAGGTTTCTTTTAGTGACGAGGAGGCCAATCTAAAATTACGTTTAATGAAACCTAGCGATCGACTAGCCTTGGCGGTTATATGGTCAACATGTTTATTCCAACTTAAATTTGACGAAAAAATAACTCCTAAATATTTAGTTTCATTTAAAAGGATGAGGGGAAATCCACCAATGGTGTATGAAGAAGGGAAGAAATTCGTTTTTCTTGTGAACCTGATATAGACACATTTCGATATATTCAAAGACATACGCCATTGAAAACACCAAGCTTCAATCCTGTCCAAATCACTTTGAAGAGCAAGGGCGTCAGCATTACATGAAACATCTGCGTACAAAACGCAATCATCGGCATATAATCTTATTTTAGAAGAAACTTTTTCAACCAGATCATTAATGAAAATTAAAAACAGGAGAGGTCCGAGTACCGATCCCTGTGGGACACCAGATGTAACTTGGACTGACGGGGACCGAGTCCCATTAATTACTACAGACTGTTCCCTGTAGCTTAAGTAGTCACCTATCCAACAAAAAAATTTGGAATCAATGTTTAGTTTCCGAAACTTAAACATGAGGTGAGCATGTGTAACCACATCAAAGGCCTTATTAAAATCTAAAAATATGCAGTCGACCTGTTTTGCCCCATCGAATGACAATGCCAAGTCATGATAGAATTCAGTTAACTAAGTAGTGCAGGATAAACCAGAACGGAAGCCATGCTGAGCTGGAGTAAAAAACATTAATTTGGGCAAGGTGACTCATGAGACTGGTGTAAATCACGTGTTCCATGACTTTTCAAGATTCACTCGTAAAAGAAATTGGCCTGTAATTAACGACTAGACTTTTGGGACCAAACTTGTGAATCGGGACAACATTTGCAGTTTTCCGGTCATGTGGTAATACACCAGTCTCCAAAGACACTGTAAATATAATGGTCAAGTAACGGGAGATAACATCAGCACAGGACTTTAAAACAGTGTTCGGGATATCATCGGGACCAGACGCTGAACCTTGCTTTATTTTGGTTAAAAGCTTAAAAATACCATGCACGTCAAAATAAATTTCAGACATGCGAACCACAGGATTAACCGTTACTTCGGAATGATCATAATCACACGTAATGACATTCGAAAATACAGACCTAAAGTAGTTATTAAAAGTGACAGCCTTTAAGTTGTCATCGGTGACAATGTCACCACTGACACTCAAAGGTGGGACGCCAACGGTATCCTTACGATTTGATCGAATGAACTTCCATAACTCCTTCGGGTTTTGTTTAAGCTTAGTATTTAGCGTCGCGAAGTAATTTGCTCGGGACGAAGTTATCGCATGCTTGAGGGCAGCTCCTATCTCAATTAATTTTCTGTACGATGCAGAGTCATGGCGTGTGCGGTAATGTTTCAGGGCACGTTTATTTTTATTTGTTAATTTGCGCAATTCAGAATTAAACCATGGATTGTCACGACGTCGCTTGGACGAAAGAATTCTAGATGGAACGAAAGTTTCAACAAGGGTTGATAATCTCGTTTTAAAAATGTTCCACAATAAATGCACGTCACCCGATACGCTTAATTCTTCAAAAGCCGGAAAATATGAACTTAGGTTATTCGATAGGCCAGCATAATCACCCCTATCGAATAAGTACACTTTCTTAGGACGAAACGAAAAATCATGTTTAAAAGAACAAGCCAAATTAGCGACCACAGCCATATGGTCACTAATTCCAGGAATGACTGTTACAGCTGTAATAGCCGAATCGTAATTACTGAAAAGAAGATCTAGAAGACTCGAGCGGCTGGGAGAAATTCTCGTGGGCTCGTTAACAAACTGTTTAAGACTGTAGTCGTTAATGAGATTAATAAATGCTGCGTATATACCAGAAGAGCTAGCAGTTAAAGGCCGGTGATCTATCCATTGGATTTCAGCTAAATTAAAGTCGCCACCAATAACAACAAAACCGTCTTCGACCACTGACAAAGCATTATACGAAGAAAAAACTGGGTTAGCATCACTTGCTGGCGGCCTATAGAAACAGCCTACGGAAAGGTAGTTGCCATTTTCAAGGTAGACGCGGCACCAAACTGTTTCACAAGATAAGCCATTGAAATCAATCTTGCAGCTTTTTAAACTTTCATAAATAAGCAAAAAGACACCACCACCTGAAACATTCCTGTCTTTACAATACACTGTGAAATGCACTGGAAAAACTTCCGAATCGGATATTTCATTTCATTTATTTACCTCAAGGGCGTCTTTTGAGGACGCATTACATGAGGGGGGTGGCAATAAATGGGAATACAATATAAAACATAACGTAAGAACACTAACACAACCACATCTCGTCTAACCACAAAATAAAACAAGATATATATATATACACAAACATACGTTCGCTACTCATTGAACAAAAGCACGCACATTTCTTCAAACGCTGTAATATCTAAGTTGGTTACAAGATGATCTGGCAAGTTATTCCATTCTGTAATACATAATATTAAGGGAGAAAACATGAATGAGTTATTATGGGAGCGATATTGAAAGAGTTTACATGTGTTGTCGTTTCGAGGAGATATATAATGGGCTTTTTGACAATAAATATTTCTGAACTGTGAATTACTATGGTAAACTTGATGGAAGAAACACATGCGTTTAATTTTGCGCCGTGTGGCTAATGAAGCGAGACCAAGTCTCGATTTTAGGGCGGAGACACTACTTTGTGGAGAGTAATCGTTTAGGATGAACCGGGTAGCTTTGTTTTGAATGGATTCTAGGTTAGATATTAGATAATTTTGATGTGGATTCCACACAACGCTTGCGTATTCAAGTTTGGGTCGAATTATTGTTTTATAGGCGAGTAATTTTGTCGCAGCAGGGGCCAGATAGAGGTTCCGCCTCAAGAAAGCTAATGATCTCGTTGAGCTGGCGATTATGTTGTCGATATGTTCATGCCACGATAATGTTTCAGAAATATGGACACCCAAGAATTTGTATAATGAGACACTCTCTAATTGTTGTGACAGTAATGAATATTCGCGAGATAATTTGGTTGAGTTGGTGGTAACGGTCATTTGTTTGCATTTTCCGGGGTTAATATTCATCTGCCAATGGGTGCACCAGGAGCTTATGGTGTCGAGATCGTTTTGAAGAATGAAATGATGTGTTGGGTCAGTAATTTTTCTGTATACAACACAGTCATCGGCAAATAGCCGAATAGTCGAGTTAATTGAGGAAGGAAGATCATTAATATAGATAAGAAAAAGAAGGGGGCCGAGGACGCTGCCTTGGGGAACACCGGAAGTTACTGCGACTGATGCTGATGAAGAACTGTTGACTGAAACTGACTGCTCTCTCTCTCTGTTAGAAACGAAGCTATCCAACTGATGACTGAAGAATGGATGTGGAGAAGAGAAAGTTTAAGAAGTAGTCGTTGGTGCGGTACGGTATCGAAAGCTTTCGAAAAATCAATAAACATAACGTCGGTTTCTGTTGAGGAATGATTATTAAAGTGAAGATTTGTGGTAAATTCAAATAGTTGGCTGATACATGAATGATGTTTTCTAAAACCATGCTGGTTGGGAAAAAAAAAGTCGCAATGGTCCAGGTACGAAATGATGTGAGAGTAAAGTACATGTTCCATGAGCTTGCAGGGTACACTAGTCAACGAGATGGGACGGTAGTGAGATGGATTTGATTTGCTGCCCGATTTGAAGATGGGTCTAACTTGGGAGAAACGCCAATCGTATGGTACCTCACCAGAATTCAGACTTTGTTGAAAGAGTATGCTCAATATGTTGGATGCTTAATGATCAATTAGTTTAAGAAATTTGGCCGATATCCCATCGTTCCCAGGAGCGCTATTGGAGGACAAGTTTGAGATAGTTTTAAGAATTCCTTCAGGAGTGAAAATATTGGGAGGCATCAACGCTTCATGCAAAGGTGGGCAGTATGGGGGGAGTGGAAAGATTTCGTGCGTAAAAATGCTGGCGAAGAATGAATTCAACGAATCGGCAGCCTGGTCATCACGGAGTGTTTCACCTTGGTCATTTTTGAACACTGGGCAATCTCTAGATTCTTTTGGATTTATTATCTTCCAGAATCGCTTGGGGTCTGTAGATAAGATCTGTGGCAAAGTCACCGAAAAGAAAACTTTTTTTGCTTTCTTTACTTCGCTTTTACACAATTTTGTGAAGGAGTGGTATGATGACCAAACATCAAAATTATTTATTTTTTTTGCATTTGCGAATAATCTTTTCTTTTTATTTAACATACGTTTTAAATTGTTATTAAACCAGGGAGATGTGCGATCACAACGAACTGAAGTTTTGGGAACAAATTTTTCGAGTAGTTTCATGAAAGTATTTTTAATGAGTATCCAGTTTTCACTTGCGGATCGGTCACAATTTGACGAAACGTAATACCTTTCAAAGTTCGTTATGGCTATTGTGAGTCCTTCAATATTGGCTCGTGAAAATGCGAATATCGTTTTCGGCGTATTTTCGGAGCGCGTTACTCCTAATGATGTTTCGATTTGAATCAAAGCATGATCACTTATATGCTCCATGATAGTGACGGACGTCACGCATTCGGGTTTATTAGTGAAAAACAGATCTAATATCGCGTCACGACGGGTGGCCGAGGTGATAGTTTGTTGGAGACCATACACACCAGTTATTGAAAGGAACTCTGTACACTGTCGAGAGTTTGCGCAGTCAGGGAGCGGCATTAGCGTTGACCAGTTTATTTCGGGAGAATTAAAATCGCCACCAAGAAAGAAGTGGTCAGTAGGAAATTCCTTGGTGACAGTTCCAAGGGCATGGTGCAATGAGATGTTGAAATCTGAGCGATTAAAATGGGGTGGACGATAACAAACACCTACTATGACACAGAGAAAATCCAGTTTAATACGAATCCACAAAATTTCAAGATCAGAAGAACATTCTACTTGCGAGCATGACATAGGTTTTTTGACAGCGATGATTACGCCACCGCCTTTAGCCAGCAGTCTATCTTTACGAAAAATATTGTACGATCTGTTTAAAATGAGCTCATCATTTCTTATATCGGTAGTTAACCACGTTTCCGTTCCAAGAATGACGTCTGGCTGGCTAGAGCAAGTGACGTTCTCAAGTTCATCCTGTTTTGACAAAATGCTTCGAAAATTTGCGACAAAAAAAGAAAGGTTAAGAGAGACAGCGCGATTTGGACGTTGTTGGTTTACAGCGAGTCAGTTGTTTGATGTTCCGTCTTGATGAGGCGCACGAAGCAGAACAACTGAGTCACTAGCTGCATCGTAAACATATGTCGCTGTTCCGGAATGTAGTTTATTGTAACTAATCTTATATTTTGCACCACTATTTCTAAATTGTTCAGCAAATTCCCACAAATTCTGCCTCGCAATGCGCACCCTATCAGAAAAGTCCTCCGATATCCTGATTTGTGGAGACACGTTCTTCAGTTTAAAACCATTTTTAAGAACCTCTTCTTTACTTTGATAGCGCAGGAATTTTACGATTATCGGTCGGCTGGATCCTGGTCGTTTTCTACCCAATCGGTGAGCCCTTTCAATTTCGCCCATTTCTATGCCAAGTATTTCTCGGGCGAAGCCAGTGACGATGGTTTTAGCATCGTTCCATGACTCAATTTCTATTGCGGGTAGGCCTTTGAATATTAGATTGTTTCGTCTCATTCTGTTCTCCATGTCGTCGACAACGCTACTTATTCCAGACAGGTGGTCCCGAAACTGATCAAGCCAAGATTCCGTCCCAATAACAATGCTAGCACCAGTGACCAAGATTAGAGCAGCAAGATCGTCAGTTTTGTTTCTAATACTTCTACAATTTACATTTAGAACGATAAGATTAGTAAGAGGTGCGACTACATTCTGACGAGGCCTTTTTGATTGTTAGGCAGCAGTATTTTTTACGGACCTAGTGACTGCATCAACGTAAAAGGATTGGTCACCAATATGTAAGCGGTTATACTTGAGTTCAAATCTGCAATCTTTTGACTTTGCAAATTCTAGAAGAATTTTGCGTTCACTTCGAATTTTAGGTGAAAAATCCTCGCTAAGTGAGAATGGAGTGTTCTTTAGCCTTGAACCAAGGGACAAAATATCTTGTTTCTGCTTAAATGATGAGAATTTTGCAATGAGAAGCCTGTTACGATTCGCTCTGAAAGCTCCCAGCCTATGCGCACGTTCCAAGCACGAAGAATTAATTTCAACTCCTAGTACTTCCTGGCAAAGGGAGACAACTTTAGCCTCCGAGGTGTTCCAGATTTCGCCAGGGGAGTCAGTTATTCCATAAAAAATCAAATTCGACCTCCTTGATTGACTTTCGAGGTTATCACACTGCGAGGATAGACTCTTAATTTGCGGGGCCATATAGCTCATAGAGATATTAAGGTGATCCATATCAACCCGCAACTGTGGTAGCGAAGCCAAATTGACTTCGACAGCCGTAAGTCTGTTCGTTAATTCTCCCATTTTTTCGTCTAATGAGTTCTGGTTATTTTTTATTCTCTTTCACTCATTAAGAAGCTCTGTATGACCCGCCTGTAGTTGAGGAAGAATAGCCAGACTCTGCAACATAAGCTGTTCCTGAGCTTCCGTGAGGGGACCCGGGTTAGATTCAACGTCCCCAGCAAGCAATAGTAACAACTTGGCACAATCAAACAAAAAACAAAACACACTGCTTGGGCACAGCAGCAGGACAAGGCATCTATCATCAGATCAAAACATAGAGACGTTGTATTTACTAACCTGCATAGACAGAAGAAGTGGATTAAGTGATTTCCTGTTGGCGGCCCTGCCACTGTGCCCACTGAAGACGTCCGCCGACGGTCGTTTCTTTATATGCTCCCAAAATACTGTAGATGATGATGATGATGCCAAGGCCAGGCCTGACGCGTCGATGCAAGGGACGGTAAACTCCGAAAAGGGAGGCGCTTCTTTGTAGATAAACCGATTCCACGTGTTGGCCCAATCTTACAGACATGACGAAGAGGTTAGATTGCCGTTGACGAGCTTGTAGTGCTGACCGGTCGTGGAAGGGATACCAAGAAGCAGCAACAGCTGAATAGACAGAAGAAGTGGATTAAGTGACATCCTGTTGGCGGCCCTGCCACTGTGCCCACTGAAGACGTCCGCCGACGGTCGTTTCTTTATATGCTCCCAAAATACTGTAGATGATGATGATGATGCCAAGGCCAGGCCTGACGCGTCGATGCAAGGGACGGTAAACTCCGAAAAGGGAGGCGCTTCTTTGTAGATAAACCGATTCTACGTGTAGGCCCAATCTTGCAGACATGACGAAGAGGTTAGATTGCCGTTGACGAGCTTGTAGTGCTGACCGGTCGTGGAAGGGATACCAAGAAGCAGCAACAGCTGAATAGACAGAAGAAGTGGATTAAGTGACATCCTGTTGGCGGCCCTGCCACTGTGCCCACTGAAGACGTCCGCCGACGGTCGTTTCTTTATATGCTCCCAAAATACTGTAGATGATGATGATGATGCCAAGGCCAGGCCTGACGCGTCGATGCAAGGGACGGTAAACTCCGAAAAGGGAGGCGCTTCTTTGTAGATAAACCGATTCTACGTGTAGGCCCAATCTTGCAGACATGACGAAGAGGTTAGATTGCCGTTGACGAGCTTGTAGTGCTGACCGGTCGTGGAAGGGATACCAAGAAGCAGCAACAGCTGAATAGACAGAAGAAGTGGATTAAGTGACATCCTGTTGGCGGCCCTGCCACTGTGCCCACTGAAGACGTCCGCCGACGGTCGTTTCTTTATATGCTCCCAAAATAATGTAGATGATGATGATGATGCCAAGGCCAGGCCTGACGCGTCGATGCAAGGGACGGTAAACTCCGAAAAGGGAGGCGCTTCTTTGTAGATAAACCGATTCTACGTGTAGGCCCAATCTTGCAGACATGACGAAGAGGTTAGATTGCCGTTGACGAGCTTGTAGTGCTGACCGGTCGTGGAAGGGATACCAAGAAGCAGCAACAGCTGCATAGACAGAAGAAGTGGATTAAGTGACATCCTGTTGGCGGCCCTGCCACTGTTTACGTGTTTATTGCATCATCGCACTCGGACCGAGTCGATATATGCATTTCACTTCCCGATCATGCATGCCAGAAAGCAAGAACACGTGGCGTGATGGTGAACAAGTCTGCGAGTCGACATTGCGCCTCTTTATTTTGTGTGTCGTCCTTTTTTTTCCTTTTTTTCTTTCTCGGCGACACGGTTTTTTCGCCGATGACAACTTTTTCCCCTTAAGTTAATCGACCCCCACAGCGACATACTCGCAGCTGGCGCCCTCACTTACCCTTCTGCTTCTCCCTCCCCTGGGCACCTCCTCCTCTTATACTTCGTTTTACTTGAAGATGTAACTGCAGAGGAGCCGTCCAGGCGGATCTAATGCTGTGCGAGTGTCACGACCTCCGAGAAGGGGAGCGGCGACGCGGGGGGTGCGTGGTCACGTGACTCGTTCCCAGCTCTGGATTGGCTGGTAATGGCTCGTAGTGTCTTTTGCAGTCCACATCGTGAGGTGAAACCAAGTATATATCCTCCTCCCTCGACGAATCGCTCACGCCGACACGAGAGAGACATTGCTCGTTTCTGGGCTCCCGCAGAGATGTACAGTTCCTGCTGTCGCCTTGAAGCTGCGCGTTATATGACTAGGATGCTATTTCGATTAGGCAGTCGCGAAAGCGAGGACCGCCGTCTCCACCTGCTCCGTGCGGAGTGCATACTGTTTGCAATTTGTCTCTCTGTTTTTTTGTTCTTTTTTTTCGCGCGAGTTGCCACGGAAATTTTGCAGCGTTTCGCCAGGGCGCAGTCACTGCTCATCCATCAAACGAAAGCCACGTTCGCTACAGACATTATGACGGAATCGTCCTCGAGCACACATCAACTGCGTTCGAAACATGTTTGATTCGGGCATACGCGTGCTTCGCACATGTGTGCGGACAATGTTTCTACGACCAACACGACAGAATTATCGTACAAGGAAGAAACAGGTCTCAGACGGCGTATGTAGATTGTCTTTGGCGTGATGTATAAGCAGTGTGACAGCGGCCTAAGAAACGGTGGGCGTGGCTAGCATTTCTTAGGCTGTCAGTGAATTACAGCGGCTATAGACCAACTTAATTCGTCACTGCGCATGCGCACACGCTTCACATCACGGGAATCTGATTCTGCTCACGAGCAGTGGCCACACCCGGTACGGGTAAGCGCTAACTTGTTAGTAAACAGTGCGTTGGTCTGTAGCCCACGCAAAACATGTGAGATGTACAGCGGATTTGAGTTCGATATAAAAGTGGGAGCGAAGACTTTTTCACAAAAAAGGGCAGGTGTAGACAACCCATACAAGAGGAAACACAACAGCCGTACCAGCCGCCATACAAATTAGACAATAGAAAAGAAAAATCAATAGCCAAAAATGCGGGAAAGTGTGTACAACCCACGGCACAAATCTGTAAGAAAAGATGCATATTTTGTGTTCCAATTTATGATCGCGTTCTGTATCTATTTTCGCGGACACGTCGTATTCATCACTTGGCGCTATCACAGTTTCGCGTCGTAACTCATGCGAGAGCAGCTGTACTCCTTTATTCGTGCCTGCGTCAAAACTTCTCAGCACCTGCCGGACAAAACAGAAAACTGTCAAAGTAGATAGGGGGGAAAAATAAAAGAGGAAGTTTATCTCGAGTCGCCACATTCTTGCAGCGTTTGCTCCAAAAAATACGAGAAAACAAAGAAAGCTTGCCTTAGTGGGAAGGATTCTAGGATCTCAAAACTTTGTTCGTCCCAATTTTTTTTAGAAAAGAGTATGTCTATAAAAATAACGAACGCCGGCAGCTGGCGCTAGTAGAAAAATATATGATCTCAGAACGAGGAAACGACACAAAACAAAGCGCTTCCTCTTCCGCAGCGCCACACAGCGGCGTCGCTTGATCAGCGCACGTCAACGCGAACCGCGGATACGAGAAAAAAACGAAAAAAGAAAAGAAATGAAACGTGAACTCTATAGAGCGGACCTTCACGTCCATACATCATCCGGGTCAGCATGGCTGCCATAGGGAGGCACCGGGGCGAACAAGTACCTCTTCCGTGTTTCTCTGTGTTTTTTTTTTTTTCTTTTGTTTCCTTCATTTTCTTTTACCGGAAACAATGTCGTTTTTGTTTTTGCTGTCCGCCTCGAACGAGGGTTTTCGCAAGTCACCTTCTGTCTCAAGGATCATCCGCGCTTGGTTTGATCCCTGATTTTATGTCGGGAAATAAAGTAGACATGTAAAGGTAAAAATAGCTTCAGGTAAAAAAAGATCACCTTCTGTCAACTTTTTTTCCCACAGTATACATAAACGAACATCCTTTTATTTATTGGTCTTCTGAGTTCAGTTCGCGAAATATTTATTTTTTTCTCGGCACACCAGTCTGATCGCACATTTGATGACCCTTCCTTCAAAAGAAGAAACGATTTGTTTTTTTTATTACACCGAGAGTCAGCCATTAGACTTTAGACAACAAAATATGGTTGCTGCGCGCAGTCATTTTAGTCTAATATCCTGCAAATAATGGTCTCGTACCACAAGGAGAACAAACAACTGCGGCTCATTGGCTGGATCCAGTGACGTGACGTTCCACTTGACGTTTGTGGATCATGTTGACGTAACGGGATCCACTGACGTGAATGGTTCCCGCCAGCCTCCTCCACGCATTCTTGACCTCCTCAGTGGAGGAGAAAAAAGGACGAGAAGCATGGCGTGACTCGGAACCACTGACTTTATGACTTCGTGTTGGCGACGGAGAGTGAATATGAGTCTCGAATTTCTTGAATTTTGAGATTAAATTTTCTGCGGTTTCGTTCGCGCATTTGGTGGCATGTGCACCTTTGTTCATTGCCTTACAAAGGGGTCTATGAATTGTATTGAAAAGGGTCCACATTGTCTTGAAGACAGCCGAATTGTTCATTTTAAAACTCGTTGTATACAAGAACAAATGCCGCCTCTAACGCAAACAGATTACACAGGGTCTGTCCAGAGTTCATTTCAATTATTTAATTTTTTAAATGATTTGTCAATCAAAGATTTAACAAATCATAAAATCAAAATGATTAAAAAGCGCGACAGGACAACGGACACAGAAGGAGACACAGACAGCGCCCTGTGTCTGTATCTGTTGTCCTGTCGCACTTTTTAGTCATTATGAATCACCAACTTGCCCAACTTTCTGCCCTCGTCAGCATAAAATCAAGATGATTTGACAAAGTTTAAATCTTGTCGCAACCAGTTAACGAAGGATTTAAGAATTTCTAGGGAACGGTATTATCACAACAGTTTTAGATCAGCTGGACTATTGACGTTATTTGGAAAAAAGTTAATTCAATTAAACAAAAAATTTAGAATAATGTCAGCATAGATAGATTGCATATTAACGGAGAAGTTAAAAATACTGCTTTAGCTAATGTATTTAATGATTACTTTGTAAATCGAGTTTCTCTAACTTGCGATGATAAGGCTTGCGGGTATATTAAATATAGAAACTTAAACTCGATATTCTTGGATCCCGTTAGCGATTCCGAGGTCTTCGATGTATTTATGAACTTAAATAATGCATGCAGTAGAGATGTAAATGATATCCAAATTAGACCAGTAAAATATGTTTTATACTTAGTTGTGCATTGTTTAACTCATCTATTTAACTTGTGTTTATCTGCCGGTATATTTCCAAAACGTATGCAGATTGACAAAGTTTCTGTACTGCATCACATAGGTGATAATCCCCAGACAGATTATAATACATTCATATCCCAACTGACCATCCATCTGCATTTGCACTAATAGCAAAGTCAACTCGTGTTTATAGGAATGTTTTATTTAGGTATTTTTCTGTTTCATCAGCTGTTTTTCCCTAAAAATGTTTTAAGTGTTTTTTTTTCCTGTTTTGCTGCTTTATATAACAATGTTTTCCAGCATGTAACCCACTTTTTGTTTGTTTCTTTATATAATGTTTCTTCAGCAGTTACTCCCACCTTGTGTGATGCCAGCAATGGCTTTCAAGGTTTAATAAATGATGATGATGATGATGATAAGAATACTATTAATAACTATAGACCTATTTCAACACTTCCCGTGTTTTTAAAATGGCTTGAAAAACTTATTCATGTAAGATTGTCAAAATGTTTCGGCAAGTGTCAACTCATTACAAGGTCGGATTTCAAAAACATCGTTCTACGGAACCTGCCTTACTCGAAAAAAAATTTTCTAACGCAATTTAGAGGATAAGAAACTTGTTTTGGGGGTTTATATTGATTTTATTAAAACTTTGGATTATTTAAACTACAAATTATTATTACAAAAACTCGAATTTTATGGTGTTCGTGAGCAAGCTTTGCATCTACCACGGTCATATCTAAAGATCGGAAAAATATGTGTTGCGGTCATTTTTGTTCCAATATAAAACCAATTTTTTCAGGGGTGCCACAATAGAGTATTTTAGGCCCATTTCTTTTTAATGCCTATGTAAATGATATAGTAAATATTGACCAGACTATTAAATATATAATGTATGCAGATGATACAATACTTCTTTATGCTGCTGATAATGTAGAAGAGCTCGTGTCGAAAGTTAATTTAGTATTAGGTAAAATATCATCATGGACCGACAGGAACGCTTTAAAAATAAAAACAAAACTAAAGCGGTCATAGTTTGGGCAAAACATGAAACTCTTCCATAATGTGTACGATTGCCTTAAACTCAGTCGGCATCGAATATGTAGATAATTTTAAAACACTTGGTGCAGTGTTTCCTCTTAACATGGCCTGGGACTATCATATTGCATATCTAAATAAAAAGATATCTAAGGTTGTAGGGCTAAAAAGCCGGTATATACTTCCAACATCAATTAAACTCTTGCTATATAAATGATTATTTTAGTCTCATTTAAATTACTGTTCCTTAGTCTAGGGTACAACTACCATAACAAACTTAAAAAAGTACATTTCATTCAAAAAAGAATGCTAAGAACAATTTCAATGCACCATATTTGTCGCATACAAAAACTTGTTCAAAATGTATAATATACGTAGTATCAAAAATCTATATGGCTATACTATTCCCAAAGCTTAAAAAAGAACTGCAATCTCCTCTTTGGTAAAATTTTCAAATTTGCAAAAACCTGTTGTAACGTATCAAACTCGTAAACCCGATTATTGGTAAATACTAACATGTCAATTGAATGTCGGCAAAGAAATTTTAGCCTACCGAGTCCCAATACCTCTCAATTTACTCATTTTCACAATATTGATATAGTTTAATTAAGTTTAAATTAATTACGTACTGCCATGAATAGCTTGGACATAGTCATAGTCAAAAAATATTTGGTTCTGTATATATTTGTATGTTGTAGCTATATGTTGTAGCCCATGAACATGTTTGAACATGAACGTGTTGTAGCCCATAAAGAACAGGCCGTCTATTATGGCTACTCCGCCGGCGACTTCGTAGAACTGGCGGACTTCTTCAAAAAGCGTCATTTTATCGGGCCATTACCTGCCCCGTTCCTACATGACGCAGACGGAAACCGGCACTACCCGGCGAACAAAAGGACATCCGCAACCAGCCGTGACACCCATTGTCACAAGGAGTCGACGAGTGGAAACACACACTCCACCAAAGCGGTCAGGTGGACAAGTGAGCCGTTAACCGGACCGCTTTGGTGAAGTGTGTGCGTCGTTCTTTCTTTCAGAGTGGGGGAGGTGTCGGGAGATACTCATCATCGCCACCACCGCCGGGTGCCCCTTGAATTCTGCACGCCGCTTCCGCGCGCGGACCATCTATCCACCAGATCGTGGCCAGGCACGACACGGCTCGCACCTGTACTGCTATGCTAAAACAAAACAAATCAACAAAAAAATACCTGCGCAGTTCGATCGGTTTTATCTCGCCCCTGACAGGGTCAAAAGCGGACCACAAGAGAGGACGTCTTTGACCACCATCGTACAACCGAAGAGGACACTGCCAGCCTACCAATTCACAGCCAGAAATCCTTGGCGCAAGCAACAACTTACACAGCTGTGACCGGGTGTGAATGGCTAGAGCTGTGGTCGCATCGTTAAGGCAGCATACGAAAAACAGAGTGCAGGCACCGTCTGAGGTGTGTTTCTTCCTTGTATGGCAGTCTTGTTCACATTGGTCATAAAACAAAAAAAAAACTGTCCTCGGGCATGTTCAAAGCAAACATATGAAATAAATTTGCTTAGAACATGCTTGAAGCGTGCCTGCAGATACTTCCGTCATTATGTTTCCAACGAACGTCGTGCCTATTGTATGTATGATGTATAACTTCCGTGAGTGCGTCTTTAACCGGGGTTTCACTGCTCATACATCACAGAAAAGACCGTCTGCAAACATTAGTCACCGCAATGTCCGTGGTTCGAATGCTGCGTGCCAAGTTTTTTCTTAGAATTCATTGCTGTGCGGCATTCGAGGCACGGATATCGCAGTGGCTCGCCTTTGAATCTGTGTGCAGATAGTCTTCTGTATAAACCTTTTTGATTTCCTTTCGTTCTCAGTCACGTGGCATGTATATTTGGTATGCGGGACGACTCAAACTTAATAGGATATTTTAAGCTGGCATATGCGAGAGCATATGAGCAAGGCAAAGACACGAATGTATGACAATCACGCATTTTTTTGTGAACATCTTCCAGCGGCCGCTGAAGAGATCAAAACATTGTTTTAACGCACATCAGAAGTGATGACATTCAAGATGGCGGCGCCTTTGTAGAAAGCGTGCATAATCAAGGCTTCGTGTTTTCGGATAAATCTGAAAAACTATGAAAAACACCCGCCGGTAAAAATTATGTCAATTCGGATTCATCCGCTAATCTCCGATTTGTTATTAGCCCATGCCACTCCCCCCCCCCCCCCCCCCCCCCCCCCAAAAAAAAAAGAAAAGGAAAATTTTTTTTTGTTGTTGTTGATGTTTTTTTACAATTTGAGCAGCGCAGGATCGGTGTTCCTGGGAAAATGGCACCAGAATTATCTTTCAAGCCTCGGACCGTTGTCAAAAGGGGGTCTTACGGCTTGTCTCGTCAAGGTTGGTTCAAAGAAACAGGTCATCGTACCATTCGTGTCAGGACAAAAGCCACTCTTTTGGTTTCCAGTTTGGGCCATGGGATTTGGGATTTAGAGAAAGGAGAGGGTATGTTTCTGGGGGGTAACAGTGAACGCTATGGACCATAGAGATTGTATAAAATAGGAAAGAGGGGCAGTTGAAACTTCTGTATTACATCCTTAACCACTCCACCTCGCTCGGCCGCGGAAGAGATTGATGGGATGACTACGAGCTTCTTTGTGGCTACCTCCGGCCGTTTATTGATTTTAAAGTATCGATGTTTATTGATGCCAGACTTGTGTGCGACTTTTGTCGTGGGACAAATTAGTATTGCCAATGATACCAACGCCAAATTCAACTGAAGAAATCTTAATCGATACAAGCGCGTTTTATTTTTTATCTGGCATACGTTTGCATCCGGTTAATATATATTATTTTTAATATGAAACACTACGAAATTAATCTCCGAATTTCGGAGAATGGGCGGTTTACAAAAAATAAACTCCGATAAACACAGAATTTTCGCTAAAAAATAAACTCCGAAAAACACCCTCCGAATTTCACGAAAAATAAACTCTGAAAATACGGAACCCTACGTATAATGTATAAGCAGTGTGACGCCCGCTTTATACGTGGTCTCAGTTTAGCATGGACTATTGTTAGCCGCGCATGCTAAAAGCGCGAGATATTTGCTTTGGATGAAGCCTCGGTGGCTGCACGAGAGCTCGTGCAGCAAGTGCTCCAGTCAAGGCTACCCGCTCGCACTTGGACAGCCTTCGCAGTTAGTCCAAGCTAAGGTGAGACGAAGAATAAGAGAATTCCTCTGGTAGGGATTTAAATCGGCTTTCGAGCGCTTTTTTGTAGTTTCTTGTTGCGCATGGAACCACTTGCTTGTAACAAACGCACTAAAGGCGCGATCATGAAGCGCTCGTAGATCGTTCCAAATCCACCCGGTGTCCATATGGGTGTACTAACAGTCCAGCTGGCTTAACTCGATCCTGTGTCTTGTCAGTAGTAAAGTCACTGGATCGTGGGAAAGTAGCCTTCCCTATCTGCTAGCCGGACACAAACATATACTAACATACTGACGACCAAAACCTCGCAAGGCAATTGGCTCATTTGTCTACGTTGCCATGGATATCGCCATTTCGGTCCATCCAAATCTTCGAAGCTTCCAGAGGGTCCTTCTAGACCAGTCGCGCCAAGATCACCATGGAGTATCATCGTACTGGAATAAATAATTGGGGTTGTGTGGATATTTATACAGTGTGTAGTTAATCAACCATTTTAAGTTGCGACGAGTCACTCGTTGTAGATGAGCAATTCAGCCAGTGCAGAACAACCGCTAGCCTGGGGTCTTTAACGTACTCTATGCAGTAGTGATACACGACCGCACGCCGGTACGTTGCTCATCCAGATTGAAACGAGCAGGGGCGGGGATTGAGCCCAGGATCCCTGGGTTCTGCAGCGCGAGCTTTCGCTCCACGTGCTCCGAGCTGGTGTGCGCTAGACCACTCGGCCACCGATATCCCTCATCGTACTGGAAGCGTTCCTCGCCAATATAAGCGTCTTTGGCATTGTGTATGCAATCAACTGATCAATCATGCCCATCTCCACGAATCTCTTACAATTATATTGTTCTTGCGTATTTTCAAACAGTAAGCTTATTTGGCTGTGTCTCCAAGCACCGACACGGCATGTAGTGGTGGTACGATGATGTACGCTTGTATCGCAGGTGTGTGGTTAGCAGAATCTCGGTATACAAGAAACGTCTCCGTAAAGCTACCCGTCATTGGCGAATTTAGATCGGCTCACCAAGAACGGAGGGTTCAAGGAGAAATTGCTCACTTCACGGAGCAAGATGGCGACCATGCGGAGAGCTTGGAGCTACTTTCAGAGGATCCTGTGACTTTTGTCGGTAGATGACGGCTTTGATCGTGTCTCTGTTTCGTGGCTGAAGAGTGTGGTCGGACTCATTATACATGCCATATATAAAAACTTGTTAAAAAAAAAAAAAGTCGGGACAACGTGGTTTGGCTTGGTTTTATTTTTTTATTTTTTACTGTCTCATACCCAAATATTTCTTTTTTCAATTCTTCACTCTGTCAACATTGTGACATTTCTTATCGATGCTAAATAAAACAACACGTTGTTTTTTATTTATTTTTTTAGATAAACTTTGTCATTAAACAATATTTGTTTCGTTTTTTACGTGCATGTGAATGTGTATGTTGACCAACAACAAATTGGGAATCCGACTCACACATTATCTTCTACACTATACTAAATATACGCGCGCTAACCGCACTGCACTTTTCATAAACTCGATTGAAAGTATCGACCCGAATATTTTTTCCTTACATATTTAGGCCGAAATGCAAACGGCTAAATATGCAGCCTGTGCATATATACCAGCGTGGCAAAAAAAAAAAGGAGCAGCTGCTATACATGATGGGGAAAACAGGTTAGACCATTTGCTACCCTGATAAGGTTTACTTCTGAAAGGTATGGATTTCTTAACTTCAAGCTATCAGTAAATTCTCTGACTCTGCTCATCCGATTTTACAATCATTTTGTTGCTGTGCTTCCTGTTATTGTCTTCCTCTAGTCAGCGATGGAGGAAGGCTTTAGCAACAGTGACAACAGCCAATGACAAAAACAATTCCGTCCCCCCCCCCCCCCCCCCCCCCAAAAGAAAATACTTTTTTTTTCTGCAGGTCAAGACTAGGAGCACGAGTTTAAAAAAAAAGACACCCAAAAAGAAGCATTGCTAACGTAAAAGACGGTGAAGTGCGGTCACAACTCAAATTAAAGTTTCGAAAGACCCACAGTGTGTATTCTGGTCGTTCCACAATATCTCTTCTAAGTAGAGTTCCTAACCATGAAAACAGCAACTGACGAAAAAGTCGATACTCCGACGAAACCTCGGCATTGTTTGCACACCGCTGCGAGAACCGGAGAGGTCTAGCCAATGCCGAAGCTTCGTCATCCTTTGTGTGTTCTGAGAGGCATTTTTGGTCCTTTTTACCCTGCCCGAGAATAACAAGCCGTAAAACAAAAAAACAGTGGCGGTTTCAGAGTGCTCGCCACTGATTGGCCGAGGGACGGTGCAGCGTCCCGTGCGCAAACAGCGCGCGTACGCCGCCAGAGGCCACCACCGTCGTCGTCGATACTTGTTCGTTTGAGGCGCGCTCCAAGCGACCCAATAAGGACTCTAATTAAACATTCGCTCCGACGACGACGGTGCTGTGTGTCCACGGTACACAGGCTGGCTTCAGGGGCCGTCGGTGTAGCAGCTAACTGCTGCTACCGCGGACCGATACTGTGTTTTTGCTTCGAGAAGCCATCTTCATTATTAGCCGGTTTCTTTTGGCGCCCCTATACGTGACTACGACGAGTAGATTCAAGGGGGATCATGGTTCGGCAGTTTATATATCCGATATTTGAATGTAGCAGTACGGGTAGGCAAGCACACGACATGAAAACATTAGACAAGCGATGCAACGATTTATGTACTTTGCGCAAATAACGCTTATAACTAATCCCTGACGTTAATTACCTATGAAACACCCGTTCTGTCTTAACCACACGCCCCCCAATAAAGGTTACATAAAAAAAATTAAAGAAAAAGCAACCGCATCTCCACGTGGTGAATGATGTTGATTGGGGCGAAGCTCCGGTGGTGCTTGTCTGCGTAGACGCTGAGCCGCAGCATGCCGAGCCTTTCGTTCGTTTTCATCCATGTCACGCGGCGGTCAAATGCTCAAATGCGTATATAACCACGTTCCATACCACACATTCTCTTTCTGACATAGATGAAAACGAACGAAAGGCTCGGCATGCTGCGGCTCACCGTCTACGCAGACAAGCACCACCAGAGCTTCGCCCCAATCAATATCATTCACCACGTGGAGATGCGGTTTTTTTTTTTGTTTTTTTTTTTTTGTTTTTTTGTTTTGTTTTTTTGTTTTGTTTTTTGCCCTGCACGAGCAGGAGCGCGTGCACCCGACGGCGGTCGGACATACGGACATGGCTAGCCCCTAAAGAACTTCCCCTCTAAAACAAGCAGCGTTCACCTCCTCAACTAGCAGCCAGAACAAGCGGCCACGTGATCTGTAGCCGATTATGTTCCGCCAATGCTGGTCATATAGGGAGTATTCACTGGCGGCCATATCCGTGTGCGCGACTGCTGAGCGCGTGTTGATGGCGAGCTTCCACAGTTCTTTTGCAACCTGCATTCCACACCATCAAGGTTGCCGGTCTTAGCAACCTTTAATGTGAGTTTGTTCTGAGCATTCGCTGTAAACAGCACCCACAAATATGGCGTCCAGTGAATACTCCTTATAGGAGGTATTCACTGGACGCCATATTTGAGGGCGATGTTTAGAGCGCATGCTCAGAACGAGCTCACATTAATAGCCTGCTAAGACCGGCAACCTTGATGGTGCTGAATGCACGCTCCAAAAGGACTGCGGAAGCCCGCCGTCGGCACGCGCTCAGCAGCAGCGCACACGGATATGGCCGCCAGTGAATACTCCTTATAGTCAGGCGCTGGGGTTGGCAAAGCACAGGACACGCGCTGAGTTCCAGACATTGTTATGATTCGGTTATTGTCGTCATTACAGCGATTGGACACGGCCCACTACGCAAATGCATGTCGAGCTTTTGATTATCACGAGCTCAAAACGAGTGCTCAAGCAATGCTCGAGTCCAATCTATGAGCCGCATAAAAATAGCATCACTCGGGGATACTGCGACCCCCACGCTACGTCATCAAGTTTTGCAAAGGACTTATTAAAAGAAAACGATGGCCTTTATCCTTGAATTTGCACCGCAGCAAACAGGTTTCTTGGTCAATGGCGTTGCGTGCGAGTATACTTGGATCCTAATAATGCCACTAAACTCATGTGAAATGAAAAACATTCCAATTGAATATCGTTGCACCACCCCTTAAAGCCCCTGGATAGAATTCACGCTTGGCGTTCCTGATCGCCGCCATGTCTATGCTCTGGTGGGAAAGCCCGTGCAATTACACGCTGCCAAAGCTGTTGTCACGCGCACGCTGCATGTGCTTCCACGCATGGGACACACGTCGCGGCGCCATGCTTGCAATTAACTGTCTATATACACTTCTCACCCCTAAACTGATACTGCAGCCCAGAGCTCGAGGTCGCTGATTTGAAGTTTGTTTCTGTAGAATGAGCACTCGCGCTACGAATGAACGTCTCAAAGACAGGAGCGCGGGCCAGCTCATGCTTGTAGCTTTGGCTGCGGTTTTAGCTTAAGGGTGAGCGGAGTATTTAAGCTCCGCAAACAAGGGCGCCTTTATGTGTGCTTTGTTTAGGGTGATGACATCTGACCATTTTGTTCCGAAAGCTTCGAACGCGTGAAAGAGCCTGTCCCTGCACACGCTTCTGGCGCTGACTGAGCTACTGCGACATTTTGTTTTCAACAATTTTTTTGTATTTTTCCTTTGAGCGCATGGTGTCGGCATCGGGTATTACAAAGGATGGCATCACCCTACACAGAAGGGCATTGAAGCACCCACCGCAAACAACTGCTGTGGGAACGCGCGAGACATCTGTCACTATAGACGCTTTGCAGCAGGTGTGCATGGACGCCGCCATAACTGACCTTCAGTTTTTTGTTTCTTCTTAATCCGTTTATTTCACTTCATCATTAGCATAGCAGGCCAGGTTATTGCCATATTAGACTCAACTGTGTCCTTTTCTAAAGCATCGGCCTTTGTAGGGAATCGTCAACTACCGTTTCAGTTGCTCGGCATCTCGGTAAGACAAGAGAAAGGTCAGCAATGGCGGCTGTAATTTAGCACGTGTGTAAAGCGTCTATAGGCCATACTGTCACAAATCAGAGGCGTGTATAGACCGTTTTATCGTGGGTAGCGCCATTTTGAGAGCAAGAGAGAAAAGGGGAAAGGGCTACCGGCGCTTTCCCCCTTTCTGATTGTGTAGAAAGAGTAAAAGTCCCGGATGGAGAGGCTTGGCCGGTGTTGGGTGTCTGCTGTGCCCCAACTTCTTTCGCGCTTTCTTTTCTGTTTTAGACTCACAAACTTAATTTGAGCCACGGGCTTCAATGGCAACAGTCCCCCGGTCATCGGGACACCATTGCTCGGTCATAGGGTGCACGAATAACGACAGAAAGCGTCGAATACCGCTCAAGGACCTTGTAGCTCGCATGGAATTCGGCAAGGCACGTGCGGCTGCAATGTTTTGAAGCTCCACCGCTTTCCGCGTGACTGGAAATGATGAACCATTCATAAATGTTTGCTTGTAATAGGCCCATTTCAACGCAGCCGTTTTTAGTAATGAACAAGTGATACACAAAACGGGAACCTCAGTTAACTTTTGTAAACACCCGGAGCTGCTACATATCGTTTTGCTGCGCTGCTTTTATCTTGCGTGTCCGTGTTCTCATATTTCATTGTGGATGAACGACGAAGACGTTCTAGATGTGCTTATATCGAACCGCAGAAAGCGTCAAAGCAGCCACGAATTATTTTACTATATCATGCGATATTTTGAGTACTAACCTCCAATTTCTATCACTGACACGTTCGCTGCCGCTGTTCCCCCCGTTGCCGCACTGACGGATGCCATGACTCGAACAAAGAAGCGTACACACTGTGCTCGAAGACGCAGATCGCAACACACGAGTCGTACCCTGGAGCGACTATCCAGCGCTTTAAACCGCCCAATCAACGGAAACAACCCAAAAAACCCAGCAGCGGCACTCCAAGGAGCGCTTTTGCCGGCTCTCTGGTATCGCACAGGGGATCGCTATTCAGGAAAACCGATAGAACTACCTTTTCAACAATTTCTAGCCTCACCCGGCGGCGGAAATAAGCCTTCAACCAAGTGTTGGAAATGATGAAATCGAGTCAGTCACAACTTTAAATTGTCAATATTAAGATAAATTCAGTTACAAAATTTTACTAGCTGAACCAGCAATTATCACGTGAAAACTGGCACGCACCTTGCGAGCGTACCCCATGTTCATCGGCGGTACAGCGTTCGGTGCGCGCTCCATTCACAAGCTGTTCCGAGCACAGTCGAGAAGATGGTGTTGAGGAAATCTCTTTTCGGTTTACGAACGCAACCCACTGCCGCCAAGACCGGGGTCATGTGGAAAGTGATGGAGCTTGCATTGCAGCCGCTCTCGCCTTGCCGGATTCATTGCAAGCTACATAGGTCCTCGGACAGTATTCGACGCTTTCTGTTTTTATTCGTGTACCCTATGACCGAGCAATGGTGTCCCGATGACCGGGGAACTGTTGCCATCGAAGCCCGTTACTCAAATTAAGTTTGCGAGTTCAAAACAGAAAAGAAAGCGCGAACGAAGTTGGGGCACTGCAGACACCCAACACCGGCCAAGCCTCTCATCCGGGACTTTCACTCTTTCTACACAATCAGAAAGGGGGAAAGCGCCGGTAGTCCTTCCCTCTTTTCTCTCTCGCCCTCTTTCAGTAAAACGGTCTATAGAGAGAATTTGGTCAATGGCGCGGGCAGAGCCAGGGCGTACACCAGACGCAAAAAGAGGGCTTGGCATGCTCTCTTGGCCAACCAGAAGCCGAAAAAAATCCCCTAGCGGCGGTAGCGAGAAACAGTTTTAATCATACGTGTATAGTTTTAATAAGCGCGTAAAAGTTAAATGTAGTAACCCGTCATGGTTGAAAATAGGGTGCACGTGATGTTTCGATCATGATCATACAGAAAGATGTCAGAAACGATTTCGCCGCTCGAACTCTGTTTTGTTCGGGCAGAGTGTGACCGCTCGGACGGCAGATTCCGGGCCTTCGGCGCCTGGCGTACGGATTATTTCAATTGTTCCGCTCGTCGCACTCTTCCACCATGATTTTGGGTGACCGTAATTGAAACATCAAGTGCACCATATTTTCAATCACCGAGAGTTATTCCGACGCACCTATTAAGCTTGTTTTTCACGACCACCGTCAGGGTATTATTTCCGGCTCCTGGTTGGCCACATTCGAATTTCTGAAGACGCTCTGGAACACGCCCAGCACGCTTTCGGCCAATGGCGTCTCCTCATTTGCGTCCTATACTTCCCAATGAATGGGCAACTTTCTGTATATACGGCTCTGACAAAAACGAATGCATCGCCGTCATTCGCATCCAAGGACGCTCATTTCAGTACATCGCCGCCATTTGCTTCCATCGGTTGCACGAGGCATGCGCCTCGTGGCGCATTTGACGCTACTTGCAAACACAAACGCATCAAGGGGCTTTAGTTTGAACTTTAAACTATACCAGATAATTGTTAGAAAAAACTATTTGCGTGTTCTGATCATGAGCAGTAGCTATCTTCTTCAATAATCGCCATCTAGGCGCTGCCATCTTTGTCTGCTGGCCTGTGGAACGCGTTCTGAACATGCGCAATAGCTCTCTAGTGCGGAATTTCAAGCGCCTAGCATGCTTTCGTAACCCCGTGACTCATTATTTTTCTTTTTGAGCGATAACCGCGAGAATGATGCATATTTCTTGTATACAACCTTTGCGTGGATCATACCAGCCAAGTTGTGGCACACATGGTGCGCATCTCTTCTTTTTTTTCAAAGCGTAGCATTAGATTGCTCGTTTTCACGAAAACCCGCCGGTGTCAGTCTTTCCGTTTGTCAGCGCCATGCATGACGTATCGAAGAGAATGGGGTGGTGAGGAGGTATCGTGTCGGTGACGGGAGAGAGGGCGAGGGTGACGTGTGCTGACGTCGCGCTTCGGACCAATACGAGCATCGCACAGCTGGCGCGGAGCCAAAGACAAGCAGGCGCCGCACCACTTTGGAATGCGGCCCAGCTCAATTGCCGCTGAGGCGATGGGTGGGGTTCTTTCGACGGGTGAATATGGCTGACCGTACAGAGTCCCAGGGGTGGCCAGGCTGACCCGGCCTAAGAGCCGCAAACGAAGCCACGAAACTTTAAGAGCCGCGGGTGGGGGGGGGGCGGGGGGGGGGGGGGGGGGGGCAAACTTTAATTTTGTTTAGAGTTTGACTGTGCGTTTGGGGGCACAAGGCTGTACGACTGTACGTAGAACGGTACAAGGCTGCCAAATCGTGAGCCGTGCTTTATTCTGAAATCTCTTCTTTTTTTTTCTGGGGAAACGCGGAAAGGGACGGGGGGGGAGGGGGGGAGGGGGGGGTTCTTTACGAGGGATCCGCGGGCCGCACTTGAACCAGCAAAGAGCCGCATGCGGCTCGTGAGCCGCGGTTTGGCCACCCCCACGCGTCGGCGACGTCAGGCCCAGACAGAGGAAAAGCTCGGTCACACCTGCGGATTCGCAAAAGAATCCGCGGGGAAATTGACGCCGGGAGGGGGAATCACCTCGCTGGCGACGCAATACAGTATTCGACCGGAGGAGCAATCTGTCCGGGACCGATTCTTCCGGCGCAGAAAAAAAAGTTTCCACGTCGTCACAGCCAGTCGGAACGCACGAAGGAAATGGCGCTTGCCTGCGTCACATCCTGCAGTCGAGCCGACCGAGCCGCCCAAGTTGTTGGGGTTGCCGCCAGAGTTGTCGGCCGGAGTTCCCAAGTTGTGCCCATTGCGCCGTCTCGCTGGTATAGTTGTGTTGACAGAAATGCTGATCAAGACTCAATTATTCAACCCTGGTCGACAAGAGGCATCTGAGCAACGAAGACAGTGCCCACAAAGAATGTCTGTGAAATAAAACTGGCGTGAGTAGTACGTAAGCACGTTGTCTCCGTTCGCTCGTTATTTTATCATTGCCTTCTCGTATCACCGGGAGACTGTTGGGCGTTTTTTCGAAACTGCGTGTTAGCGTTGACTGCAGGAGAAAGTCTGAGAGAGCATAGTTTTGAACGCCACTCGAGCTAGGGGCAGTCTGCTATATCCTACAGAGACCGGAGCCGCGCGATCGCGACGGGTGGCAATAAAATATGAACGGCGCCGTCCTTTTCCGCCCAGCAAGTTCCGTCGGCGACAAGAGAGTTTTTCGCAAGTGTGGACACGGTTGAAGAGCGTAAGCGTCTTTTAGCTGCTGCCACAGACGCGAGGCGATGGAAGCGTGCAGCGGAAAGCGAAGAGGAAATACATCATTTAGCGACAGAAAAATGGTGATAAACGAATGGCAAGGGGTCTTAAACGAATGGAAAGGAGTAAAAATGGGGCGGGAAAGAACTAACATTAACGCATTTCCATCGGATTACTTTATTTAGCAGCTTGAACTAATTGCCTTCAGACATATTTAAACTAGCTTACTGCCTTTTTTTTATGAGACGCCATAGCACTACGACGACAGCGACTCATTAATTAGGCGCCGAGTGTCCGCAGAGAGGGTAAATTAACGCCAATCACAGTCGAACAGAGCCCTCGTATTCTATTTGTGTCCGCTCTTTATCGTAGCGTGCTGATGTCACAGTTCGAGTCAAGATGCCTTGATATTCTAGGTGCACTCTCAGAAAATAATGGTGTATTCTTACACTCTTCGTTCCACATAAGACACCACAAAACTTCAGTTTGACGTACAGCGCACTGACATCGAACTGACGGTCCCAACTTTTACGAGAGGCGTGATAGCCGTCTGGTGCAACTTATTAAAATAGGTAATGTACGTGTTACTGACTACAAAAAATAATTTAGGTTTTCTTGGTCCTACTTCAAAACCTCAGTGTTTTTTTTTTTGTGTGTGGTCTTTGATACGTACTTTAGCCATTTAATAAGTTATATCGCACCGTTATCAAGTCCCTAATGAAATTCGAGGCCACCTGTTTGATTATAGTGCGCTGAACGTCAATCGAAAGTTTTGGGGCGCATTATATGGGACAAAAGGCTGTACGACGATACCGTTATTTTTTTTATCTTTTTTTTTTTTTTTAGAGTATGGTGTTGACTCAGCCCATCACAGAATCCACCCAAACATATGCGAGATCAAAATTGACCCCCCCCCTTTCCCCAAAGATATTTTCCAATACATTAAAACAAATATCTATACAATAAAAAAAAGCTGGAGTTTTGAATTTCACATTTGGTAATACACACAGACATCCTGAGTACACGAAGATGATGAAAATTTTGTTTACGCTGTCTCGAACCTCAAGTATCCATTCCATTTTGAATCTCACAAAAGGCCAAACGGGCATCATTTCTTCTCTGAACTTGATAAGACCCTCGCTCTTTGCAAACACGGCACAGCGCTCGTCTCGATCAAAAGGGCAGAAGTAAGTTTTTGTGAAGTTGATAGACATCTCTTTCGTCGTCGACAATACGGACACACAGCGTAGAAACGCGAGAGCGACCCAGTCGGAAAAGATGTTCGCGTTTGCTGCCTCTGCCTATCGATGCGAACAACAGACGCAGCACGATGACAATCTTACGAATTCTACGCGAAAATATCAATCATACGCTGATAGTGTCGCGTCCTACTCAAACCAACATCATAGTCGCGAAATAAATATCGCTATGAAATGTGTGATTAGGCCAGGGTGCAACATAGACAGGTGGGGAAACGGCCCATAGAAGCCTACCGCAGCGCCGTGACCGGATTGTGTACTCGTCTGCTTGCGGGTACCCCCGATTTGCGACAGATGGCGCTGCGGCGACAGGAAAAAAATCGGAATTGGATTTGCATGGAACTCTATGGGAGAGTGCGCAAAATAAACCGAGAGCACGACAGTCCTCCATTGAAAATCCACGAGAAACCATCTCCGTCTGTTTTGCCGGTCGCCACCGGTCGCCCACCCGGAATGAGAGTTCGCGGTGTTCCACATAGATGGCGCCACAGAAAAAGAGAAAACCGACAGGGACACAATCCGGTCGCTCATTTGGCTCTCGTTTCCCCACCTGTCTATCTTACACCCTGGATAGGCTACCATGAAGGCACCAAACCACACCAAGCCCCATTTGTGTAAAAAAGGAAGATTTAAAAAAAAAATGGTCGATTTCAAAACTAATATACTATTATAACATGAAGTTGAAATTTCTTTTGTCCTACACTCGATTTTTACATTTTAGACCCCAAAGAATACACTTCTTGGAATAAAATGGCGATTTGGGCTAGTTGGTTCATTATCACGTTCAATGCGTCGAATCCACACAAGGACAATAGGAAAGCGGAGAACATCGATCTCGTATATACCCGTGGTAAAATACATAGTCACTCCTACATCCGGTGCAGCGATTCTCGCAAGGAGAGCGTACTCTTTCGGCGATAATGATGATGATTGAGTCTTTATACCGCAAGAGCAACTTAGGTCATATTCCTCCATCTCTTTCGCCTATAATGACCCAGTTGTGTCACTAATACGATCTATGCCTTTTTCATTTATTTCATGGACTCCTATAGTTCCCTAGATATACGTGCAGCCCCCTAAATATTTTTGACGAGGTATCCCGATCGGATATGTCGAACATAAGCCCTTTGAAATAAAAAACGGCATATTTTTATTAGTGAGAGATCTGTGCCATTATCGCCGGAAGAGTAAGATTTTTTTGCGAAAGGGGCTGCGCCGGATGCGGAAGTAACTACTTATTCTACCACGAATATATGAGACGTGTTTTCCAATAAATGTTAGTTGTGAGTGACATCGTCCCCTCTCTTATTGTCCTTGTGTGGTTTCGGCGCTTTGAACGTGACTTCTCGGAGTCAAAGTTTGATTATCTCGTGGTTACGATGATTCGTCCTTATAGGCACAAGGTCCACCGTTTATTAACGTATACGTCTATTCTAAAAGAAGAGCGCTGTTTGTTTGTTTTTCCAGTTCGCAATCGGCCATTTTATAACCAATTATTTAGTTCCCATCATGCGGATTTTAATGACCTCTGTAATAAGCAGCCTCCGGCAACTGGGGAAGAGATCGAACAGTCACGCCTCTAGCGGTACGCTTCAGCTGTAGAAACAGCAAACCAAATTTTCTTTCTTTGTTTTTTTTTTTTTTTTGATCATCGATATCGAAGGAGACGATCCGCTGTACCATTTCTGATAACAATAATATTTCGCTTATTTCCATCTACATTGATGGTGGCGGTCAAGGGGAAAAAAACTGTGAAATAGTCTGATAAGGCTCTTGACCCCCTACATAGGCACAACAGCAGAGGTACAGAAAAAATGCTACTTCATGTGAAAGTACAAAACGGGTGGATAATACACGAGCACAACACACATATTAGAAAAGATCGAATAATCCTGGAAATATTAAAAAAAACAGCCAGATCACTGGTATTTTACCTATCTACGTTTACCAAATATTCTCTAAATTGCTTAAGTGACATTTTAATCAGATGCAACTCACAAGCATCAAACTGGTTGAGCAATTTAGGCAGCGTATATCTAATCACATGAGAGCCCTAATCACCCGTCCTCCGCTCTACCATCTCTTAATGTTCTGCGTGACGAGCGGGGTAAACCGGTTCCTTCACAGGCAGATGTGCCAAATTCGTAGGAAAACGCGTACTTCTGTTGCTTCCCCCATTTGAATGTATTGCATAGGGTATTGTTGTATAATTTTTCTATATTAATAACGCGGAGTGCCATGAACAGAACATCTGTATGAGAGTCACACGAGACGCCACGGATGGACCTCAACACCCTTTTGTAATAAAAATATGTTCTCAAGATTGAGTAATGTAGCTGAGCCCTAGACGAGATATCAGTAATTTAAGTAGGGATAAAACAGTGAATTAGAGGTTAGTAATATCACATTCTTTGGCAAAATTGATCAATGACGGTATATCAATCCAGCTATTCGTGGCAGTTTAGGGATTATAAAATTAATGTGATTGTCCCACGACATTTTTAGGGGCGAAGCTCCTCAGGGTCTAGCCTCGTCGTCCGTCCGTCCGTCCGTCCGTCCGTCCGGCCGGCCGGCCGGCCGGCCGGCCGGCGTCCGTGCTCACATAAAACGAAAAAATGTTTGCGCAGTCGACAGGATTCGAACCTGTACGGGGAGACCCCAATGGATTTCTAGTCCATGGCCTTAACCACTCGGCCACGACTGCGGGACGAGTAGGAGGCTCTGAGATGTGGTAGTAACTCAAGAGCTGGAGATGTCATGGATGAAACGTTGCTTGTAGCCGCTCGACGTCTATACAGGAGAGGGCGCTGCAGTCAAATGCGTATATAATCGCGTTAAACTTTGCATGCATTGGCTCAACGTTTATAGACGAGAGGGCGCTGCGGTCAAATGCTCAAATGCGTATATAACCACGTTCCATACCACACATTCTCTTTCTGACATGGACCGTTGACTTAAGCGGTGGAGATGCGTTCCCACGGCTTCCAGCGGATTCAAGCTGATCGGCTAGAAGAACCACTGGCTCTGCATTTCACCGACCATAAAGCAGTAATATTGAAGGCGAAACGCAACCCGGAAGTCAGCACTATCTATGAGCAATAAAAAAAGATCAGCACCATCAGCACTATCTATGAACAATAAAATCAGTATCATCAGCACCACCAGAGCTTCGCCCCAATCAGCATCATTCACCACGTGGAGATGCGGTAATTTCTTTTTAAAAAAAATTACTCCCAGTGCCTTGAAATGACTCAAAATCTCAATTGGAATTAAATTAAGAGTGATGGCTCGCGTTAGTCTGACCAATCCATTTTTTATGTGACAAAGTAGAGCTTTTGTTATGCTTATGTTTATTTGTAATGATTTCTCCCGACTCCAAATTTCCAGTTTGGACAATGTCAGATTTGCGGTGTCCACTATCTTATTGCAGCTTTCTCCCGAAATCAGTATTGTTGGGTCGTCAGCATAGTTTATAAATTTGGCATGTGGGTTAATGTTTACGACGTCATTTACATATACGTAAAGAAATTAAAGCCGTTTACAAATCCCTGTAACACCGAATTAGAGCGCAGGTCTTGAGGAGGAAGAGGGGAAGGTACGGAGAGGAGGCTATGCCCCTCCTCCTCTCCTGCTCGCCTCCCACTTAGAGGAAAATTTTCCGCTACATGTAGCCTGGTTATTTTTTTGTTAGATTTAGCGGGAAAAATTTTCCGCTAGATTTAGCGGGGAAATTTTGCCGCTAAATTTAGCGGGGAAAGTTTTTCTGGCAGATTTAGCGGAGAAATCTTTCCTTCAGATTTAGCGGGAAAATTGTTCTGCTAAATCTAGCGGGGAAATTTTTCCGCTAGATTTAGCGGGAAAATTTTTCCGCTGGATTTAGGGGAAACTTTTTCCGCTAGATTTAGCGGGGAAATGTTTCCGCAAAATTTAGTGGGCAAATTTACCCATAATGCACCGCGCGGTTACGCCGACGCCGACGGCAACGCCGTCGCCGACGCCGACGCCGCTCAAGCCGGAAACGGGCGCCTGAGAGCTGCGCTCTCAGGCGCCCGTTTATACTGCCTCGAGGAACACCACAGAGTATTGGATTTACTGAGGAAGAATTCCCATTTAGACAAACATACTGCGCTCGATGCTCCAAATAAGCCTTAAAAATCTGTATCGCGTGTCCCCGAATGCCACAAATGTAAATATTGTTTAGTAAAATTTCGTGATCAAGGCACTCAAACGCTTTCGAAAAATCCACGAAAAACTCGCAGAACTATTTTTCTTTCTTCGAAACTTTGCAAGATAAACTCTCTCTGCACAAGCGAGGTGGCCTCTGTTCAACGATGTTTCCTAAAACCAAATAGCGAATCTGTAATCAGTGTGTATTTACTCGTGAAATTTGTCAAGCGGATATAAAGCCCTTTTTCCAGTCCTTATGAAAAGACCGGTAGTATTGATATGGGTCTGTAGTTTTCAATTTCATTCCTATCCCCTTTTTTTATATATAAAACCGAAGCTTTAGCTTTTTGCATGCGCTGTGAGAATGCTGAAGTTACTAAAGCCAGGTTAAAAATATGACTAAGTATTGGAGCTATCAAATCAACAACATACTTCACTGGTCTTATCTTAATGCCGTTGGCATCACAGCTTCCGTTATTTTTTGAATTGCGGGATAAAAGAAATTGCCTCAGATTCACAAACTGGTTGAAGAAATGTTGAGGCGTCGTTCCTCGCATCACAAAAATTAGAATTAAAGTTATTTTTGCGGCCGGTTACTCTGACAAAATGGTCATTCAAAGCGTTAGATAATAAACAACCTGTCAGATGATCACACTATTTGTTTGATACAGCTAGTTGGTTGATGGCGACCTAAAACTGAGTTTATCTGTTTCCACACAATATCCAGACGTCCGTTTGTAGACTCAAAAACATCAAAATAAGGACGAGTTCTGGCGCGTCGAATCTCTTTTGTTAAAGGATTGCGATAAAACTTAAATACCCTCAAATCATCTAGGCTTCTTGTTTTAATTCACAAACTTAATATGCAATGTATTTTTCGTGCGAATTTTAGATAGCAAATCTGGTGTTATCCATGGTTGTCGAGTACGTCTGGATTTTTTTAATGATTTAAACATAAAAAGGGGTTCTTGTATAAGGTAGAAAAGTGATTCATAAAACTGTTATAGGCTCTATCGGCGTCGTCCTCGTCAAATACTTCGGTCCAGTCGGTGTTGGAAATACCTTGACGAAACGCATCCAACCGATCAAGAGTAATGCCTTCAAACATTACAGGGTGTGTTTTGCTTGTGTTTTGAGATATATTCTTGATGCTTAAAAATATTGGAAGATGATCGCTCAGGTCACATGCAATGACTCCGCTTTTAATGTCACTAACTAGATGATTGACTAGAAATAGGTGTATTGTAGTTTCTGAATTCAAAGTAATCCTGGTTGGTCTGCTAATGGTATTTTTACTACCGTTCTTATTTATAAGCGGCATCATTTCTATATTTACCATTGTGTCTGCACTCATATCTATGTTAATGTCACCACCACAGATGAGATTATATTTAACTTCATTGATAAATACCAAAAAAAGCATCAAATAACTTTAAAAATACAATTCAACATTCCCGTCAAGAGGACGGTAAACTAGAGCAAAAATATTTTGGTTGTTACCTATGCACAATATTTAATAATCATGAGTAATTTAACAGTAGTAATTCATCACATTCAACACTTATGTCATGCCCTCGAAAGAGGACCCTTAAGGATTAAGAAATAAAATGAAATGAATGTAGTTTTATTTATTTATTTATTTATTTATTTATTTATTTCAATACCTTCAAGGCCACACGGCATTACAGAAGGGAGTGGGGGAAAAACAAAAGTACAAAAAATAGAATTCAACACATATCAGTTAACATAATAGTTTTCAATGGCAGACTTGAATGCAGGAGCGTCTGTGATTGTGGCGATGGAGGTGGGCAGGTAGTTCCAGTCATTAGTAGTTCTTGGGATAAAAGAATCAAAAAAGAGCTTCGTGCGACTGAAAGGAACGTTGACTTTATGGTGATGATCATTTCGATGGGATACATACGATGGTTCAGAAAAAAGCTCTTCACTTAGATGCTGGTTGTGATGATAAATTTTGTGAAATAAGGACAAACGAGATCATTTTCTACGCAATGAAAGATTCGGAAGATGTAAAGTTAGTTTCATGGATGATACACTGGAAAAACGCGAGAAATTAGACAATATAAAACGTGCGCCACGATTTTGTACGGATTCAATTTGATTAATTAGAAATTCATGGCCTGGGTCCCACACCGAACTCGCATACTCAAGCTTGGATCTAACGAGGGTCTTGTACATTAGTAGTTTTAATGATGAAGGAGCCCTTGAGAAGTTGCGGCGTAAGTAACCTAGCATGCGATTAGCGTTGTTAGCAATAAAATTAATGTGAGTTTGCCAGGAGAGGTCAGATGTTATATGGACACCTAGGTACTTGTACGATGTCACCTGCTCAAGAACAGAACCAACGTTGTATTGAGGAAAGTTAGTACAGGCAGCTTTCCGTGAAATTCTCATTACTTTACATTTACTGGCATTAAGGCGCATTTTCCAGACGTCACACCAGTTAGTAATGGAATTTAGGTCAGTCTGAAGAAAAGACCTATCAGTATCAGAATAGATTACACGATAAATAACACAATCATTTGCAAACAACCTTATGGATGACTGGACATTGTTAACGAGGTCATTTATGTATATGAGGAAAAGAAGGGGGCCGAGGACGGAACCTTGCGGCACACCCGAAGTAACAGGGCAGGGAAGAGAGTCTGAGTCGTTTGCAGTTACAAACTGTGTTCTGTTAGAGAGAAAATTTTCGATCCATGCAAGAATGTTAGAGTCAATGTTTAGTTTTTTTTTAATTTTAAGCAGAGCAGTTGGTGAGGGACTAAATCAAAGGCTTTCGAAAAATCAAGAAATATGCAGTCGATTGAAAGGTTATTGTCTAGCGCAGAGAGAACATCGTTCGTGAAACAAACCAGTTGCGTTTCACATGAGAATGATTTACGAAAACCATGCTGACGATATGTGAAAAATGAGTTGGATTCAAGAAAGTTAACTAGGTTAGAATAGATGATATGCTCCAACATTTTACATGGGACACTAGTTAAAGATATAGGCCTGTAATTAAGAGGAGAGTGAGCATCACCTGATTTAAACAAAGGTACCACCTTACCCACCTTCCAATCGCTGGGCAACAAACAAAGATCTAGGGACTGCGAGAAAAGTTTAGACAGTATTACAGAAGAGAGCATTTCAGTGTTCTTCAGAAATTTAGAATTAATCCCGTCAGTTCCAGATGAAGAAGAAACTTTTAAATTTTTTATTATGCTAAGCACACCAATGCAATCAATTATAACAGGATCCATAAGTGGAAAGGCTGCAAGATTATATTCAGGGCAAGAAACAAAAGACTGTGGCATGAAAGACTGAGAAAACACATCATTGAGTAAATATGAACATTCCGACCTTGGAACTGAGACTCCATTATCGTTGATTAGCGATATCACACTCTCTTTTTGTCCACCAATTATATTCCAAAATTTCTTAGTGTCATTTGTCAATAAGGATGGTAGGGTATCATTAAAAAATATGTTTTTGGCTTTTACCACTTCATTCTTAAAGCGGGTTGCAACATTCTGATACGCACACAACAAGTCCGGTTTATTGAACTGCTTTGCTTTGCGGAACAGTCGTTTCTTTTTATTTCGCAGGTGCTTTAAAGAAACAGTAAACCAAGGGGACCTGTTCTTGTACGGTATAATTCGTAGGGGTACGTATTTGTTTACAAGATAATTAACTTTGACTTTAAAAATAGACCAATTGGATTCGATAGTGCGATTAGAAAAATTCTGCATATATTCGTCCAGAAATTGCGCCAATTCATCATTGATGGCAGGGTAGTTAGCTTTGCTGTAATCGCGTATACGTTTAGGCATACTCTTAAGGCGATGAGAATTGCCTTCAAGCGTGAAGTTATCCAGCAATTCGCAGATTCTTTCATTAGAATGGTCACTCCTCTTCCCCATTTGGCAACGCGATTTAAGTAGTAAGAACGGTACAGATGTAAACTAAGTACGCCTGACTCATCCGAATACCAGGTTTCGGCAAGCATAATTACAACAAATGACATATCCAACTGATCAAAAAACATATCTACTTCAGTAGCTTTATTTTTGGCCGAATGGGCATCTAAGTGAAAACAATTTGTAGCGCGTGTGTCCTCTGAACCAATATGACTTTTTTAAGTTTTGCGGAAGTAGGATGTAAGCCATAAAAAAGCAATGAAACTTTCAGCGTAAAGGGACAAGTTACATCAGACTCAGCAAGTCATCCTCGCTTTCAACATCAGTTGCCCTTTCTCTGTTTTTCTTTTGCATGAAGATACTGTCGAGACCGGTTATAACGAGGTAAACGGGAATCAGGAATCACTTCGCTATATCCGCTACCTCGTTATAACCGACTTCGGTAAACGAAGGGCAAAAGGGAATGAGAAATCGTGATCTCTTCGCTGTACCCACTATTTCGTTATAACCGACATCGTTATAACAAATCTCGACAGTATTTCCATTTCTGTGCCACGCGTACTGAAGAAACCCGTTGTCTTTGGCCCATCGCTTCATAGACCAGAAGAGAGCCCGGTTATGTTTCGTCAGGTTTTCCTGAAAATAACATCGTCACCATACAAATGACAGTCTGGGGACACTGATGCGTTCTTCTTCCTTGTATGACGATCCTGTCACATTAGAGTGTTTTAGGAAACCGTTGTTGCACATCTGACGCGGTACGATGGGCCCTTCGGTACGCACTGCGCATGCGCAACCAAAGAAGACTCGCCCATGCGCACTTCGTACCGGAGGGCCTATCGTGCGGTATCAGATGTGCAAATACGGTTTCCTGAAACTCTCAATAATCGCATAAAAAATATTCGGCAGAGACACTTAAGACTGCTTACGCATAGGAATGCGAAAGTATTTCTACATACGGTGCATTTTTACAATTAACACGCCACGTCTTTTTTTTTTTTTTAGACGGCGCTTTGGCAGTGAGATTACGCTCCTCCACTGCGCAGGGGTGGCGCGCCGCCGGCTCCACGGCGTCTGTGACGATGCACCTACGTTGCTGTGCTTTTCTTTGTGTTTTATTTCTGAGACGCGTCCGCTTTGACCTTGACTGGACCCGCCGGCTTCCGGGACGGTGCATTTGCGTTGCTCTGTTTTTCTTTGAGTTTTATTTTTAAAACGCGTCCTCTTTGACCTCGAGCGCCCTCGCCGGCTCCCGTGACGAAGCATCTGGTATGACGTGTAGCAGGCAATGGGACTTTAAATCCCGTTTCGCTCAGCCGATGGGCATTTGGGTGCCGTTTCTCGCTGCTACAGACAACGGCTACAGACGCCGCCGGCTTCGCTCCATAACACAATTAATACTTTCGCATTAAACAAAATTAGAGGAGGACACTTAAGACTGCTTACGTGTAAGAAGGCGAAAGCATTTTAGTCCCGCGGGTGAAATCTTTTCAAGTAATGTTTCTAAACGCGTTAAAGTTTAGGACGACGTATAGATAGGACGACGTCGAGGTCGACGTCCTAGAGATCGACGCCAAGTACGCCATCTAGGACGACCTCTAGGACGACCTCAAGGACGACGCCCAGAGGACGACGTTTAGGATGACACCAAGGACGGCGTCATCCTTGAGCGTATGATTGAGCGGCGCGTGCTTAATGACGTGAGGGGGGGGGGGACGCATACCCGCGTCCCCTTTCACGTCAAACATCTGCGCGTCCCGGTTGACGATGTTGGACCTCAAAGCTTAACGATAAGCCTAACGTTAGGACTAACGACAGGCCAGTGCTTGCCCGCGTCCCCCCCCCCCCCCCCCCCCCTCCCCTTCTCCGTTGTGCCGCCAGCAGTTCGGCTGGCCCCTTCGCAATGATGGCGTCGTTGCTACGGAGCCACATGACGTCTGCAAATAAGTTCGAAGCATACATAGGCATGAGGCAAACATGCTTCCTATATGCTTGAGGCGTGTCTTCGGGTAATTCAGTCATCATGTCAGCAGCGAATACCATGACCCTTGTATAAAGTATGAACAGAGCGACTGCGGCTTGGTACTAGTCACCTCGTTTCTTTCTGTTTGACTATTCATCGAGTATTCAGTCCTGTACGAGTCAAGCCTATGTTTCAAACTGAGAGCTGATGGCAGCAGGGAGATCTCGTGGTCGGTGCGTGGTGGTCGGTGCGTGGATTTACCATGCTGCATAAATTTCCGTAGAACTATACGGCAGAAGCTGAAGAGCTCGAAATTTGTCGCAGAAAAAACTATCGTTTGTGGTCTTTGAATTACGATAGCATTCGTCATGAAACTCACGACGCAGCTCACTGTGAATGCAAAGACGCAAATTTGGAGCAAACACTTTATTTTATGAATGGTCTACGACGCAAGCATTGACGTCAGTGCGACTGCAGAGCGCCTCTTCGAATTAGGGCGATTGCTTCGTCTCTGCGTAATCGTCTAATCTTCTGTATATCTGTAATCGTTTAATGTTCAAGCAGTTTCCCTAGCGTCATGGCAACTTCGTGTGTATGTCTTCTCTGGTCTCTCTGCAATCATTTAACGTTCAGGCTGTTTTACCACTATCACTGACCATGTACTAGCTAGCTCAACTGAAACCAATAATTGCTTCGTAGCTTGGGCGCAAATGCGAATGTGTAAGTACTGCCGCTTTGTGTAGGCGAGGCGACGTCAAGGACGACGCCGAGGACGGCCTCTAGGACGACCTCTAGGTTGATCTCAAGAACGGCTTTTAGGACGACCTCTAGGAGAACCTCATGTATGACGTCTAGGACGACGTCGAGGATGATGTCTTAGACGACGGCAACTATATAACGACCTACAGGACGACCTCTAGGGCGATCTCAAGAACAACCTCTAGGACGACCTCAAGAACAACGTCGAGGACAATGTCCTAGAGGACGGCGTCAAAGACGACGTCAAGGACGACGTCCGCATACGCGCGGTTCATTGTAGGCCAAATTCTGTATCGCGATAACCGGGTGAAGTACAAAAGAATACTATCGCACTAATAACTTCGAGTTTATTTTGACGCGCGTGACATCACTTTGTTCTTCAAGTTTACGTGCTATCGACTCCCCAATTTTGCACCCCTTTCCAAGCGCGGAAATAAACGTCGTTCTATGTTTTAAAAAAAAGGATCGAATGCAAGCGAGTGCGTTCGCTTCCAAATTAGAGCCCGCGCTATGGTCCTTCCGACATACCTATGAGCATCCAATCAGGGGAACGAAGTTCGTAAGCCCTCGTGAACGAGGAAAATTCGAGTGACGGGGTTCTCGTCCCCGTATTCGCTGAAGTGGGCTGGCGGATGACTTCATGAATTTCGAGTGGATTTAGAAAAGGTCGAAGAGCTTTGCGAAGTGCTACCCGTGTTTATTTTAGTGTTTTTTTTTCCCCTTCAAAGCTTTGATAACGAGACACGATAGTTTCCGCTGCAAATACCCGAAGTTTGTTAGACAATTTTGAATTGCGATGTCTGAAAGTTTCCTAGATATAATTTTCGATATACGAGTCTACATTCTACAAACATGCACACGCGTGTTGACGCAATTCTAGTAAAATCATAGGTCTTTAAAATGTAGTTTTTTGGTTATTACGATACAGGCTCTAAAGAGAAGCTGAAACACGTTTTGAAAAAAAAACGAGTTAGAGGTGAATTGGCTGGCGGCCTACTCAAGGAGCTACGCTCTATGAGCTCGTTTATTTTTATAAGCGCGAGTCGCTCTGCGTTCACTGAGGTTTTTAAAGGAAGATCTCCTCAATCGACCTAGTTTGCAGCAAACAACTGACGCAAGTACGCGCCTTCGCAAGCGCTGTGCGGGTGCTTGGGTTCGTAGCGGGACTGGCCTAAGTCCCACACGAACTATGTTGCTTGTTTAGGCTTGATTTGTTCCTTTGCGCGTGCTGGTGCTCAATAATGATGTTGGTTACCGTAAAAGCGGCCCCGCTGCTTTGTGAATTGTGAAACCATTGTGATTGCAATCAATTTAATACCAAAAAGCCACCTACCTACAGAGGTACAAATTTGAAAGCCTTTTCGTTGGAGGCAATCGGGTGTTAGTTAATCTATGTTCTCGTCATTTCGCTTCAAAAAGCAAGTAGCTCTCAAGTTTTGCAGTGCAGCTAGCCAGCCAAGACAAACATTTTTACGTCACGTCTTAATAGACATATGGCAAAATTGCCCAAGCAGCAAGGAGAATGATGGGAATATAGGAACACGTGCAACACGGGTTTGCCTTCCCCGTCTAAATGATTCGAAGTAAATAACCAAAATAAGGCGTTGGCAAACGCAGGTGCAAGATGCCTTTTGTTTTAGGCTTTTGCTTTTGAACTGTTACTGCTGCAGACGCCGTCACGTGCAGCGAACTCGCAGCATATACGCCTCGCAAGTGGGCTCATTTTTGTCTTCTGCGCATGAGAAAGGAAGTAGCGGTGACGTCAGAACGCCGAGTCCTGATTGGCTGATCGCGTCCCCCTATTGAGCGTCGTCTGCTCCTTTGCAACGTCGTCTGCTCGCAACATCGTCTGCGTCTGTCTTACCTTTCCTGCGACTTTCGGAGCGAACTCGACTTCGCCTTTAAGGGTGGGCAGACGAAATAACTCGAGCGGTACGTTGTTTTCGTCTAACAACTAGCAGACGCGCATCAAGGAGGAAAGTCAAAGGACTCACTGGCGAGGTGTCCCTGGGCGCCGAGGTTTGTTTGCTTAGTGTCCGCAAGTTCCCTCCCAAATACTTTTTACCTCCATTCGTGTGCGGCGAGACCCCTCACTCTTTGACGGCGCCGGCGGGTTGGCGCAGTTAACGTCGTCTGCTTTACGTCTGCTAGTTAAAGCGATGGCTGCTTTACCTTTCTGCGTCTGTCGGAGATTCGCCGCTTTTTCACCGGCGAGAGTCACCGTTGCCTCGGGAAACAAGGAGATAACAAGACGAAGAAATTGACCTCTTAATCTAAAATTGAGGTCAGCGATCAAAGTATAACACGGGAAGGGTTCACAAGGGTCGCGCGGGCATATTCCATTCAGCACGTCAGCCGGTCGTGGGAGACGGTCGCCGAGTCGCGGAGTGCCTGCTAGGCCTAACTGCCCAGCTCGTTTGGTCGCGTTCGGTGGAATTGTCGCCGTTGGAGCTTTTCCCCGGTGTCTGTGGATCCAGCGTTCTTGTTCGTCGTGCTCTGTTTCAAGTAATTTTTACGTTTTTTTTTTTTTTTTTGCTGCTTGAAGTCAGGACGCGTGAGAAGCTCACGTAGAAAAATAAACGTCCGTGGGTCGTCGCGACCGCGACGCTGTCGGCCATGCTGACTTGATCGTAAGAAGTGCGTAAGACAGCTTCGGAGCTGTCGTAGGATTTCGCCGTAACCTGCGCAAAACTTACGAAAATTTCGTTTCGTGAATACGAATTTGTTCTTAAGTTTTGTCTTACGCACATTTTTGGCGTAAGATCGTTTCGTGAATCTGGCCTCTGCACTTCCGAAAGTCGCAGGAAACGTAAGACAGACGCAGACGACGTTGCGAGCAGACGACGTTGCAAAGAAGCAGACGACGCTCAGATAGGGGGGCTCGATCAGCCAATCAGGGCTCGGCGTTCTGACGTCACCGCTACCCCCTGCGCAAGGAGCAGACGAACTTGCCCTCCGCATTCCTTCGTGCTTGGGTAATTTAGCAAAAGGTCAATGGACCTTTTCCGAGAAGCGTTCTGCGCACGCGCGAGCGCCCGATGCCAAGCGGCGGAAGTCGGAACTAAAAATCAAGGAAATTCGGAAGGAGGCTGTATATCAGCGAGTAGAACACGTAACTGCAGCATATATATAATTGTATTACACAAAAAAAGAACGTCGACGGAAAGAAAACCACGACGTTTGAGTGGACGCCACGGATGCCCCTTTTTAAAGTCGCGTTGGGCAGGCGCCGCTGCTCAGAGAGCGAAGAAACTGGCAGCGTATCTCCCATTATCGATTGGTAGCGCAGGTAGGTCACTTCCTCGATTTTTAGTTCGTGCAGCCACCGCCTGGTGCCGTCGGTATGTGGAAAAGGTCCATTGCGCGTCACGACGGTCACCTACCTTGCTCGCGGATGCCACCTGAAAAAAAAAATGAAAAAACAAGAACAGTTAAGCTGAAAGGACCACCTATTTATTTTGCTGATTTTTGTAGTACTCTCTGCTGCTTATTACCGCACATCAATAGACGTCGATAGACGCTTGTATTAGAACGTGGCTCGCGCATGGTGGAACGCTAGAACGCCGCTTTCATGGTCGCGTCTTCTGAGCGTTGCAGAAGTTTTTAGACGGGGGTGGAATAGCAGACGAACAGAGGCGAAAACGGACGCCGACGCGCGGCTTTCGGGTCCGCGTCTCACCAGCAATGCAGACGACGATAGGCGGTGGTGAAATAGCACACGATGGCAGTGGCTGCCGCGCGCCCGCTCGCACGACTAGCAAGCGGTGTCAGAACCCAAACTAGAGCACCGGATGTCGCGTAAGGGAGACACTAGACCTCTTAGCGTGTACAGCCGATTAGCCGAGCCAATCTAATAGCAATGGGTGGAACCACTGATCTGTGGGCGGGGCTTAGAGCATGACGTGACCTCCAACGCAACTGCGACTAAAATATTGCTAAGAAAATTATATTTTTTAGGAAAAAAGTTACAAAAAACAAGAACATAAAGCCCTTTAAAAAAAATCATTGTCACTTCAGTGTCTCTTTAAAGCCGCGTTCACACTGCTAAACCATCATACAAAAGCAGTCTGCGAATCATACAAATGTACGATGGAAACACCTTTCAAACATGCCTGACGCGTGTCCGCAGACAGTTCTGTCGTCTTGTCTGCAGCAAACAGCGCGTGTCTTGGTATGGACGTCTTCTAACGTCCCCGAGAAGGAACACGAAATTTAAGACAGTTTGTCCAGTTGGCAGTGGTGGCAGATGAACAGAATAGCCCGACTCGGCAGAAGACATACCTTATCGCCACGGACCGAGTCTGTCGCCACTCCGAATATGCTCGACATTCTGCGTCCGCCCGCGTCGGCGGCCACAAATGTAATTTCAAACCCGAGGGGACCGACGAAGCTGAGTTACCTACACTGACGTGGTTACTAAAGCGGCAATATAACGTCATTACTGACAAACGGTGACTGCACGCCAACCGTTCCAGTGAACACAATACGGAGCCTGGTAGAATAAAGAGTG
Organism: Ixodes scapularis; assembly: GCF_016920785.2. Lineage (NCBI taxonomy): Eukaryota > Metazoa > Arthropoda > Arachnida > Ixodida > Ixodidae > Ixodes > Ixodes scapularis. Next base: position 17,863,916 of record NW_024609868.1, read on the forward strand.
CATTCCTATTGTCAAATGAGTAGTCAGACATCTGCTAAATCACCGAGGCTCTTGTAAATATTAAAGAAAAATATATTATCATAGTGCACCGCAGAAACTGGCGAAACGGGTTTGCCGTTAATGATCTATTTTTGCATCGTTCAAAATATTGCTGGCTTACCCTTGCTGAAACAAAATTTAAAATGTTGCCGAAAAATCCGGGACAATATATATGTTTTTAAATATTGTCCGACATTTTGCATTTCTAATGAGCACTGCGACCGCGGTTCTAGAAGACGTATAATTGGCCTCCAATGAAGCGAGAGTCAGGCGTTTTCGTTTTGTCTAAAAAGTATTTTTTTTTTTTTAAACGCAGCAGTTCCTTTAATGTGTCCTGCAAATCAACTGAGGGTAGAACCGAGGCGCTACACATACTGCTGCATACACACTGCAAGCAATAATTCTCCACCACACATTCGGAAACATGGCAGGGCGTTAAGCTTACATTGTTACATGACGCCACAATTTCCCCGCTACCTTTTCATTTCAGTAGTTGGCTAACCGTCGGGTAGAGGGCGTCTGCGCATTCGCCGCCATGAGGTTGCTTCAAACTGGGTTGTTTCTGTTTCAACGCGCATGCGATTGTGTTGCTGTTTAATGCCGTTGTCGCTTAATTTTGCGATACAAATTTCTTGCTTGAGGCACACAGCGAATGGCAGAATGGTACTGAGTCACTTGAATAACCACAACGTGGTTCCGAGCCTAAGTTGCGAACACTTTCACAAACTCCAGATGCGTCTGATTACGTCCCATCGCCAATTTTGGCCAGGTTCGGCGGTGAAAACTCTTCTGGTGCAGAAAGAGGATTACCGTCGCCCACAGCCGTACCCGCGGGCACTAGTTACTAGAAAAATAAATAAATAAAGAGCAGGGCAAGCTCCGCCTCCAGCACGCGCTTCTTGCCTGCCGCCGGGCTTTGGCTGCGCGTGCACCTAGTGGTATGGAAGGGCTCGAGCTCAAGCCAGAGATTCGACTGCTCATCTAATATCGTAACAGACAAAAATGCATGAGTGCTTAGTGAAGAAGGAGGTTCACAACATGTTTAACAATGTGCTGAATCACGAAAAACAGGTGAAGTGACGAGTTTACATTTTGAGTTTCGTAGCTCAACTTTATGTGAACTTCGCAGACTGAAGAAGTCGCCTACAATGACGTCGATAATATAAAAATGCGTTTTTCTCTCGGCCTGTTTTATTAAAATAAATTAACTTCTCGACAAATATTGTAATAGACCAACCTAGGTCGACTAGAACATTTATTTAACTAAAGTACTCATTAACAAGATTTCGCAATAATGACTTTTGAAATAGATTACTCTAAAGACTTATTTTTCGCGGGCTAATATATTTCGCGATTTAGGCCAAAGCTGAAGTTTGGAATAATTCTCGGGCTCTAATTTTTGCCACGAGGTTGGATCTCCATATAGGTTCTAATCTGTTTACATTTTACCGGGACCTATTTTTCGCGAATTGTGGGTGATTCGCCGAATTCGCGAAAATTAGGTCGTCGCAAAAATTCAGTCGTTTACAGTATTTGCTATACGGAGATTTGATAACGACGTTCTCAAGGTATTAGATAAGTGACAAGGCCCTCAAGTGAAGTCTGACATTTATCGCCCGTAAAATTTGCCAGATGAAATTAAAAGGCTTCAAAAGAAATGACATGAAGTCAAGCGCCAGGCATCACACCATGGACCTGAGTCGAAAGCTCTTTACTGGTTTGGACCGATGCGCTTTGTAGATTACGGCGTCGCCAGCTACTACAAGTAAATCCATATTCCCCGTTGACAACGCTACACTCGTGCGATATTCATGCAGACGGATTCTTTTCGGCGTCACATATTCTGGACCCCAGGAACTCCCAAGTTGTCTGTGACAGTTTCTTACGTGGGAAGTCAAAAGCTTTGCGTTGAAATGAATTAATCGAATTGAACTGGTTACCGATCGAGTAAATCTTTATATAGCAAAAACGATTAAGAACGTCAAACATATGGAGTTGTGTTATTGTAAACAAACAAATGGCCCGATGATGATGTACCAGTATTTCTACATGAGGAAAAATATTAATTAAAATTTTGTTGCCTATTTTGTTCACTAGTTCTCTTATATGATCAAAAGCCACTGTTTTCGATCTGTTATAAATATACGTGGTTATTTACAGTGAGTATATTCTCACATTCCTTGATATCCTAAATACGCGATCATGTATATGTTTATATTGTGCTTCCTATTGGGAATGTTCCGCCACTATTAGTAAGCAAACCTGAGTTATTATAAGTTATTCTCCTTTGAACCCTTGTGATGTCTTAGAATCATGTATGTGCTGAATGTGCGTGAGCGTTAACGTTGATTCCTGTGCCCATGTAGCTTCCTCACATGTAGCCGGCACACCAACGGTACAAATTGTTAAAACGTGTCGCAAAATTACCCGCATAAATTGTGAACATAATAATGTAATGCAATTACACGGTGAATATATAAGTATCGGACGACACGTTACGGACTAAGGTGAGAAACACCGACAAAAGAAACGAATTTAACACATCCGCCAAGACGCCGAGTAGCGCGGAGGGGAGAGCGGAGCGACGAGTTGACGCAACCAAATGGCGGCCGCATCACGTGACTCCAAGATGGCAGCGCCCATGTGGCGGAGGGTGAAAAGGTCTATACTTAGCAAGTACATTTTCTTCGCTAGATTTAGTGGGAAAATTTCTCGGCTATAATTCACCGGCAAAGCAGCACGTGACGTCACAGCGTCGCATGACACAGTGATTCTACGATAGGCTTAGCGACAAGCGTTTCTCGCTAAAATGCAACGGGCCACGCCAAGATCCTCTGCGAACCTTCGCCGATAACGGCTACAACCGCAAACTTTAGATGGATCAGTAGGGACCGGTGACCGGTCGGTTTTTACTCTGCATCACAGAGTGATATTTACGCGTTGGTAAGTAGGCCGAACGCTTGTCTATGTCAAAATCTAGAAGCGTCGGAATAAAACTATTAATAACTGAGCAGTCATTTAAAATTGTCGTTTAACGTACTAGCCAATCAGCCCCCTCTTCCTCATTATTTCCTTTCTAATGTATTACTTCACTTAGTACATTACGAGTCAACCAGCTTTTAGGAAGATTATAATGGGCTAGTAGGGATACGGAAAGTTATTTTCTCCTACACTTCGAGCTGCCCCGCCTAAAGAGTCTTGGCGAGGCGAAGCCCGCTTTACGGTGCGGTTTTTCGTGGTGGCAGGCAGAAGGCGCAACGGGACGACGAGGACAATCAAGCAGTACTGAAAGCATAGTGACACAGCGTTTCTCGCTTTTTTTTTTCTTTTTGTGCCTGTACTGGCCTCTGGTGGCGGAGGTGTTTGTATGGCATGAGAATTATCTCACCGTATGTGGAAAGAAAGCTGGTAGTGTGAACCAATTAGTGTATCCTGTACAAAAAAAAAAAAAAAATACATAAAACGCCGAAATGAACGCAAGGACGAAGATCGGTAGAAACAAGACAAGGCGAGCCTTGTTTTGTTTCGGCCCATCTTCGTCCTTGTGTTTAATTTGTGCCCTGTTTTCTGTTACAGGACTTGCAAACAAAACAAAAAAATTTAGGAACATAACTTGGGGTTATTGTAATTCGACGAAAATGAAGGCAGGGCGAGGAAAAGGGAACATGTGGGGATAAGGTAAGCTATGATGACGATACGCTTTTAGTATTCCTGCAGGTTTCCGTGTATTCTGCCACCGTTTACTTATATTAACTTTCTTAAGGGCGAAACGAAGTACAGATTGGTTTGTCCTGGGGCACTTGGCGAAGAAGTCGGTGAGGTAATCCGGCGGCCATGATTGGCCGGTGCACAGCTTGAGCTGGGCGCCGTTCCATTAGGGCGGTTAAATTCCTCGCCGACTTTTTCAGTAAGTGCCCAGACTGTATAGCCCCGGGAGTATATTCGAATTATCCTCTTTACCCTGACTGAAACCTCAAGCCGAAACCTTAGAGTGATAACATTTTACCGTAAATTCCTGCGTTAAGATCGGTCATACAGCACCGTTGTGCCGCAAAGTATGGCATCGAGCAAAAATACGACTACATTATGCACCAATACGCACCGCAAACTAGCGCTGAACTCAACAATCAGTAAACAAAGATAAAACGTGACGAAAGAGTGTGCATGACTGATAACGTAGAACCAAAATCGCGAGCAGTCGAAATATGAAATCCGATTTTCTATTTATTCTCAAAACAAACGAACAGATGCGAAAAAAATACACACGAAACAGACACCACATATAACGATACAGGCGCCGAGGACGCTGAGGACGCTGAGGCTGGTCAACAACTTCGCCGGGGGGCATACAGGAACGCAGATCCATCTCCGAGCGCTTGCATTTCTCCTTTGTGTATTTTCCTTCGCGAACACACAGAACTATAACCATACCAACACACATATACAAGCAAACACAGGCACATACGCATACCCACAAACACACGCACACATGAACGTAACTACACCTACACGTAGACAAGCACGCGCATACACAAGCGCACGCCCACACGCACGCACGCGCACGGAAGCAATGCGGGGTTGTCCTTTCGTGAAGCCGGGACGCCACGAAGAGAAGACAACGGAACGAAGAGAAACGAAAGTAAAGGCCGCTACGCGATATAAAGACAGAATTCGATCTACCTCGTTTCCTGGGGGCCGCTTACAGACGAGATTTCTCCGGGTCGTCGCAGCCCGCCACGAAAGGCGGAAGGGGAAAAAGGGAAGACGACGCTATCTCATTACGGGAACGGCGGCGTCCCCCCCTTTTCCGACTCCCGCGGGGAAGGCCGACGTCCCTAATCGTTCATCGGGAAAGAAGGGGACGAAGAAGATACGGGCTCCAATGCAGCTCTGTGCGGGATGGAAGCGTCGCAAGGAGGAGAATGGGGGCCTTACTAATCCGGACGTCATCCGGGCCTCCCACAGCGATAAAGGTTATCCGGATTAACGGGTGCAAGGGCTCGTCATGGAGCTTTGCTCCGGGTCGCCTTCGTCGTCGTCTCGCTCGTCGTCCGTCGCCGTTCCCCGGAAGGAAAACACGGGTGGCGCGGCTGTAATGGATCACTCTCTCCCCCTCTCTCGGCGGCTTGGTATCGGTGTTGTGGCGTGTGCTAGCTTTGCGGGCGGGGTCGTTGTTCGAGCCCGGCGAGCTGATGAATTCGGTCTAACGTTACCGGGATTAGGAAGTCATCCCGTTAAAGTGTGTTGTTAACTAACTTTTTTTTTTTTTTTTGGTGGGGGGGGGGGGGGGGGAGGGGAGTGTCACTTTATTGAATTTGCGAGGCCTCATATATTTTTAATAACTACAGCGAGATTGATTACTTAAGAGATAAATATGCGCGCGGAATTATTACATGTGTGTGTGTTTTCGTAACTGCGATTAAATAACTACCACAAAATTGAATGTGAACGGGGTAAATATGCGCTCGCAAAATTGTTATATATTTTTTATTCAGTAAGAAGTGTTGTAAAATCTGCACCCGTCTGCTTACGAAAAGTATGGAAAATATGTGAAAAGATAAATAAAACGTGCGAACAATTCAATGCGCACACTTTCGAGTAGTATTCGACACAAGTTATTTTGGCAACAATAATGTTAAAATAGTAATTTATATCTTGAGCAAATGCACCATTGAATAATAATAATAATGATTTGCTTATGTTTATACAGCCGGAGATTAGTCAGTCTCAATGGGCGTCTGGTGTGTCCCAGCTGTAGATCAGTAATTTAGCCAGTGCAGTACAACCGATAGCCTGGGGTCCTTAACGTGCACCTCGTAGTAACGATACACGGCCGCACGCCGGTTTGATTCTCATCCAGATGGAAACGGTCAGGGGTGGGAGTTGAACTCGTGATCGCTGTGTTCTGCAGCGCGAGCTTTCACTCCACGTGCTCCGAGCTGGTGTGTGCCACGTGTGTGCTAGCCCACACGGCCTCCGATTGCCCTGCCATTAGCTTGGAATAACATGCAGTTTACGAAACTTTGTTATTATCGTGCAGTGCAGTACAAACGTATTTGAAATAGAAAACGTATATCTTGCACCTTTCATTTTTTTTATTACATTCCATAATCATTGTAACGAATAAGTTAATTCAGGCATGTGTACTTGCCAATAAAATGTGATCTCTCTAAAATACATAGTTTTCAGCCAACTTATTCACAGCAGAAAGCATGTGTTTACGTTTAACAATCTGTCATTAATAGAACAAGACGATAAAAAAAACTGAACACCGGTAGTGATAGAACATCGCATTGTTTAAGAGCAGCTCCGGCTGAATTATGAGAGTAATTGATGTACCTCAAATTAGGTTCAACATATTATTAAACACATTTTAACTTGTCACCAAAATTACGAATAAAAAATATTCGAGACGTTAATAAAGTTTTTTTGGTTTGGTCTGAGAGTCTGAGGGAGGCTCAGAGGCAGACTTATACGGAACTTACTGCAAGCAATCAAGTTATTTGTAATCGATTGCTTTATGAAGTAATTTTATAATCATTTTACTACTTTTATGAGGTTAGTAATCCCAAGTGTAATATGATTACTCATAAAGGTACTAAAATTACTTTTAACCATATCTATTTTCCCTGCCCTTCGTAATGGCACTATGTGCTTGTACCAGTCCAAGGAATCCTCGAACGAAGTCTCCGAGAGGAAGATGGTTTAACGAAATTGACTAATTAAAATTATAATTAGTTTATGTTTCGGTAAATTTAGTACAATAATGAACTGCTGTGCGAACGACCCGTTTTCATGCAGGCAGAAACAAATCTGTCGTTTTAAAAATCTGAAGTGATCGGTAAACTAACGACTGAGCTTTCAAGTAACACTGATTACTTTTTCTTCTCGAGTCATCGAGTAATTTAATTTAATACTTTTTAGCCAAGAATGACTGTAATTTTTATTGATTGCTTTTTCCTGTAACGTGTACAAGTCTGATGAAAGGCTCTACCGGCAACAGTAAAAACTCGACGTCAGGTGTTTTAATATGGGGCAATATGGGGTCAGTATAGCTCGTTCTCGATGGGTTACATAAAGTTCTATGGTGTTAAACGAATGTTGGTTAAGCTCGCTCCTGCGAAACAAAAACAAAAAAACATAAACCAAATGTTTTTTTTTCTTTTTTAGGTTGCCTGTTTGACTTGCAGGTTACAAATGTGACGTCACC
>NW_024609868.1:17876164-17930663 GCF_016920785.2 Ixodes scapularis
TTGCGTATTTCTTTTCCGTCGGCCAGTGCACGTTTTCTCGGGCTTTCACCCGCAAGAAACCTTTCCGCGCGTGACCGAGTTACTGCACCTTTATACCCCTGTGTCTAGAACCTGTAGTTCGTTCTTTTTATTATTTAGGTGGTCTATAAATAACCCGAGGGCTTTGCATTCTTCAATGAGCAGCATTCTGAGATTTTTGCGCAGTTGTTTTTCTTCTATTATTTTTTAAGCTTGCTAGATTTCTCTATCGCATTTAACCCGGTTGTTTGTTTAAACGATTCCCATCGGTGTTATATTATGCTATCTTCAATGTTTTTTAACATTTTTATGTGTTCTTTTACGGTGTCTGTACAGGTATCATCTCTTATCAGCTTAGTGTTCCATTTCCACATCTCCCAATTGAACGAAGGTCTCTTTTTTATTTTTGTTCCATTCGAAAGAGACCAGGTAGTGGACAGTGAACCAGATCTGCTTTACTTTGTAGCCTTTTCACGGTGGAGCAACCTCGACTGAGATGTTCGCCCTGTCTAGTCGGGCATGACTATTTCCTTAAAAGTGGGTAAAAGTTACCCCTTTGGTACCAGTGCTGCAGAACGCTACTTCCTCGAGGACATGCTCCTCTGCTAATATGGCCTATACAACAGCGCTGGTGCCTTTAAGTTGTCTCTGAGGCCTCTTATCTTCTAGCGCGTAAGTGCCGTTAAAGTCGCCAATCACAATTAACATTCGATCATATTCTAAATAACCAGCAATGCTCTGAAAGAATGTCCGTCCTTCAAATTCAATTTGGAGCATATATGCACATCACATGATACTTATGTTTTAACAAACAAAAATCACTAAGAAAACAAGCCGACCGTCGTCTCGCGAAGATACCTCTTCTACTGTAGTGCCAACAAAATTCTTCAAAAATAAACTGACCCCCCCCCCCCTCCCCTTCGACGTCCCAACCGCATGACTTACGCCTATATCATATCACGGTTGTGGTTCTCCTTAGGGCCACTGCCTTTGGGAGTTCCACGTTCGCGGCGAGACGCTCTACCGCGAAGCGGGTTCGTACTCGCGTGGCATGCTGCTCGTTGAGCGCAAACAGACACCAGTCACGTTGGTAACGGTGATAAACTGTTTATTAACAAAGAAACAAAATAACAACAACACAGCGGCTATAAACTGGTGAACGCCGTCGATGTGGAGATCGCCCACGGCCGAACGGTCGTTCACAAATGTACAAAGGACGGGGTAAACGCTCACCGGTGCGCCGGAAGGCCCCCGTTGTCGCCGCCGCCGAAACCAGGGTTGGGCAGAAATACTCAAAGATGTATTTGGAAATACAAATACTGGGATACGTTAAAATAGTAGCTAAAATACTGATACTAAGATATATCTGCAAAAATGTATCGCGATACGTATCGGAAATACATTTTAAAAAGAGGCAAAAGGTATTTGGAAATACAAATACAGGAATACAATTTAGGGAGGGCAGAAATACAAATACAGAAATACTGATAGTGCAATACATTTGCCAAATTTTTTTAGACGCCAACTGAGATGAAGTTTGAAGTGGATGTTTTTGATCCCGAAATTACTTTCCCGTAGGCTTGGCACTATGCCTTGAAGGTAGCGGTTTCGGACGACAAGGAGTCTTCAATGGGCCCAAAAAAACGTTCCATTAAGGGCTGACCACGGTCCCTTCCATGACATCCTGTTTGTCTGACGAGGGAATCCTGTCAACATTGATCACATGATGTCACGGTGGAATGAACTAGTATTCTTTATCTGTAGGTGTGGCCTTGAACATTAAACTTTACCACGCTGCTGTATAAAATGACAAAACGTACTTTCGTTGTAGGTTACCTAGTTGAAGATCGTGGATGCAGTGTCATTTGGAATATTTGAGGATAGTGAACCACCTGAAGCATCTTGGAATACATGTCTTATCTTCTGTTATGGTTGAAGAAACGATACGGTAGCTTCTCTGTTCTGAAGGTCCTTACTGCCGACCCTCCGCCACCGACGCACGGATTGCAGTCCTCAAGTTTTGCCTAGCATTATCCAAACAGAGACCTCGTGGATTGCGAGCTGATATTGCCGGCACAGGAGCGAGCTGTCCGAGAAACAGCGGTCTCGAGACGAGTCGCGGGAGTACATAGTCTAAGATGGTACAGCGAGCCCACTACCGGCCTCCTTCTGGGTTTCGGATCACCAGAGCAGCGGGTCACGTTCACGCCGGCTGATGACGTACCCTTGAGCCGTGCAATGTTACGGGCGCAGCCGCAGATGATTTCGAATATGTGTTGAACTTCAGGGCGTGAATCTTCCTACTATTTAAAGTCAACCACCGCCAGGCTCGTGCTGCAACGGAATGTGACTCAGCTTTGCCGGCTGGGTGTACTCTGTACGCTAAGGCGAGAGAGACGGTTAAAAGCGGGCATTGGATGCCAGCAAACAATAGCTCAAGAAATCCCTACCTAAGGACCTGCGGCAGAAGATGCTCTGACTCCACTCCTGGCACGCCACCTGGTTCGAGTCCCCGACTACGCAACACTTCTCAGAAGAGAGAAGAGGTCGCATAAAAAAATAGTTTGCAGAATCAAAAGGAGCACTGGTGAGCATAGTAACAATGCCCCAGCATCTCCTTGACCCTTGACTCTAGTGTCCTCAGAAGTAAAAAAAAAAAAAGCGTTCGGACCTTTTTTGTTTTTTTTCGGGGGGGGGGGGGGGGGGGGGGGGGGGGAGTATTTCTCAAGAAATGTAACGAAATACATTTCATCCTGATTGTATCGCGATACAAAGAAACATTCCAAATGTATTTCGATACAGGAATACAGATACTGGTGAAAAAAATGTATCGCGATACAGAAATACAGATAGGAAATGTATTTCTGAAATACTATCGCGATACATTTGTATCGCGATACTGCCCAACCCTGGCCGAAACCCAGGAAGAGGAGACAAGCGAGACTGCTGTCCGCTGGTTTTAAGATAACGGCGGGGGCGAAGTGGCCAATCATGGAGCGACACGTCGATCTCCTTTGTGCGGGGGTTCGTTACGGAAATCGCCCCAAGGGGGGAGAGGAGGAAGCCAGTCACGGTGGTAAGCAGCGCCACCTCTCGCTACGCCAGCGCGGCCGCCACGGCGCGCCAAAACGCTGACGCGACAGAATGTTGAGGGATCACAATCCCCACACGGTTCAAACTGTCGTAGCCTTTCCTCCGTCTGCTCCTCGCTCTCAATTTTGTTTTCTGAGCTGCCCCCACATCTAGGTCAAATTCTAGAAACAGACGTTTCAGCTAGTACATATCGCCTTCGCCTCGTCGACAACCCTCTCACAGTTTGGGTACCGAAGCGCAATCCTCTGGCTGACATTGGCATAATATCAAGACAAAGTTAGCTTATACTATCTTACGTTAATAGTCAAGCAGTTAGCTTTCAGTCAGGAAACGGGGTTTCCTTCCACTGTGCCAACCGATCCTCGCGGGCACCGGATGACGTGTAGCGACCTTTCTTGCCCGTCGTTTTCCGCTGGACTTCAAGGCGCCGGAGCGTTTGTTCTCCAGTGGCCACTCCCGCTCTTCCAGACTTCGCTTCGAGGTGCTTGCGTTCCGCATCATGGCATCACTGTCTGTGGCCGGCGCCATATCGTTGTTTTTCCGACGTTCCATCTTTTCCGCCGATCTAGGCGCCACTATACTTCTTGGCCATTTTCTTGATTGGCCGAGGGCTTCGCAATTGTCGTTACCTCAGCTTTCGGCTCGTTGGTAGACAAGAGAGCGTCGAAAGACCGCTGTGCGTCGACCTGTTGAATTCAAGAGCCTTTACTGAGCTTCGCATGTCTTCAAAAATGCGGCCATTTCTTGCATGTGCTCTGGAGGTGCTGGCGCGCTTGGTGCCGCCGCACGTTCCGTCTCTTCTTCGTTTATCAAGAAGTCGTTTATTCTTCTTAGTTACTTCGACTCCTGATGGCATGGGCGTAGTATTGAACACAATACTGACATTCGTAGCCTTAGCTTCGGCACTCGCTACAGCGAGGCACTCTTCAGTCTCGCCTGATGTGTTCAGATCGCCAACACCGCAAGCATAGCGGCACACGTCTCGGTACGACAACTAGCACAGCACTGTCCAAGACCCAAAGTTGGTGAGGCAAGCGTTCTAATGTCATGATGAAAATAATCCCTGGAGAAGGGGAACAAGAGGGACAAAGGACAAACACAAATCTCCAAACACAGCTAGGTGACTGGTGCGCGACCGAAAAAATCCGCCTGGTCCGGGTATCGAACCCGGGACCTCTCCATTACAGGTGGAGCGCTCCACCTGTAATGGAGAGGGGTCGGGTTCGATACCCGGACCAGGCGGATTTTTTCGGTCGCGCACCAGTCACCTAGCTGTGTTTGGAGATTTGTGTTTGTCCTTTGTCCCTCTTGTTCCCTTTCTCCAGGGATTATTTTCATCATTTCTTGTCCAGCTCGCTTGCACCTTTGCATTTAATTGCATTATAATCTAATGTCATGCCGTTTTTTATCAGAAGATGCACCACCCTTGTAGTAGATTCGACACCTTCGAAGACATCGACGCGCCACTGCTCCCTGGTTATCTCCCTCACAGTACCGAAGTCTTCCAGCGCCTTCTTGAGTGTCTCGTTCGGTACATCAAACGCTACCCAATTCAGCTTGAGACACACCTCTCGCCGATCAGGATTGATCGACATGCACTAGCCTCCTTTCACTTAGAACTGGCCTGATTTCATCAATTGATTTTTTGTTGTGATGGATTTGAGACGGACGGTCCAGGCGTGTCCCATTTGTAACCGCCGAATTCAGAAACCTCACTCAAACTACACTCAAACTCAAGGGCCCCTCCAATTCCTCGAGGAAGGCGCGAGGGCCGGCGCTGGCCAATCGCGACGGCTGATTCTTCCTCGCAGTTGGCCAGCGCCGGCCCTCGCGCCTTCCTCGAGCAAGTCGGGGGGCCCTTCAGTTTGGGTGTAGTTTGAGTGAGGTTTCTGAATTCGGCGGTAAGACTCCCACGCCGGCCACCTTTCTGAGTGCGCCTAGCTGGTGCAATGGTTCTCTAAAGTCTTCAATGCGGTATGGTCTCTTTCCGATGTCTGCATGCAGGAATACAGTGCATTTGGTCGAATCACTTGCCAGTAGTTATGGTTGAATGAGCCTGTAGTCAGCAGGAAGATAGGTCACCGGCGCCACGGCCAAACGTTGCTTGCTCTGCGGAATTGTCATTACTTTCCGAAGATTACCGGCTAGGCCTAGCCATTGAGTTGTCTGAACGGAGCTCATTTCAAACGCGTCCTTTCGTCTCGTCGTCATATTCGAACTCTTGGCCAAGCAGAAATGCTTGGACGGCTTGGGAACGAGGGGGGGGGGGGGGGGGGGGGGTTATATTAAGCTATCGCGTTGCGCTCTTAAAGAAGAAGCTTAAAGGAGCGATGCAACAATTTTTGTACTTTGCGCAAATACCACTTATAACGGATCCCTAACGTTAATGACCTATGAAACACGCGTTCGTTCTTCACCCCACGCAATAGAAGTCCCAGAAAAAAATTTAAGAAAAACGAGCAGCGTTCACCCCCTCAACTCACAGCCAGAACAAGCGGCCACGTGATCTGGAGCCGATTATATGCCGACAGTGTTGATCATAGCCACGCGCTGGGGTTGGCAAAGCGCAGGACACGCGCTGAGTTCCAGACATTGTTATGGCTCGGCTGTTGTCGTCGTTGCAGCGATTGGACACGGGTCACTACCCGAATGCTTTTCGAGCTAGCAATTATCACGAGCCCAGGTCGAGTGCCCACGCAATGCTCGGGTCCAATCTATGAACCGCATTCAAATATCATCACTTGGGTGTACTGCGATCCCCACGTTACGTCATCAAATTTTGCAAAGGAGAGATTAAATGAAAAGGATCGCTTTCGTCCTTGAAATTACACCGCAACAAAGGAGTTTCTTGGCCAGTGGCGTTGCCTGTGGGTATCCTTGAGTCCCAGGTGTGCCAGTAAGCTCATGTAGAGTGAAAAACATTCCAATTGAATATCGTTGCACTGGTCCTTTAAGCGTCCTCCTGTAATTTTTCGAACATGCCTTCAAAAAGGTTTTGTGGGGCCAATGTAACAGGAGCGTCATACAAGGAAAAATACTGCACACACCTTTATTCCACCGAACGCGATGAAATGCGGTAGCTTTACATGAAGGTCATTACTAAAACAATTATGAAAGGATATGGTACGGTGATGATATGGCTGTAATATGCCGTGAAGACATCGAGGGCGACGTCAAGGACGGCGTCGAGGACAACCTCATAAACGACGTCTAGGACGACGAGGACGTCAAGGACGGCGTCTAGTCCTAGACGCCGCCCTTGACGGCTGGTAGCACTAGACGCCGTCCTTGACGTCCTCGACCTCGTCTAAGACTACCTCAAGAATGATATTTAGGGCGACGTCGAGGACAACGTCTAGGTTGACGTCTAGGACGACGTCGAAGATGACGTCATAGACGAAGACGTCAATAACGTCTACGAAGACCTCTTGGACGACCTCAAGAATGATGTCTGGGTCGACGTCAAGGACGACGAACTAGAGGGCGACGTCAAAGGCGAAGTCTAAGACGACCTCTACGAATTCCTTTAGGACAACCTCCAGGACGACCTCGAGGGCGACGCCAAGGACGTCACGTCACGTCAGCTTCACCTACCGGTGCTTACGAGCTTCCGTGACCGTCGCTTACGCAAACAGGGCTTAGGCAACAGGCGCTTACGTGACCTTGATTACGCGACCTTGCACTTCAGCTACGGTCATTACGTGACTTTGAACGCGACCTTGTCCTTCAAGCACGGACGGTACGTTACCCTGAGGACATGAGCTTGAGCGTGGTTGGGCCTTTTATCACGGATAAAGACAATGAGACGGTGAGTAATGAACTGAAAATAAAGGTTTATTCGGCGATCTTGTGCCAGAAAAAAAAATGGAATAATAAACGTCCAAAAAGCCGCAGAGAATGTCGACGGCGGCAGCAGCGAGCGACGGTGCGTTGGCGTCACAGCAGACTATTGCGAGAGTGAATTAATGAATGACTCGGCAATAGACCCCTTTCATGAATGCGCCCCCCGGACTGTGGCCTTTTCGTCAATTCCGATTTGTACAGCATTATGGGATAGCAAATTGCCAAGTTTCGGTCAACTTCCTCCACAATGAGGTGTAGCCCTATCGCACTGTTGCATCGGAACGTCGTGACGTCATTTCATAATATTTCGCCACATGTAGTTCTCTGACTTGTCATGAGCGACGCCTCCATCAGTTTCTGCAGTGCTCACCTTGCTGTGTTGTAGGAAGCAAACGTTATCTCATCATACGTGGGAAATGTTCGTAGTTGCTCTATCTCTGACAAGATGGTTTATGTCATCACACTAATGTACATAAGCATCGCGGTCCTATGTTTCTCCGCCTTGCTTCATTCGAGTCCAGCTAGGACCGACCTGCTTCCCCGTGTCCCGATTCTGTATGCGCAGATTTTGGTCTCGCGCACCTAGCTCGTTCTGGCTTAGTTCTGGCTATCCAGGGGTGGCCAGCCGACAATGCACATCGATCGAGCGAGAAAAACTGAGCAGCAGAGGCATTCTGGCCTTGAACGCGTCTCCGACTGGTGTGTTTACCGCGTCTAAAAAAGTGGTCCTTCGATTTTCGTCTGGCGACGTCATAAAAGTGTCATGTGGTCTCCGGTCGCGATCCTGGTGGTGTTCCAGCAGCGGTGATGGGAGTAGCAGACGCCTGTTCTGCTGCTGGTACTCTCTGGTTTGACAGTCCATGGAGGCTTCAGCAGCCAGGGCCCGTTTGCTCGAAGCCGGTTAACTTTAACCGCGGTTAAAAGTTAACCGCTCTTCCCTACTAGGTACCTACAAGTACCTAGCCAAGTTTGACGAGGGCTGAATGAGTGATAGCTACGTGTTTTATTATGGGATGGTATACTTCGTTTCACCTTATGTTGTACCGCAGCGAAGGCTAGAAGCGCGAGCTCACAGCGTTGGCAGCTGCTTTTAACGCACGAGAGCTTGTGCCGCCGAGATCTGCCCCAGAGCAAGGAGCTCGCGCTTGTAGCCTTTCCTGTGGTACATCATAAGGTGAAACAGAGTATAGCTGGTGTCCCCCACTGGCTGTAGCGAATATAGACCTTTTTCGCATAACCTCAATCCAGCCAGTAGCTGACGTACCCTCGACCTGGTGCATTTTTGGATTGCCCGCTGACACGGGGTATGCAACCGCCAAGGGTATGGGCGAAAAGGCTTAAAAACGGACGTCGTGCATGAGTTAGTTCCCAGTGCTCCTTTTTACCGTGCTGCAATTTCCGAAAATCTACGGTTGTCTGGCTATCACTGCGTGGTCGATGGATAAATAATTTTAAAAAGCATAAGAACAATAGCAGCAAGTGTGCCATGAGCACAAGAAGCAGCAGCGCGAGTGTGGCTGCAATGTTATCGAGCTTCGCATTTTCCCCAAGAATCCTTATTTATGAAGTCAGACGATTCCGAGCTTGAGTCGCGAGAGATTCGTATCAGAATCAACGTCACGTTTAATCTCACGACCACTTCGTCTACGACAAGAGGACCGATTTTAATTCCCGGTGCAGGTGGTCCAATTAGGTTATCACTGCAAGCCCCATGGTATGTGAATGGTATGAAAAAGTCTACATGCCACCACTCAAGATGGAGCTATCAAATGTCGAGAGCTTACCTGCATAGACTACATTAAACTGCTCATATATACAGGGTGTCACAAAAGAAAATTTACACGGTCTTTTTTACCTCAAAACTAAACTACGCATCGCCGAACGCTCATTCTCCGCCCAAGGGTAGCGCTAGAGGTCACAACCAGGTGCCAAAGTTTCAGACCGATCCGATAACTTAATCAAAAGTTATAAGTGATTTTCTGAAAATTTCAATGGGAAAATGGCGGCCGACGGAGTTTTCAGACACATGGGGCTCTATGGCACCAGAAACCGAAAACGGGCAAAAAAGGGCTCCATTTTTCCATTGAAATTTTCAGAAAATCACTTATAACTTTTGGTTAAGTTATCGGATCAGTCTGAAACTTTGGTATCTGGTTGTGACCTCTAGCTCTAGCTTTGGGCTGAGAATGAGCGTTCGGCAATGCCTAGTTTATTTTTGCGGTAAAAAAGACCGTGTAAATTTTCTTTTGTGACACCCTGTACTTCGCTGTGGAAACTCAATCAAAACACCCCACCGTCTTTGTCTTCGTTCTCTCGAGGAGGCAAGGTGATGGCCTGGGAGCAGCCAGCTGGATTCAACCGGACAAGCTTGAACCAAGTTATTGCAGCCCACCATAGCCAAGTCTAGCCAAGTTCCCCCCATACCCACACCGTTGCCTACCCAGATAGCTGTGCTGCCAGAACTAGCCGGTATTTCTTTTTCTAAGCCGCTAGACGGCGTCGTCGGCGCCGCAATTCTCAAGATGGCGGCGCCGTTAAAGAAAATGTCTATACGTGGCTTCCGTGGAAAGGTTTCCAAAATGGGGGACCCAAAAAATGCGCGCTGCTTGGTTTTCGCGACGCAGCGCGGCATAAATTTGAGCTAAAGAAACAATTTTTATTGCTCCTGGTACAAATAATCGGCAAGGTAAAACTAAATGAACCCTTGTTTGGACATTTTCTAAATATGTGGCTGTATGAAGTGAAGAAAAGCCTCGTTGAAATTTCCTTCCGAGTTCGAAAGAGGACGACGAAATTGATTCCTAGAAACGATGAGAAAGGAGTTAGCAGTGAAAGGCGGATGGTACACCGGCAGCATGCTTGGTCAGCATGAAAGAACTGTATATAACATCGTCATAAATTAAAAAGCCTGTAATTCGGCTCCACTGAAAATTGAGTAGATTACCCGAACATGGAGAAGAATGCTGGAAGTGTAATTCTACGATCCGCGCGCGCTGGCCTTCCATTTATAAAAGGTTTGAAGTAAATAATCATAATAAATCTTTGAGGGAACACGCGTGCACGGCAAAACTTGTTTTAGGCTTTTGCTTCGGAAAAGTTATCACTGCAGACGCCAGCAGGTGCAGCGCGTATAACTACACTCGTAGCATGCCCCTCGGTGCTTTTGAAATTTAGCAAAAGGTCTATGGGAACGCCCTCTGCTTTTGTGTGCTATCAATACCCGGCCCATTGAGTCAAGGCAATCCACTTTCCAAAGACGTTGCCATGCCGACAACTATCGCGTTCATTTAGGCTTAGGAATGGCCAGAGTCGAAAGTCTATCTAAAAAATGCGGCGAGGTCATTGCTCATGTTTTGCGTTTTAAGTGAGGTAAGGCAAGGCGAAAACCTCCTGCACCTCCTGCACCATTCATTGCTGACTAACGCGCCCGCTACTGCAGCTACTACGACGTATTAGTTCCAAAGCGAGCGGCGCTCACTCAGCGGGGCACCGCCATGTTTCCCCGCCGTCTTTACTCTGCCGGTCACGTGACCCGAAATTCCCTCTCGTAGGGAAATCCGGTTAACCGCGGTTAGTTAACCAGTTTCGAGCAAACGGGCCCAGAAGTTGGTACGCCATGACGACAGCAAAACTCGCGTTCGCTCGTGCTTTTCGCGACATCCGACAGCTTGACATTCCGGCTTCTGTGACTTCATTTTTTGCCACTTCGGGACCAATTTTGATGTATGGGCAGCATAGGATGTTAAGCACCCCACACGGAGACGCGTTCCAGGCACCATACTAATATAGTGACCCAAAACATGGCGGCCTGTCCTATAGCTCCCCTGCGCGGCGCTAGGGGTGCCCTTTTACGCACGGGGTTTATACCGCGATCTGCCCCTTATGTACTAAACATCGTCTTCTCAAAGATCCGGCCTACAACGTTCCGAAATAAGCTGAGGCGACTCGCGAGACTGACTAGGCAAGGTCCATGCCGGCCTCTTTATATCTTACACTCGGCGAAAAGAGTAAACACGAATTTTTTATATATACGGAGAAGCGCTTCTTGTCGGTCATGCACGCGGCACTGTAAAGGCCGGTTCACACATACAGCGGAGCTAGTGGAGCCCTCGGTTAGCGCTTCATGGGAAGCATAGGGTGCCTGCATGTCTGTCTGTCTCAGGGTGAAGACATCCATTGTTGCACTGAATGTGCCAGCGCGTGACGCTCTTGCGCACTCGGTGCATGACTTGGGCGGTAAAATGGCATCTATGCATTAGCCAAAGCTACGCGCTCGAGCTGTGTGACACCGAATTGCGCGCACTTCAAAAGGCATGAAAAACAATTGAGCGGAAAAATGGCTGAGATGTCACCACTCAAGCAAAGGCGCGCGTGTGTATGAAGGCACTCTAGGGAAGCACTAGAAGCAGCGCTCAAGTGGCACCGACTTGCGCGTGATGTATAGCGCTCAGTTAGCGCTTCAGAAGCGCTTCAGTAGACGCTCGGTTAGCGCTTTAGCAGCGCAGTGTAAGCGCTCTCACGCTCCTTGTGCCGTGCTTGCTGCTGCGGAACAGCGCGTGCATGGCGACTTCGTTGTTGTTTTTTCTTTGGCATCGAAAGAAGAGGAAGTAAAAGAGCCGCTCTCCAAGAAAAGGGTCGGGCAGGCGATCCAGGGTCACGAACTCTAAGCGACTAATTCATTGGGTACGATCTCATTGCTTTCTATACGACATACGTGACCCTGGTTTCAAAAACACGCAGTTAAAATAAAATCACCTTCGAAAGAGCTCCGTGTCTCGGTCCCTCAGCCTGGGAACAAGGTTCACCCGATACCCGTCGGTATCTCGGTGGCGAAAGATTTCGCGCACCCAGAAGGCTCTTGTGGGCGTTAAGTCATATGCACTAATTGAGTATGTAAGAGCATTTGTTGTGTTATTATTTCAGCGTCCAACATGTCCGCCATGGTAGCGTTGATGCCCACCCATGACCACAGAGACCAGAACCGCAGTGCACGCGCTAATCCGCAGCAATAACCGCCGTAGAAGATGGGACTCATTTTTTCTCGAGTACTCAGTGGCAAAGTGTTTGTTTACACAGCACACGTGCGGCATTTTTACGAGGCAAATGTCACTCAAACAAACAAACAGAAATACACTCAGTCTAACGGTGGAAACAACGACACCGCCGACGGTCACGCTCCCGTGAACGAACCTGCTCCACCATACGAAAAAGACGCAAAGCGTCCCGCACGACCCCGAACGATTAATCCTCGTTTCGTTTTCTTTGCGACTCATGAAACGAGAAACAAAACGCCGTACAAACGCGGAAAGCGTAGGAAAACAAAAGCACCAGAGGCCGGCCGGGAATTATCCTGAAACCGAAAGATACCCAACCAGCCTATCTGCATGGAGTCCTAAAGATAAATTAACACAGAAATAAAGAAAAAACAATACAGAAAATAAAGAAATCAAAAGAGAGGGACAACACGGGAGATGTGTTGTGGAATAAAAAATCTAACATAATGTAGACCAATGTGCAATCCGTCTAATTGCACGAGCGTAGCGAACTTCTCTCGTCGTCGAAACACTCACGTATATTCTCGCTTTCCCAGCGGTACGCGGCGCGAAAATCTGGCCACGCTCAAATAAGGCCGTTGTCCGTTGGGACACGAAACGGCAAAGTCATTAACGCCGGCTCTTAAATCGGCGAGAAAAAAAGAATAACGCAATGGCGTGCTTCCTAACGTGCGGTTCTGGTCGGGTCAACTAGCATCGACCTGCACGGAAAGTCGCAGTATATACACACTTCGCGGACGTCGACGTTGATGATGATGGTGGTGATGATATATGTATACCGCGGTTCACCCTATAAAACATCGCACAACCTCGACCGTGTTTTCCATCTTCGTAAATCTGCGACCGGCGACGGCGCTGTCCGCTATTTTTCACGCATGAAAACTGATGTTTACAAATGGGTCCGAAAGAGACGCGTGAGCCCCAAAACGCGATACGCGGTCAATAGCCTTTTCTAGTCCTTTTTCTTTACTCTATACTTACTTTTTTTTAAACGCAACTCTTTCCTGTTACACTCTAAAGCCATAGAAACACCGCTGCTAGCACATCATACAAAAAGACAGTCTTCTGACACTGTATGAAGTATGTCCTTTTTTTTTTTCTTTTTGGCCGTCCTGCCCCGTTGGTCGCACAAACATTGCCTGCAAACATGTTCGAAGCACACATATGCAAGACGCAAAAGATGCGTGAGACGTGTCTGCAAATAATACTCTTCATCAAAACAAATAAAAAACAGTCTGGGCTGTGAAAGTGCACATGGCGCTTCACCATGTTCAGTGTCTAAGCTCAAACTGATTTTTTTTAGGTATATACATATTATTAGCTTCCTCGTTTTCCGAACTATCTCCCTAGATAGGAGTGTTGGACTCTTTACAAGTGCTTTCCAGGAAAGTGGACGCTCCAGATTTCTAAGTATATATACACTGTAATAAACAAAAAAAAAACAAAAAAAAAGAAGTCCGCGCGTCTGCTTACCCTCAGAATATGCGCTAGGGACAATCACTTCAATGCAAGTAGCGCTCCCAAACAAATGACCAAGAGCACAAAAAGATTTGACTTGAAAATCCTGTCTGCGCAGGGTCAACGGGCAAGCGCGACGTCAGATCGTTCGTCCATCTGTTGATTGAACTTACCCACTAAGTATTCCGAAGAAAAGGTGAGCCGCAGCCGTTTGTTGTACCCGTGCCACACGGGCAACTCGAATGCCATTCACAACGAATGACATTTGTGTGATCGGCGAATCAGCTCGCAACCTGTCGCGCGTGGAATGCGCTACGCCCGGAGTGTCGCGCGCTGATTGGCCGTTCGCTCGAATGTCATTTGTTGTAAATGGCATTCGAATTGCCCGTGTGGCATGGGTATTATAGTGTATATGCTTCATTCTGAAATACAAACGTGCCTGTGTTCACCTTTCCGCGGAACACGCTAATGGCCAGTCACCGCACGCAACGAAGGGATTGTAGCGAATAATAAAGCTCGAAATTGCAATTTTACAAACAAACAAAAATTATGATTTGTAGCAATATTTGAAAGTTGTTTCATGCGGGAGTTTGTTTCAATGTGGTTCACATTTAACCTTCTTGTTATCTTAACAAAAATATTTCCAAGTGTCATTGTGACAAAACGTGTGCCACGACGTGTTTTGTTTCGTAGCCAGTTTAGTTGGTATCTTGCTATGATTGCGGTGTTTCTCGGAACATTTCCTCACGCCAAAACATTACCCTAAAACGTCGACACCCAAACATTTCATTGAATATTTCCACGGAAAATAAATATTTGTTAATGGTTTTATTTGAGGACCTCGTTACGGTGTCAGTGTTAGCGTTTCCCAAAGAGGGACGTCTGTGGAGTTTCCCCAGAGTGATGTTAAAGGGTCCCTTAAAAATCCACCAATGGATCTTCATGTAATTTTGTCCCCCCTCCCCCCCCCCCTTTTTTTTTTGTATTCTGCCTGTCAGAGTACATCGACGCCCTTGGACACGGTTATCCATATCACTCGTGGAAAGAACCACATACATACCACTCGTGAAGGAACCGCATCCCTCTTTTAAACTACAAACGCACATCACGGTCAACGCACCACTACTACGGGAACCCAGGGAGAAGAACAACCGGCGACAGGCAGAGCGGTAACTGAGCACGCCCTCATTCCACAGCGCCGCGGCGCAACTACTCCTAGATAACAAAGCCGTAGTTCTGGATGCGATGGCGTCATCCCAGAAGGCCAACGCTGAGCGCAGACTGGACACGACGATTGCGTCAACGTTCGGCTCAAAAGACTTGGAGCCGAGCGCTGACGCAGCACTCGATTCCACTCTGTGTTCAGCGTTGGCCTTCTCTGATTAAGCCATCTAATTCAGCACTACGGCTTTGTTATCTAAGAGGTAATGCGCGGCGCCTCCTCTTCTCTGGCCACGCTCCAGCTGTGCGCGTGGCTTTGCCGAAAACGAAAGGGCTTGTTTTGACAAAAACCCGACGGTGTCTGTCAGTTTGTCAGCGCCGAGGAGAGAGAGAGAGGTTAACGCGTGCTCAGCTTAGCGCTTCGGACCAATGGGAGCGTCCCACGCGACAACTGAGAGACGAAAGACACCGCCGGGTTTTTCGTCAAAATGAGCGTTATAATGCTAACGCATTAAAGAAATCAGCTCTCGGCGCTAGGGCGTGCACTTGTACCCTGGTCTATCTGATGGCGAGCCGGTACGTTTTTTTCTGCAGCTGCAACAATTTCACCAACAAATTTTTAAAAAAAAAATAGATTAACGCCCCCTCGTTTTTCTTATATCCTACCTAGGCAACGGCGTGAGAACAAAAAAAAAAGGGAAAAGTTCTTTGAAGTCGTGCCTACTAACACACGACCGCACCCTAAAAAAAGAAAAAGCCTCTTTTTTGTATAGTATCTTGTAGGACCTTTTGAAAAAGCCGAAAAATAAATAAAAATAAAAAATGACCATGTCCGAGAATAATTAGTCGGCCTTTATCTGTTTGTTTTTTCCACGCCTTCGCACGTTTCGCGACGCCTTCAGCCACCGTGAACACATTCATTACCGGGATAATAGCCCACCACTCCAATATCGAACGAGGTCTCAAAAAACAGGAAAAAAAAAACGAGAACCAAGGCAGGCGATTAACAAACGCATAAAACTGACCACGGCCCACTGAAATAAGTGACACAAACACATACACGCACACACGCTCGCACGCACGCACAAAGCGGAAAGGCTCGAGCGCTTCGCGATCGCTACCGACCAGCCTTGTCAAATGCGGCCGTGACATTTATAAAGGCTACTTGCAAGCCTCTCAAGATGGCCTGCCTCGCCAACCCCGTCTAGACGACGGACCTTTAAAAAGGACAAACAAAATACTAGAAAGGAGTAGCGTCACCGCGGAAACCGTCACCTTAATCCGCAGGATATTCCCAGGACGACGAGAGACTATATTCTGCGAAAGGATAAGAAAAGAGAAAAAAAGTAGAAAAGGGGAAGAACTGCTTTGCCCAGATTTGTATCTAACCATAACAAATCGATTTTCCGACCCTAGGAAGAAAGCATTTTCTTTTCGATATACAGAAAGAAAGAGAGGACAAGATAATGAAAGTGAGAGAGAGAGATAGAAAGATAGTAGGTGAGCCATAGCTGCGAAGAGTTTAAGAAACGAGGACCGTAGCTTTGATGTCCTTGCTTGCATGGTGAGCCGTTCAACGGCGTCCTTCTCAGCAGGTGCTTCAATGCAGAAAGCGAGTTCGTCTGCTCCTTTTGCAGGGGTTGTGCTGACGTCAGAACACCGAGTTCTGATTGGTTCTGAATGAGGGATAGTGGGCAGACCTCGAGGCAGCTTGTAGCCAATCAGAGCTCGGCGTCTTTCTGACGTCACCGCAACTCCTGTGCGAGAAGCAGACGACTTGCTCTCCGCATAACATTGGCTGCGGCGAAACGATAAGATATACTAACTACCGGCCACGTCCTGCGTTTCTTAAGTTGACGGTGGCCGTAAATAGCTGCTTGCTTGATTGCTTTCCTGATCAATAAGTACGCTTGCTTTGCAATCTGTCCCTCACTTCTTGCCCGGCTTCCTTGTCCGCCCTGTCGCTATTTTTTTTTTTTCTTTTTTCGGTTTTACTGATCAGACGTGGCAAGGGGGAAAAACGAGGCTTGTGGAGCTTTTATCTCGGAATCATCGGCGAGGCGCTTAAACTTTGTTGCTTTTCTTTTTTTTCTTTTTTTTCAGGTGAGCGACATTTGAGTGCAGGTAGCTGTTTTAGCCGCCATCTTCATTTGCTTGTGTCTCGTTTTAATTTTTTTTTATGTTCACCTCTGGGCACTGAAATTATGCTCACGAAGCTTGTTAGCTTATTTTTATTGGGGGGAAAAGGCGGGGAGGTCTTCCATTGTTTCAACGTTCATTGTTATTCTGTCTACTGCGTTAAATTTGTTTTTCGTCCACTGCAAACCACGACACGTAGCCCTAATTTCTCGAAATTAAATGGCTAAATGCGCCATTCAAGTATGCTCAGAAGATATTATGAATAAAGTCACTTATGGGTAATGTGGAGAATGCCGTGTTCGGGCGGTAGTCCCGGAAATCTGGATTTGAAAACACAATGCCAGCAAGTTATTTGTTGGTTTGTGGTTTTTGTAACTCGTGGATCGCAAAGATCATAGTGGGTTCACCAAATATGCAGTCAGAAGCCTCATCCGTATTTCATAAGTTAAGGTTTAAGTTCAAACCTAAGTCACAAGTTCCAATAAACTGTCGCACTCCTTAAAGGGCCTCTGACACGCCATAAGAAAAACTTTCTCGTTCCTATGCGTTAAAATGGTGCATTAGGACATCACCGAAAATTGTTTCACTTTAGAGTTGCGTAGTTGTCTATAAAAAAAAATAGAAATACGAAGCTCAATTCAAAGTGCCCGCCAGTGCCCTGTGACGTAACAATGTACCGCAAGATGTCGGGGCGGTCAGAAGGGAGGCATTGCCGGAACTCACGTGAGTTGTATCACTTGTCGTGCTTACCGCGACCGCGTGTAATATTTTATATATATATATATATATATATATATATATATATATATATATATATATGTATATATTTTTTTTTATTCTCCGCATCTCCGCGAGCCATCCAAGCAGACATGGTTTCTTTTATTTGCTTTTCATCGCCTAATGTTGCTGTAAAGGTTTACAGAAGAAGAGGAGTCAGTGAACCTAGTAAACAAGTTCTACTCATGTTCTAGACAAAACACGTACTTTATGCTCGACGTTTACTTGCACTTGGTACACTCACCTGTTCGTACTCTCTATACACTCCGTGCGACGCGACTGGCGCGCCGCCGCGCGGTCGGTACCGAAGGTAGGCAGTGAGCACCCCAGAGAAAACGAAACCGAAACCACGCCGCGTACGTTGGTACGCGTTGAAGTCAGAGTGGTGCTGTTGCGCTGGGTTCACAGCATGAAGTGCTGCCTGTGCTGCGTCATTAAGTGCTTCAATAGTTATGCGTCGTATCTCGTGGAAACAAAGTTTCACAGTTTTTCACCTCGCCGATGTTTTGTGGGACAGCGACAACGATGGAGCCGTGCCGTACGACGCGAGAAATTTGGTGTCCCGATCATGTCTGCCACTGTGTCGGCACGGCTGACATATTCTACACTGCCGCTTTGCGCTCTGCGTTTGTTTTCGTACCAGTAACGCCTACATGTGTCAGCGCCGATGGGAGGAACTGAAATGCCATCCCACACTCGCGGGTATGCAGTGCCAATTTCGTTGGAGGAATGCCCTCCAAAGAAGTTTCGTCCCTATCGTACGTGTCGATGATATTTCCGGACAAATATGGCACGCAATCTGTACTTCATGAAGAAAGATTTGAACGGTAAAAAAGTGACAAATATAAATCTAAAAAAAAAAAAACCATGAAACTTGGAATCACTGGAGAATCGGCGTTTGAGTATGGAAGTTTATGTGGTGTGCTTTCTTTCTTGATCAGCCTCCTTTTGGATGTGGGAACACTGACACCCGAGTTCTGTAAACAACAATTTTTTTTTTCTCGGCTTTAGAGCCACCTATCGCAAAGTGGTTCGAACTGGAAGTACCGTCCACTGGTCCCTTCCTACCTGTAAAGTGTGCACCTCCCACGATGAGTGGTATTTTCTGACAGCCTTTGACGGTCAAAGCCAGTTCCCATTTAGTTACGCCGCCCAAACTAAATTTCCACCTGGTTTCGCTATGCCAACTATTTTTGTTATAATAAGTGTTGTGCCAAGTGGCAATCATGTCAAAGTACCTGTGGGCCGAAAATCAGTACCTCGCACAACAGGTTATTACACAACAGCTGACCGCAAAAACCCTTGGCGGCCAAACCGTGTGTTGGCCGACAACTTCGTTTTCTCGGCTTTGGAACCACCTTTCGTAAAGTTATTTCAATTGGAAGTACAGTCCACCCTAGTCCCTTCCTACCTCTAAAGTCTCCACCTTCCCCGACCAGTGCTATTCTCTTGACAGCCTTTTCATGGTCAGAACCGGTTCCCATTGAGTTACGCCGCCCAAACCAAATTTTCACCTGGTTTCCCTATGCCACCTTTTCTTTTTTTTGTATAATAAGTGCTGTGTCATGTTACTGTCAAGTCCAAGCACCTGTGTGCCCAAATCTGCACTTTGCACAGCCCGCTATAACACAACATTTTGGGTCCAATATTGGATATACCGTACAGCTTTATTTTTTCATTCGTTAGAAACAACTTTCACACCTCCTGTCTTAATGAAACTGGGCACACTTCGTGCAGAAACTTAGTGGACATCTCACTCGCCTCCAATATCATCGTTCCAGCAGTCCTACGTTTACAGCGACGAGCGAAATAAATTTCACACTCAGAGCAATTATGGTGGCGGCCGTCTTACTTTTCGGAAAATTGCTCCAACTCCTTTTTTGGCCGCAACTAGAGAAATTCCCCCGAATAACGACTAAAACTCAATATATAAGAAGAGGAGAACAGCTAAATGCTCTTCTTAGGTCTGCCCCAGCATTCATGCAACGTCACCCTCAACTTATCGGCTCAAAAAGCAAAAGTTTCGTCCGTGCGCGCTTCCGCCGCCACAGCTTGGCATGCGAAAAGGCGCCGCAGGCTGCTGAACGCGCCTCACGGTCGAACGCCAGCTCCTCCGCTAGCGGCACTGCGCGCGTTTTTCAAAGCGCCCCCTATAGTTCCCGCACGGAGTGTATAGACGGCAGGCATCTTCAGCCTGGAGAGTATCCGATGATTCGACCACCTCGGTGTCTGAAGCCCAGGCAATGCGATCGGGCGTGTCGTACGCTAGCAATCCTTATCTCTGCGAGCGTTCTAAATTTCTTTTTTTTTTTTAAACTCAATAGCTTGTTTTGTACCGAGTATGGCTTTGTACCATCGGACTGATGGCATGCACTCGTACACTGGCTTGTACTAGCAACACTTTCATCATTGACCTCCATCACATCAATCCACTGACTCTTCGTTCTCAACTTTTACAGCACGCAAACTAACCAACGGTGCAGCGATAAAAAGCTAGTGGAACTGAAACTTCGTTTTCTACGATCGCTTGTGCAGAAGACCAGAATTTAAAAAAAAAAATAGTCTTAGGCACGGTCGTGGAGAGCACCAGGAGTGAAACTCGCGTGACTTCCGGCGAACCCACTTTTAGTGACGTAAGTCGATGCCTTCCTTGTGACCGCCCCGACACCTTACGGCACATTGTTACGTCACAGGGCACTGGCGGGCACTTCAAATTTATTTTGGCGTGTCAGAGGCCCTTTAAGAAAAGCAACACTTTAGCGTGCAATAAATACAACCCAGAGGAGAGACCGTGGCACTTCCGCAACCGATGGAAACGCATGTTAATCGCCTACACTATATGTCGGTCTCATCTTAGCCTGAGCTGGAGCAAAAGCTATAAGTCCGAGCAGCTAGCCTTCATGGGCACTGCCCCAGTGGAAGTGCAGTCTTAGTGCAGTTCAAGGCAAATCTTCAAGAAAGGAACTCTGTCTTCCCATCTTGGCTGCAGTGATGGATGCACGAGCACAGGTTTCATCGGCGCTCAGAGTGAGCGAGTGTACGGGCATCCTTAGTTGTGACCTCATAATGTTATGGCTTCTGCCTAAATTTACGCCTGATGACGTCATAGTAGTGCCGTGTCGTTGCCTGCCGCGGCCCTGGCGGTTGCACAGCAGCGGAGGCGGATGTTTTAGACGCCTGATTTGCTGTAGAACGTCTCGCACGTCACGGGAAATTTAGCAGCCATGAGTTGGGACACAGCGACGACAGCGACGCTTCCGTCCGGTCGATCCCTTTGCCGGAGTATTTACGTCCAACCGCCAGGATCGCTACATACGACATCACGACACTCCGACTTCTGTGGCGTCATTTGTTGCCAAATAGAGACCACTTCCAATGCATCGGTGGGATATGTCGCTAAATGTACCACTCAAAGACAAGCTGTAGGCACCGCACCCATAACCTTGAAAGCTCTGAGCACCGCGTAAGATCGTCGTTTTCTTCTACAGGTCAAATTAAGAATAAGTAGTAATTCGTTGTGCGGTAGATGTTTAGAAAGCGGAAAGTTCGTCTGCCCCAAGGGGCACCTGAATTCTCCGCTGTAAATAAGAAATGTAGCCAGTGCAGTACGATGACTACACTGTGGCTTTCACCATGCATCAAGCGGTTGTGATTATATACGAACGCACGCTGAATCGACGCTTATTCAGATCTAAACGGACAGTAAAGGCCTCTTCAGACATGCAGCGGAGCGCTACAAGCGTAGCGCTGACCTCACGCTAAGTGCGTGCGGACGGCAGCGTCTACCAGCTTTGTATCCCACTGTCAAAACTGTTGCTCATGGCAGACGATAAGTAGCGGACGACACGTGAGAAGCGCTACATTAGCGCTTCGCTGCATGTGTGAATCGGGCTTAACAGAGATTGAGCCCAAGAACCCTGGATTCTGCAGCGCGAGCTTTCGCTCCACATGATCCGAGCTGCAATGCGCTAACACACTCGGCCGCATACGCCCTTGCCACGTCTGATCCGGTCCAAGGCACCTTTCAAGTAGCGCGGGCCCTCAAGCGGCAGGCGTGAGGCATTGTGGGAACACTGAGGGTCGCTGCTTCGTTGTTGCTGCTCCCTCCTCATATCGCCTACGAGAACCACATTGCCTACGTTCGCGTTGGGTCCCTGTGTACGGCAGACGGCAATCTTCGCAGCGCCCTGTGCTGTGCTGAGTTGACGACATGAGGTGAGAAACCCTCAGTCACAGCCGTCTGTCTACTGCTCCTGTTTGGATGGGCCATCGTTCTGGGTAAGCAACCGTCCCTTTTTTTAATAGGCCATCGCGCGCGGGCCACGCGCCAAAAGTGGAGGCCTATAACGCATGCCTCCAACGTGAGTGTTTTTGTTGTTTTACGGGTAATATTTGATCTAGCTGGGCATACTTTATTTTTCTCCAATAAAAAATAACGCAGCTTGTCTTAACAACGTTTGAAGACCGTTAGCTCACCTGGATGCATTAATGAATTAAGAATGGTGCTGCCGTTCGGGCGGTACCATCGAATCACCTAGAATGCAAAAGCTCGACTAGGCTAGACGTGGCTTGGCATTTCCGCAGGCTAGACTATAGGCTATAGACTTGGCGGAAGCGCTCACTGGTGACGCTGGCGTTTCCAGAAAGGTTCATTAGGGTCACCGTTACTGACTCCCCCCCCCCCCCCCCCCCCCCCCCCCCGAGTCTTTAGTGGCACGCCGAACCCCACAAAGCGAGCGCAGATGAAAAAATACATAATTGTGTACAGAAAGGCAACTAACGTCTCGTGCGACTCTAAAAAATATGAAGTGAAGCGATCAGAAAAACAAAATATAGGCAAAACGTCCAGCTCAGTTATGGCTGCGCTTGTTCACAGCAGCGTAACGGCGTCTATTCTTCGCACCCAGTTCGTGTCACCCGTCAGTTTCTGCCTTCCCAACTTCGAGTTTTTCTTCATTTTTCTTTTTTTTAGGTCAGCCCAACTTTTAGCACTAGAAAGCGGAGGCAAGAAAAGAAAGCTATCTTATTATGATTTTTTTTATAGGAAACGGGGTAAACCGAAACTGCCAATATCGCCAGACAGCACGCGCGTCAAACGGACGTTCGTCGCAAGGCGTACCGTGCGGGGTTGCCTGCGTCTCGCTCGCTGGCTCGCTTCGCTCGCTCACCGAACAATAAACCCGCTTGTCGCGAAAGCGAAACGCCAGAAGCGTCTTCGATGCAGAAAAAAAAAAGATAATACAAAAAACAATAATAGAAAAACATACCCGGACCGGTGTCGGTTCCATTTCGCCTTCCACCGCGGCTGCCGCTGCTCTAGTTTCGTTTAGAGCAAAGCTTACGGTAGAGGTCCGCGATGTATCTTTGTTGGCGCGTCTCCCCCGCCCTTGCCTGCCTCCGATCGACGGAACAGAACAGTGGCTCGGGTTGCGCGCGCAGCACTGTCGAAGGCGGCCGAAACGAACGCCGAGCACGGAGCAGACAGAAATGCAATTGGAAGAGACAGAGCCGCTGCGACCCACCGAACATCAGCCAGACAGAGCTTCAACCTGCTCCAGCGTCCTACGTTGCATTACTTTCGACTTTATTTTTTTTTGTGTGTTAGCATACTTGTTTTTTTATTTTTTTTTATTTTCTGTGTGTGCGTCTGGGGCGTCTTCATTTTCTATCTTAAATTCAATCCGGCAAGCGAAGTTTTTCAATATCCAATGTGACAGGGACGCCTTTTTTCTTCCGTTGTTTCTTTTCCGCGACGCCACGTACGCACCAACAAACAGAGATACGCGCACACGCTTGCTTGCTTGGTACTACGGACGTATACGCGCGAGTTTGACAGAAAAACAAAAAGTGCGGACTCAGCGCGTTCTGTTGGAAAACGTTTGTATGCGGGCTTGTTATTTTGTTTTTTCTCTCCCGTGGATCTATTGGCTGCAAGGTTTGTGGGAGTCCGCAGTTGCCGGCTGGCGTGGCACTGCGCTCACGCTGTTCGTTGTAACGGATGAATTCCCGCAGAAGAGAAGCTGCAGCGGCCCACGCCGACCTGTTCACACAAATGCGGGCTTTTAAATACAGACGCCGATCCAGCCATAAGCTAGAAGTGCGCGGGCACGCGTAATTGTGTTGTGTGCATCTTTGGATGGAAGAAATCCCAAGCGAAATGCGCGCGTCCAGAAAAGCGCCGTTTTGCGTAACTTCGTCAATTATCGCGTGTCTCGGTCGAGTTGACAACCGCTCGCTGTGACTGCACGCAAAAGTCCGATAATCAAAGATTTTTTGTGACTGCACCAAGGTGCTTAAGATGGCAAGTTTAATGTGCAAACCCTTCTTGTGAGCAGGTTCTTTCCTGCTCTTTTTCAACCACATGTGCAAGAATAACAGACAACGCGGAACAAGCGTAAAAAGATGATAATGCGAATGTTATTCAACGTGTCAATAAAGAAGCGTTTTG
Organism: Ixodes scapularis; assembly: GCF_016920785.2. NCBI lineage: Eukaryota > Metazoa > Arthropoda > Arachnida > Ixodida > Ixodidae > Ixodes > Ixodes scapularis. The sequence goes on from NW_024609868.1 coordinate 17,900,156, forward strand.
TTTCTATAATCCTGGTTTCTTGTTGTGTCCCGCATGGTGGCTGCGGCAACAGTCCAGCCACTCTGCGGGACACAACTGCTGCTTAGCAAGAACACCTAATCACGCTGCACACTAACCATGGCGTCATGTGACGACACAGCACCACCTAATATCTTGCTGTCGTTTTGTTTTGTTTTTCTTTCTGACCTTAGCGATCGCCCTTTGAGACGCACAGACACCGATATAAATACGCGTTCTTCGCCCGGCCGACGCGCCGTCAATAAACACGTAGAGATGATTGAACACCGCATCAGGCAAAGTATTGAGATATTTTATGCGAAGTAACAGCAACGTACCGGCTTACGTTACTGCTTTTCCCGGCTACGCTCGTTCGCGCGTTCCTACATCTGCTGCTTTTGACACTGCTTCGAGACACCCGCGAACCCTGGGCAATCCTTCCAAGGCGTGTCGCTGGAACCATCGGCGCTCTCTTTATGTTGGCGATACCGCTGACGGGCCTTGATGGATAATTTATGGCAGCCCCCTCCTTCGAGGGTCCTTATCGCCCTGGCCTCGGCTTAAACTCGGCCCGGCACAGAAGACGTGTAACAAGCTCGGGAACAAAAATTAGAACGACGCATACAAAAAGCTGACTTTGGGCCATGAACGCGACGAAAAGTTTCAAAACGTAGCAAAAAAAAAAAAAAGATTCTCTACTAAGGAGACGCGATTAAGAAGGGTACAAGAAACTGACATTTTCTGGGAGAAAAAAAGAGCCTTGAGGATGAAAACAAAATAGTTAAACACAATGACGTTGTGCCCTGGAGCAAGAAACACTTAACTTCCGCTTCTCTGCTGTTCCTCTCGGGGGTAGATGTCACGGTGTTTAAAACGTATCTCTTGGATTTAGGCAGCCTACATGTCTGCTACAGCTTTATACACTATACAATAAACGGCGGATCTGTGAAACTTTTTTCTCCGTTATTCACCCACATGCAAGTCATAATGTATCATGTTTTTCACTCTCCCAGCAAGCGTATCATCTGACTGAACTGGAGTAAGTGGGGGCGGAGGAAAGGGGAGGGGCGTTAACATGAACAAAGCAACTGCGTGGTGTCGGCATCATATCACAAAAATATGTTAAACGGCCGTAATTATATATTGTAAAAAATCTGGTAGCCAGGTTTATAATAGACTCTCTTAGTTACATTTGTTCGCTCGTTAACAATCTAATTTCCAGTTACGCTCATTTTTCTACAAATAACTTGTGTTAAATGTAAGAAAACGTAAAAATAATTTGTCACAATTAATAAAGCAAGAAGGACGTGTTCCAACTACGAGTGAACATAACACCAATGGTGTTTCACAACTTCGACGGCAACTGAGATTGCGGTAATCCGTGCAGCTACTAACATTACACCAATAGTTAAAACCCCAAAGTTGAACAATATTTGTATACTCTTAATCCGCTATAATGTTTTAATTCCACATAAAAAAAAAAGTTAGCCAGAATGCTCAGCTGTTCTATGATACTCAACAAACAATGTCACGACGTCGTGAGTCAAAAACAGGACTCTGCCGTGCAATACGTCACTGGTCGTAGATAGATACCCGGAAATATCCGCGCGGACGAAGCAGCTAGAGAGATGCTCATTGAAATAAAAATAGCTTTTAAATTCATCTATCATTGAATCAGACGCAAACGGCATAGTTCCGAAACTTGGGTGAGACATTTCATTCAGGTTATGGAGAGATCCGTACTATTGTTGCAAACACACACGGTAGTGACCAAGATATAAAATTTCAATGCCAAAAGGCCCTAAATGAGGAACTCAATTCAAGTTCAGTACAATTCAATTTAATTTGTTTCTTTTCATGCAAGAGGAGAGGGAAGGGGGGAAAATCAGTGCAAGAACTGCTTGACAGACAGCAGTACCAGCACTTTAACTCACACAAAGATAAACCACAAGAAAAACAAAACAACAATAAAACTTTCGTAGACAGCAAATGTGATATATGCACATATATCCCCATACGACTGGTCAAAACCACATCGGTAACTCTCATTCTGCATCTGCGTTCTCGCGAGACGGACGCAGAATGACCAGCTCCGACGGAGTGGCGCGCCACTCCGCCTGATGGATTCGCAATCGCGATTGCGAATCCATCAGGCGCCGCCTCGACGACACCGGGCCCTCTCGGGGTGGTGTTACTCCTTCGCCTAATCAGGGGACGAAAAAGACCAAGAAGGGGCAGCTCCTTCCCTCGACCTTCACCCCTCCTGATGTCCGGACTCGACGCGACTCCAAAGAGGGCGGTCACAGCCTGGTCTCGAGTACTTTTGCACGGACGCTTTGGTCCCATTTAAGCGCGGCATGATTTGTACGTTCGCAGCAGCATTGACGACAGCATCGCTTAAAGTTACACGTTTCAGTGCGCGGAAACAACAATAGCAAGTAGAGGGTTTGTTGGAAAACGAGAAACCGAATTTCTTAGCGGTACAAGGAACAAGATGTGTGAGGAGGAACAGCTAGCTAAGACATTTTCATTTTTCGTACGAAGTTTGTGTTACCCACGCTGTCAGATATTAAGCCATTTTTTTTTTGTTTTTTTTTTTATGACGTTATTGATTTTGTAGGGGTTAGCTGTCACCACCGATATAAAAGGGCTTTTTCTTATTTTGCGTGATTTTTATTATTATTTTCGGCAGTCTACTGAAGGCTTCTTTGCATATACGCCACCAGTACGGTGAGAGACCGGATTTCCTTCTCTTTTTTTTTTTTTTTTTTGGCTTAAGCCGTTTTCTGGATTGTGATAGGACAATAGTACTGCTGGGCGATTTCAGCTGGTTGTTAAAACAATAGATAGGACGCCATGTAGACAGCGCAGTGATAACAGCGAGACAGCGTTAGGCCATTTAATTAAAGATTTTTATCTGATAGGCTCTAAAACTGTAAAGAATGAACCATGCGCGATTCGTCCTACGCAATTTAAGGCGTCATCCTACTCGCGCTTAGATATAATTTACGTGTCAACCTCCGTGGCAACTACGCTAAAAAAGTTATTGTGCCACTCTAGTTTGCTTCTTTGTTCATTTTGTTTTTCTAACATCGCTTTATTTTTACATCAATTGGCGGAAAAGCGCCACCAAAGGCGAAGTTTGACTGGAAGTTGTGGAAGCTTAACTACAAGCCGTTTGGTTGACAAGAAATTTCTTCGCGCGGTAAAGGAAGGTTTTGGATCGCGTTTTAAAAGCGTGGGAGACGACATTTTTGAGGAGTGGGAGACTTTCAAGCAGGAAGTCGAGATGCTAGCGATTGAAAAGTCGTATGTTTAAGCGTATCAGGCACGTTGTTCTGAACGCAACTTGAACGCTGATTTGCAAGCGCTGACAAGAACGGAGTGTCAGACGCCCTTGGTGGCCACTAAATATGTAGAAAGTCTACAGGGACGGTTGAAAGGGCTGAATCAAGAGCGTTATCGCAGAGCCATGGTCCGTGTTCGACCGCGCAAGTACCAGATTGGTGAGAAACCGACAAAACGGGCGTTAGCAGACGAGAAGAGACGCGCGCTCTGCAACAAAATAGACGAGATAGAGTATCAAAAAGCGACTAGCACGAACCCAAGTTTTATCCAGAAAGTGTTTGTGACACATTATATGCGGCATTTCGAGAGCCAATATCACGGAAGGTTGGACCCCGTGTAAGTAGAAGCTTTAGTCTTTACCGCAACTAACGGTAGGAGAACAGGAAAGTCTTGCTCAACCAATCATCATTTAGGAAATCAAGAAAGCCATGGGTAAGTCGCCAAACTCAAAAGCTCCCGGACTTGATCTTGCGCTGACTTTCATAAAACGTAGTTTCTAGCGTTTGTTTCAAGTCGTTTGTACAGCTTACATTCGGAAAGAATAGCCACCGTCATTTGAGCGTACTTGTACTGTTTTAATCCCTAAAAGTGACGACGTAGAAATATTACGCCAAGTCGCTGGGTTCCGCTCAGTGAAAGGAAGATTCATTGATAGACCCATAAGAAATCCGTTAGCATGACCCTTGGGAAGCGCCACATACGTCCCCTTTTAGAAAACCCTTACGCACCCCTTCAATCTTCTGTTTTGGCTTTCTATTATGGCTCTCTTTTGCTTCCTCTTTTTTTTTTTCTGCCTTTGTTGGCTTTGTTACAGGGTCAGTGTTAGCGTTTTCCAAAAAAGGACGTGTGTGGCATTTCTCAAGGGTCATGGTAACGCAATCCCTAAGGATACCATCGATGGATTTCCTTTAATTGTTTTTCGGGTTTGAGGGTTTCTTTTGGAAATTTCCTTTGGAAGGGTGTTTGTGACCTATGCTGTGTATCTTTTTGAAGGATATAATATATGAGACGAAAATAATTCCTGGAGAAGGGAAACAAGAGGGACAAACGACAAGCACAAATTTCCAAACACAGCTAGGTGAGCGGTGAGCGACCGCGAAAATCCGCCAAAATGGAGAGATCCCGGGTATCGAACCCGGGACCTCTCTATTTCTAGCGGAGCGCTCTACCAACTGAGCTAACCAACCAGGGATTGGACATCAATAAAGCAAACAGGTTTTATCAGCTGCCACCAGTCTAAAACCAACAAGGGTGAAAGGCTTGCATTTTAAGGTTATCACTGTAATGCAACTAAATGCCAATGTGCAAGCGAGCTGGACGAGAATGACGAAAATAATCCCTGGAGAAGGGGAACAAGAGGAACACAAAACAAACACAAATCTCCAAACACAGCTAGGGACAAAGGACAAGCTCAAATCTCCAGGGATTATTTTCGTCATTCTTGTCCAGCTCGCTTGTACCTTTGCATTTATTTGCATTATGATCATACTATATGTCGCGTCTCCTACGCGTTCACACTCCGTCTTCTTTTGCCGCCTACATGGACCAGCGGTAGTATTTTGTTCACGCTCCATTTTGCGGCACAAAGTAAGGCATACACGCTCCGCACAACTGCAGGTTCAGACCGCCCCAGCATCTGGGCGAGCACTGGCTTCCGCCCGTGACGTCGCCTCCTTCTCGCCTCTGTCGTTCACTACCCTCCTCCTCTTTAAGCGGCGCGCTTCCCTTTTCACTGATCTGTACACAGATGGACGCCGTCAACTTTTCCCTGTCATGTGGGTACTAATGCTAAGGCATTAATAACACTGTCCAGAGCAGATTATAAGGTTTTTACTAAAATCGTAGTACGCCGACTCCAGAGTGTCGCTGGTCAGCTCATCAGGGACATCCAAACCTGAGGCCTACAAAGTAGATAGATTTTGACGAATGTTCATGTTGCTCACAGCATTCTGGAGGCATGCAAGGATGGCTCGCACCAAGTTGCTATGCTCCAAATTGACGTAGACAAGGCTTTTGATCGTGTAAAGCACAATGTTCTTTCTGGTGTTTTACACCGCATAAATGTGTACGAAATCATTTTGGAGGGTGCTAAAATTGCCTACAAAAACTGTACCACAAAGCTGATTGCCAACAAGAAACTGACAAGGCCGATTTATGTGTGAACGTCCGTGAAACAGGGATATCCCACGTCCCCTTTATTGTTTAACATGTTTTTAGATTTGTTTTGTTTAAGTCTTATCAATAGTAAGCAGTGACAAAAGTTACGGCTGGAAAGCGCCTAGATTGGAGTCATGAGCTATTCGGATACCATTGCAGCGTTTTGTGGCGGCAAACAAAGTGTTAGGGCCACAGTTCTTTTGGCAAAATCTTTCTGTGAGGATACGTGTGCAGCCAAAAACTGGAGAAAGTGCCGCGGGGTTTGGCACGGTAAGTGGACCATCACGCCTTCAGTGTTCGAAGGGGTCTGTTGGAATCTCGTGCCCTGCACATACCTCGAAGTGCCCCGCAAATGTTGCAGAATTAAAAAAGCCTGTTGGTCGGGGATCGCCACCGACTTGGGCAGGCGCGCTTCCCGCTAGAAGCAGCGCGATTTGACCATCTTTGCCAGAGCGACTGTTTGCAATGTCTTTCTCCTTTCAAAGCTACGGTATGTTATGCAAGTAATATATTGTGCGCGCATCAATAAGTACAAATTTTACCGCGTTTTTGCTGCGTTCATTTGGAGATCGAATTGGGAGCGGATGAGGCAAGAGAACATCTTCAGCAGGAGACATGACGGGGGTCATGGACTTTCTCAATTTTTCGTTAAGCTACATCGTTCCTCGACTATCTCTCTTTCTTTTTCTTGTCTTTTTTTTTTTTTTCGACCGCAAGAGCATTTATAAATTCGCGCGTCAATTTAAACCAATTCGGTTTCTCACTTTCCGCCACTCTTTGTTTCGTCTCATGGCGGTGAGCCAAAAAGCCTCGTGGGATATCAGAGGTTCGTCGACTCAGTAAATTTTTTGTCTGCCTTTTTTTTAGAGTACCTGTCTGTGGTGAACAAAAAAAAAAAAAACGCCTGCACGTGATTTGTTGACAACTTTGTTTCCCACACGAATTCATAAAGCTCTCATTTGTTGCAGTGGCCAGGATATGCTTATGCGGGTCAAGAAAACCTGTGCCCATCTCTCCGTTAAAACTTTATTAGGTTGCACAAGTGTTGCTCAGAGAAAAAGGAATTCACGTGCCACGGTTGGTTGACTGTCTTGTATGTAAGAAGCCGGAAACCATCGAGCACGTTGTCTTTTTTTTATCTTTTGGTGGGAACGATAGAGGTTTTTCTCTTTACGTTTGCTAGCGCACACCGAAGAAACAGCTGTGCAGTATCCCAACCGGCGCCCGCTTCTTGAACGTAGCGAATGACAATGGCGTTCTTTTTTATTTGAATGTTGCTTGGATAGTGTAGCATATAGAGGTCACGCATGGCGGTTTGCCCTGCCAGCCCCATAGTTAAAGTAGAGAGATATTACTTTTTCAGCTTCATGAGGCGAGTGGAAAGTGCTCTTTCAAATTGTGAGCTGAAGCCCGACTGGCTAGGCGCTTTTGCAAACCTCTTCTAGAGGCGAGATCTTTCTTTTGATATGTGTGCTCTTCAAAACATGTTGTAGAACCTCTTCAAAGTGGAGTAACTGTTTTTGTTTTGTTTTTGCAAAGAAGAAAAAAAAAGGGTTGGTGGCTCCGAGGCAAAGCACAGGCCTACGGATCCCCAAGTGGGGATCCCATAATCTAATGGAGGCTTATTGCGGAGAAGGCGCCGTGCAACCGAGCTTTCGGTTGCACTTTGTAGAAAACACGTTAAGCGACTCCGATGTCTCGGATGGAATGTCTTTAATCACGCGCGCTCGCGACTACCTCAGCGCTTGTGCATGGCGATGGTGCCGCGAGCTAAAAGAGAAAACAAAAACAACAAAGTGTCTAGCATGGGCCCCTAAACACTTGATAAGCTCCCCTGGTCGTCCAAATTAACCCTCAGTTCTTCCCTAGGGCGTGCCAGATGCATTTCGTTGGTTTAGCACGCAAAAAAAATATATGGTTTAATATATAATTGCTAATATTGCCGCGTGCATGATCGAGAAGATGGCTTCTTTGTTCATCAAGAAGATTCACGTATACTCCAACCCCCGAGCGTAAAAGATAACAAGGCCAGAATAATGCCTAGTCAGTCTCGCCCTAGCTCTTTCCCTAAAATTCAAGGTTGAATATTTGAGATGACGAGCACAGTATATAAAGAGCCGTGCTCCGTATTGCCGATTCATTCACTGATTCCATGTGCTGATTCTCTCTCGCAATAGCCAGCTGTTACGCCGACGCACCGTCGATTGCTGCTGCCGCCGTCGACGCTCACTGCTGCTTTTTCGACGTCTGTTCTTCTTTTTCCTTTCTGTTACAAGTTCAACCCCTATTCTAGTTCATTCTGTTTCTCCTGCCTCATCGCCTGTGATTTGTGACATTCTGGTGGAGGTGCGGGCTCACGCAACCCATACACCGTACCCCTACGAGGGCCCGCACTGCTGGCCCGCTCCTCAGCGGAAGAAGACTTTCGGAGAGTTGGTCCCTTGCCAGCCAAAAGCAAGAACAAGCGTTCGACAAGACCAGCCATGACCACCCCACCCGTCATCGTCCTATTCGTCGTTGTCCTACCCGTCATTGCACGTACGCCCGCCTCCTTCCAAGGTGAGCTTTTTGTAAATGTCGAGGACTGGTTACAGCAGTACGAACGAGTGGCCCAGCACAACCGATGGACGGAAGAACAGCGCCTGTAGAATTTGTACTTTGCATTCGAAGGAACTGCCAGGCACTGGTTTGGGAATCCCGAAACCTCCTTAAGAGCAGTGCAACGATATTCAATTGGAATGTTTTTCACTCTACACGAGCTTACTGGCACTAGTGGGACTCAAGGATACTCACACGCAACGCCACTGGCCAAGAAACTCCTTTGTTGCGGTGTAATTTCAAGGACAAAAGCGACCATTTTCATTCAATCTCTCCTTTGCAAACTTTGATGACGTAACGTGGGTATCTCAGTACACCCAAGTGACGATATTTGAATGCGGTTCATAGATTCGACCCGAGCATGGCGTGGGCACTCGACTTGGGCTCGTGATAATTGCTAGCTCGAGAAGCATTCGGGTAGGGCGCCCGTGTCCAATCGCTGCAACGACGACAATAGCCGAGCCATAACAATGTCTGGAACTCGGCGCGTGTCCTGTGCTTTGCCAACCCCAGCGCGTGGCTATGATCAACATTGGCGGCATATAATCGGCTCCAGATCACGCGGCCGCTTGTTCTGGCTGCGAGTTGAGGGGGTGAACGCTGCTCGTTTTTCTTAAATTTTTTTCTGGGACTTCTATTGCGTGGGGTGAAGAACGAACGCGTGTTTCATAGGTCATTAACGTTAGGGATTCGTTTTAAGCGGTATTTGCGCAAAGTACAAAAATGGTTGCATTGCTCCTTTAACCTCGTGGACCGCCTGCAAGGACGCGCTGAAACAAACGTTCAACAGCCACAATCAACGGGAGAGGGACAAAGACCTTCTTCGAAGGCAAACCAAGGGCCCCAACGAAACCGTCACGAGCACCATTGAAGACGTCCTGCGCCTGAGCACCCGTGCCGTCCCTCAGGCAACGGACGAAATTAAGCTACGAATTCTTATACTTAGGGTGAAGAGCGACATTTTCGGAGGCCTCGTGCACAACTTCCCGACTACTGTCGAACCCCTCATCATTGAGGCAACGAACATCGAGCGCGCCCTCCAAGGGCACGCTTCCCACTACCAGCGATCTCCCGCCGTCGCTGCCCTCTCGCTCTCCAGCTGCAGTACCCCGTAGTACAACCACAAGGCCGTCCGGGACGTCATCAGGGAGGAACTAAAGAAACTCTTACCTGCTGCCGCAAGCCCAGCTTCGCCCTCAATCGCCGAGGTTGTCAGGGAAGAAATTCAGCGAACGCTCCAGCCGGAGGTTCCCGTCAACGCCGCTCCAGAACCACCGGCCCTGAGCTACGCAGCCCTAGCTCGTAACGCGCGCTCCAGGCAGTACTAGGTGGCACCTCGACGAGAGGCCCCTTCACCACAGTATACTGCCCACCAGGAGCAACGTGAGCCTCGAAACACCGGCGCCCAATATGCTTCCATCGTGATAAGGCTGGCAGTGTCTATCGCCATTGCTACTACCGCAGCTTGGGCTCCGAAGTTTCCAGCCAAGCGACCCACGTCAAAGGTACGGCGAGCGAGCTCGGGACATTGACAAATACCTGCGCCGGTCGCCATCCCCAGGATCGCCTCACCACCGAGGTTTCCGTTCGCCGTCATCCCACCGCTCAGCATCCCCGTTACGCAGATCCCGCTGTGAGAGCCTGTCGCCCCTGTCTCGCCGGAAAAACTAAGAGCGGAAACCCCTGGTTGTAGAGTTGCCGCAGGCCGAAGACGCAAAGAGTCTCTAAGAACGCCAGAAAGCTCCCACTGTTGCGACGCCACGCATCGAAACGACGCTTCCGCAACAGTGCCCAATAACCTCAACGTTGTCATGGACGGCCACCGAGCGTCGACACTCGTGGACACCAGAGCGGACAACTCCGTTTTGAGTGGGAGACTCTCTCGACGGCTTTGGAGAGTGACGACGCCATGGGACGGATCTCAATATCGAACCCGTCGGAGGGTACCTTATTACACCAGTCGGGAGGTGTACCGCATGTCTCGAGATTCACGGCGATACCTGCCCGGTGAAATTCGTCGTTCTACACGACTGCGCGAGGGACGTTATCCTCGGAATGGATTTTTTACGCGATTACGGCACTGTCATCGACCTAGGAGAAAACAAGGTCACCCTCCGAAAACCTGTCCCATCGCCGGAGGACTGTAAAGTAACGGCACATGGTCGGTCACGTGGTCGGTGAGGACTCGAAACGCTGCGGTCCGAGTCCTCGCCGACCGCGTGAACCTGCCACCGCGTTCGAGCGTCCTCGTACCCATAGGGACCGATGTAGTCACGCGCGGGAAGCTCTTCTGGAAGGCAGCGTTTAACTACTTCTGGGAAGAGGCATCGCGAATTTCCAAGAAGGGCATGCAACTGTTCTCGTGACGAACTTTCGACAGGGGTCGCAGCACCTAACGAAGAATACCGCCGTGGGCTACGTCGAGCAACTTCAAGTGTCAGCCACCATTACCGCAATCTCTGAGGAATCTTCGCCGCTGCAGTCCACCTTCACAGTTTGACGTTGACCCCGAGCTGCCCGCTACAAAACGGCAACGGCTAGTTGAACTTCCCAGCGCGTTCAGCGAGTGCTTCGCGACGTCATCAAGGGTGCGAAAAACGACGGTAGAAAAGCACTGCATCGTTGCTAACGACGACGCACTGCCAATTCACCAGTTGCCGTATCGGGACTCTTTAAAAGAGAAAGAGGTGAGAAAAAAAGAGTTCCAGAAAATGATCGGCGACGATATTATCCAACCTTCAAGTAGTCCATGGGCGACTCCAGCTGTTCTTGTAAAGAAGATGGACGGAACACTGAGGTTCTGCGTGGACTAGCTACCTTCGACTAAATGCCGTGACGAAGAAAGATATCTACAAGCTTTCCCGAATCGACAACACCCTAGATCGGCTGCGCTACACCCGATATTTTTCGTCAATTGCCTTGAAGAGCGGTTACTAGCAAATCTAACTCAACGAGCGAGATCGCATGAAGACAGTTTTCACCACGCCGGACGGACTGTGCGAATTTAAAATAATGCCTTCGGACTATGCACGGCACAGGCAACATTTCAGCGCGCTATGGAGACCGTGCTGGTTGGCCTGAAATGGCCAAGCTGTCTCGCCTATCTCTACGACGTCGTGGTATTTTCAAGCGCTTCTGACAAATATTTGAGGCGACTTCGGGCCGTGCTTCAAGTCATCAAGACCGCCGGACTAACACTCAAGCCGACGAAGTGCCGGTTACCCTAGGGTGAACTGAAGTTTATAGGCCATGCCCTGAGTAGCGAAGGTGTATGACCTGCCGCTGCGAAGACGTCCGCCATAGCCAAGTGTCCCCGCCCAACGAGCTAGAGGGCTGTCCGAATATTTCTTGGGCTTTGAGCCTACTATAGACGCTTCGATAGGGACTTCGTCAAACTCTCCGCGCCGCTCACATACTTTACGAAGAATGCCGTAAAGTTCGAGTGGACAGAAGAACGACAGCCGGCCTTCGACGAGCTCAAACAAAGACTGCAGACGTCTCCGATTCTCGGCCACTTCGACCAATTTACACCCACGAAAATTCACACGCACGCAAGTAAGGCAGGACTTGGCGCGGTGCTCATTCAACTACAGGGCGGCACAGAAAGAGTAATCGCCTACGCCAGTCGGACGCTCTCTAAAGCAGAGAGCATTCACTCAATGACCAAGAAGGAATGCCTCGCCGTCGTCTGGGTGATAGGCAAGTTCCGCCTGTACCTGTACGGAAGCCCGTTTTGAGTGGTCACAGACCCCCACTCCCTTTGTTGGCTCGCAAACCTGAAGGATCACTAAGGACGTCTGGCGCGGTGGAGTCGTCGACTTCAAGAATTCGACGTGAGTGAGGTCTACAAGTCCGCCCGCAAGCACAGCGACGCCTATTGTTTGTCGAGCACACCCGTCGAGTTGGCGTCTGAGCGCACCTACGACAGTGACGACGACCATGAACAACATGGCAGTAGTTCGATGACACGATCCTGATCTACGTGTCCTCATCAAGCACCTGGAGGGACGAGGGAGAACAGTTCCACGTGTCTTCGCACTAGCCCTCACAACCTTCGCTGTTCGAGAATGAGAGCTGTACAAAGAAAACTTCGGCACACCAATTCGACATAGTTGCTGGTTATCCATGCGAGTCTTCGAGCGGAAGTCTTCCAAGTGTGCCATGACGAACCGAAGGGGGGAACCTGGGCTACAGCAGAACACTTGCACTGATTCGAGAAAAATACTACCGGCCCAATCTCCCGAAAACGGTCCACCTCTAAGTCCAAACCTGCATGAATGCCAACGACGCAAGAAACGGCCGACGAAGCCGGTAGGACTCCTGCAGCCGATCACTCTCCTGACTACGCCATTCCAGCAGATCGGAATGAACTTGCTTAAACCGTTCTCACCCTCGACGCAAGAAAACCAGTGGATCGTCGTCGTGGCCGATTACCTCACAAGGAATGCCAAGACCAAAGCCCTTCCATCGGGCACGGCAGTAGAAGACGTCAAGGTCTTCGTCCAATCAATCGTCTTCATGCACGGTGCCACCGAAATACTGATTACAGACCGAGGATAAAAAACCGGTGGATCGTCGTCGCGGACGATTACCTCACAAGGAATGCCAAAACCAAAGCCATTCCATCGAGCACGGCAGTAGAAGTCGCCAAGTTCTTCGTACAATCCATCGTCCTCAGGCACGGTGCCACCAAAATACTGATTACAGAAAGACGGTCGTCGTTTTTGGCACAGCTAACTCAAGAGATCCTAGGGCTCGGCCACACCATGCCATCGTCGAACAACGGCATACCATCCGCAGACGAAAGTGCTGACGGAACGGCTAAACAAGACCATCGCCGACGTGGTCGCCATGTACATCAACGTGGAGCACAACACGTGGGACGAGGTCTTGCCCTACTTCACTATTCCTTACAAGAGACCACTGAAGTTACACCTTTCCAGCTGGTACATGGCCAGAAAGTAATGACCATGCTGGACGCGATGCTGCCCCACGTGCCAACTGACGATTGGAGCGACGACGCCAAGATGGTTCTTGTATTTTGTATTTTGCTTGCAGACTCTGCACGCGCATTCGTTCCGTCCTGTGCTTGTGTTTCTCGGAACCAACGTTCTCCCTTCATGTGCTCCGGAAATTTAATCCACCGAGCCACCCGCGAACAGACAGGCGACCTCGGACCCTCAGAGGGGCGGCTTCTGGTCACTTGACACCGTGTACTCTCTTTCCCCTTCTTGCGCATTTTCCTTCCCCGTAACTTTGTGAGCTGAAATAAACAGTCTTCTTGGAAAGTTTAAAAGGATCGTTTGTTGTCTGTCTCTCGGGAATAGCTGCTTGTTCGTTCCAAACCACCGTGTAGTGAAGTTAGCCGGAATTTAGTAATATCTCTTAACAGTGATTGCTCAACGGGCCGAAGAAGTCCACCAGCTTGCCCGACTCCGGATTCAGGACCAGCAGCTTGTCGACGTTGGCCGTTACAACCTCGTCGTCGAGACGTTCACTTCCAGCCCGGAAACAAGGTATGGGTGTGGACACCCATTCGTCGCCGCGGTTTCAGCGAAAAACTGTTGAAAGGTACTTCAGACCGAACAAGTACTTCGTCACCTCGGAGAGCTCAACTACGAAATGGTGTCCGACTGAATGCAAACATTATCGCGACGCCGACCACGACCCTGGGTGGTTCACATCGACTCAAGCCATTTTACGCTCGGTAGGGCTGTGGACCTTTCGTGTTCCAGATGACTTTATAGCTTACCAATATTTTGTTTTGTTTTGTATCGTTTGGCATTGGGGTGATGCACTTTTAAAGGGGGGAGTAATGCTGCGTGCATGATCAAGAAGATAGCTTATCCATTCATCTAGAAGATTCGGGTGTACTCTTACTCACGAGCGTAAAGGATAATTAAAGAGGCCACAATGATGCCTAGTCGGCCTCACCCTAGCTCTTTCCATATTGTGGTTCCTCTCACCCCACGATGGACTAAAGGCGAAATCTACTAACCTCCGTATCCAATCAGGAGCCACTCAGCAATTGCGTGGTATTTCGCTTCGATGCACCTATCGGTGCCCGCGTTTCCGATCACTGATGGGGATGGGCGGACAATGGTTTGAATAGAATAGCACTGAGTGACTCATCAATTCTAGGTTGTAATGAAAGCCCCGACACGCAGGACCTTTGCAGCGTCGAAGCTATAGAAATAGTGCAGCAGTGCAGCGATTTCTGCATTATTCGTCCACCGCTAATCAATGTTAAGCATATCATAGTTTAGTGTGGAACGTGATTGGACCTGGGGGGCGGCCCGTGGCTTTGGCCTTTAGTCCATCGTAGGATGAGACGAAGTAAGTCGAATATTCGAGATGACGAGCATATTAGATTAAGAGCCGTGCGCCGTATTGCCAATTCATTCGGTGATTCTCTATCGCGATAGCCAGCTGTCACGCTGACGCACCGTCGCTTGCTGCTTCCGCCGTCAACGCTCGCTGCTGCTTTCTGAACGTCTGTTGTTCTTTTTCGTTTCTGTCAGAAGTTCGCCTTTATTAAATCGTTTCTTCGTTGCGTTTTCTTCTGCCTCATCGTCTGTCATTCATGACAATATTGACTCATGCACGTGATCAACATGTTTGGTACGGGATCCGACGTATTTGCACACAATAGTAATCACAGACAAAGACACTTAAACAAGCCTTAAGCATAAAATGCAATCACGATGTTAAAATCCGACTTCTATTAGGTCGTTGAAATTCAACGGTCAAATATCGAATGGTGAACAGAGCTTTCTTTTATATAAATAATTCCCACGGGTCACCGCTCCAAATGACGTATATGGAAGGGAACTTAACTGACTCTTACCTCAAGCCTGTGCAGATTGTGTTAGCCTAGTTTTGTACGCCTAGTGTACGTATGTACACATGTGAGTGTGTTTGTGTATCTGTGTTGTATTTTTATTTTAAAGTGATAACTTTGTGTAGGAACCCTCCATGAATCTTTCTTTTTCGTAATGGTCGCACCTAGAGATGTAAATTTTCGTGAAAAATTGGATGGCTCAAAAAAAACGTTTTTTTTTTCAGGTTTTTTTTCAGGAAAAATTGGAAATTTTTGAAAAATTGAGACCGCTGCGTGGACGTATTTTTTACATCAACACAATATGATAAAGCAGGACCATTTGGGAAGTTTTAATATCTGAAATACTTCAAATTAAGGTTTATGTAATATCAACAGCTTAACAAGCAGAAATACCATATTTTGGTAAGGCTAAACAGCGTTGCATATGTCCCCAAACACTTATTGTTCCGAGTCGGAATCGCTGGATAGAGGAACACTCGCGTTCACGTCGGTCAAAAATTTTTTCAGGATCAGATTCGAGTGCACATACACAAGTTTTTTCACACGTTCACCTGCAAGCCGGTTGCGCAGTTTTGTGTGTACGCTGCGGGAGAAATGGCGGCGTTGTGTTCGCCATTAACTCGGTTCTGGAGAACAGATCGGGGCCACTTTTTTTAGAGCAGTCTCTATGGCAGTTTCCCAACTGAGTGGTTCTAGTAACGTTGGTTTAGGTACACGCCATTTGAAAATGGCGATGACGATTTCTGGCCGCGATTTCATTGAAGTACGCTTTGTATTCGCAAAACAAAACCGAAACCCGAACTGCACAAAATGTAATTTATTGTGAAAACATAAATGTGCATGGAAATTTTGCTATTTTTTTACGTGTTCAGCCCTCTGATGTAACAAAAAAAAAAAAAAGATTTTCTCCCACAATTTTTTACGGCTCCGTGTGATGGTTTGTAGTAATAAAAATAGATCATAATTGGTTGCAGTAGACAATTTCCACAACGTAAGATGTTTGGAAATGTTGAAGTGCGCGTGAAACACATCGTCAAAATCGCCGAAAATTTACCACTTCGACGATCGAAATATATAAATGCCATTTCAAAGAGTTACAGAGCTTGTACATTTGAAAATGACAACTTCAATTATTGTCTGCTATTTATTTCAGTCACATTATTGTTTCACTAAAATAAAATGAAAAGTAGGCCTGCCCAAAATAGTGTTACTGTGAAGCAAAAATGTGACTGGAAATTTTGAATGTTTTTTTCGACTTTTGGCTCTTTGAAAAAAAACACAAAAATCCGTTTTTTTCTGAATTTTTCCGGGTTTTTTTTTCAACACCTTTACATCTCTAGTCGCACCATAGCAAGGTCATGGGAGAGAGTGTCGGCAAATGAGCGTTCACGTCATAGCGGTCGCGACGAATGGAGTACTACTGCGCCAATTGTGTATGCGCGTGTGTGTGCGTGTGGGGGGGGGGGGGGGGAAGGGGGCGTGGGGGGAGGAGGTTAACGTGTGCTAACACCTTTTGTTTTCCATGGCGTAGGAACGGCAGCTGGGTGGCAGGGTGGGAGCTGGGTATTAGTATAATAATCTAGTAGGCGCGGAAGCATTTCAATGCCAAATTGCATACACGGTGGCGTTTCAAAGAAAATTATCAAATGGTCTCAAAAAGGAGGTGCAGGAACGAAGATGAGTCGTCCTTTAACCATTCACAAATCCCTCGCCACGTGTCACATTGCAAATCATTTCTATAGGCAAGTGCTGCTTGTCAAAACAGAAACATATCAAATGCTATCACGCCTTCTATGCATCTTACAAAATGTATAAGTTATGCGATATGTTTTAACGCGAAAGCGTTAAGGAGCTCGTGTCGTAGAAAATTCAGCGTGGGCGGCGTGACAAGAAAATCGCGAGAGCGAAAATCCTGATTGGTCGATAAGGTCATGACGTCAGAGCCACATGACCTCGCTCGGGAATTTCAAACAACCGACAACGCTCACGTGAAACGGGACATCACGCGTGGAATGAAAGTGATGAACCCCTTGCTTACTAATAACAACTGCCGCTCGTGCCACTCTTTATGCCCGTGTCCCACTAGAGCGACAGACAAAGACAAAAGACAGCGACAAGCCTCAAGCCCATGCAGCACGCTCGTGATGGTACCTTTGGCATGGGTTTAGTCGTTCGGTGCTCGCGAAGTAAGCACGAGCGATTGCAAGCCTGCCAAAGATACCCTCGCGTGCATGTTGCTCGGGTTTGAGCATAGCCTCCGTTACTCTACAAAGCGTCTCAAATCGCGAAAGACTCTGGTTTAGGCTTGTCTTTGTCTTTTGTTTATGTATGTCGCTCTAGTGGGACACGGGTATTATGAACCATAAAGCCCGACCACGAGTGTGACTCGTGTTTCGGTTTCAGCGCTTGTTTAGCGCGCGCTCTGGCAGATGCCAAAACCATCCCTGCTTCTACATTTGCCTTGGGCAGTTTCCTAGTTTCTTTTGCTGTTTGACAGAAAGAGGAAACGCTTCGTTTAGCCAAGAAAAAAAAAAGCAGCCGCTTGTTAGCATTTACACTAAAACAACATGGGTTTGCCACGGAGGTCAACTTAGCCGGCAAAAAGATGCAATTTTTTTCTTTTTGAATGGGACTAATGCTCAGATATATGTGACGACTGATAAATCGGCACGTCAGTGCAACTCAGACCAAAACTCCTGATACACCTGAAAATCAAGGAAATAATTTTATATTATTTGAATGCCAGTTGTCTGTTTAAAATAAAAGTTTGCTGAACGTTCCTTGAAGAAAACAATGAGTAGGCAAGGGGTTAGAGATACATGACATTAATACGAAGTAAAGGTCGCCGCTTCTCTCATATGATTTCGAACCCACGACCCTTCGGTTGCAAGCCGGACACCTTACTGACTATTCCACGCAAGGAACTCTTGCCCGGCTTGGGAACGAGCGGGAGTTCATATGTTTATATATTTATCGTGTTTCACTTTTTAAAGGCGAAGCTTAAGCACCCTCAAAGTTTTTGTTTTGTTTTTCTCGTTTGTTCTTTCTTTTTCTAACCGCTTTTTTTTTTTTTTATGAGACAGCAAGCCAGCAAAAGCACTTCAACACCGGTTCACATCCTCGTAATTCGTTTCCTTTTATAAACAGGCCTAGCGGGAGTACAAGGCCTGTTGTCACACACAATATTTCAAAACGCTCGTCAGAAAAAGAAAAAAAAAATACGCAGCAGCATTCCGCCATCGGATACTCGACTGTATGTAAAACATGCTCTAACCAGAATCCCAAAATACAACCCGCCCTTTCTTTCTCTTTTCTTATTTTACGTCGCGTGCAGCGTCTTCTGCTACATCGCCGAGAAAGCCAGACGTCCTTCCAATGTCCACCGCGCGGTTTATACGCAAGTCGGATCACGTCGGAAGGAATTCCCGAAGAGCCTCCCAAATGGTATTCCACATATGTTTACGCACAGAGCAACGCACTGCACTCTGAAGCGCCGGTCTCGTTGGCTCCGAGGGCTTGTAGCACGGCCACGAGTGTCATTTCACTGAGAGTGGGCTTTTCCCGCACATCGGGATGCCGCTCGCGGCGTCTCTCTTTATTAGAGATGCTTCAACGCCGAGCGTTAGTTCCACACTGCTTATCCTGCAGAGTTCCAGACTCTTTTTTTCTTGCGCTTTTTTTTTTCGTTTTAAGAATTGTGTTTATTCTTAGCTCGTCCGTCTTGTCGACTTGCCAGCTCGAGTTTTCGCGGAGTTGTGAGTGGACTCCGAGGTACGCTGTTTCGATGACGGCGAGTGGTGTGGTTCATCCATCGTGCGCCCTAATTCGATTTGAGTGCGGTGCGTTCAGGCGTACTATTTGCTAACTTGACTCAGGGGGACAAAATTTTCAACATATAAAGGGTTTCGAGCGCACTTCGTGAATCTGTGCGGTGCATATGAGGCATTCCCCGATAAAACACGCAGGATTTAGGTTAACTGTGTATTCTAAAGACCCTAGAGCTCATTCCCTCGTTCATTCATTCATTCATTCATCGAGTTATTCATTCATTTATTTCGCTTTATTTTATTACATCTCATAACGATTTACTATCAGTGGTTGGACCCATAGTTTCAAAACCTAGTCTGGGTTCCACTAACAAGAGAGACTTTTAAACGACACATGCAACATGAGTGCATCCTAAAACAAAAATAAAAACATAAAAACTTATAATTGTACTAATCCTAATAAGCACAGTATATAAATCCCTAGTCTTAAGTTGTGGTTTAAAAATTGAGCCAAAAATATTTTTAATAATAAAAAATTTACTTTACTTTCACATTGCTCGCACTGATTAAACCCGATTCCCAGCCAAACGCTGACACACCACGCGTGCCAAATATGTGCCCCTCGATGTCCTTCTTTATTTAAAGCCCACAATTCAAAACTATGCGGCTTTGTCATCTAGGAGGGTGTTAAGTTAAAGATTCATTTTTTGTATAGCTTCGTTGTTTATATATCTTTTTTTTTTGGGGGGGGGAGGGTGTGGGGGGGGGGGGGGGGTGTTTAAGGTATGTGCCTGCCGAGCACCAAACTGCTTGGACGCCGCGTGGCGTGCGTGCTGGCGTTCGAAAGAATCATGTTCTCTGCGTATCCTCCGTTTCGAGCGAGGGGGAAGAAGAATTCATAATTACTTACAGCGCGACTGGGACAAGGGCAGACAGAGGAGAAACACAGAAACACAGGGCAAGCGCTGTGTTTCTCCTCTGTCTGTCCTTGTCCCAGTCGCGCTGTAAGTAATTATGAACTCTTACCAACTCGGCCAATTGTCCATTTTGCTAGGGGAAGAAGAAGACGTGCTCCAAATATGTCTGTGCTCTTTTCACCTCTCTTATTTGTGGCTATATTTTAATAGTATTAACCTTCTACGCGTTTTTCTTTGATCCTATACAAGTGCGAAGCCTGCCTCCAAATGTATGCGGGCAGGTGTGCCGGTCGGCTGGGGATTATTCCTCGGCTTTTCTGAAACGACTCCGCTATGTCCACCAGAAATCCCTCACTAACGGCAAGTCAAAGAGCTGCAACCGACCGATACAGCGTGAGTTCCTCGATATACGGTATATCTCTCGCAAAATCGGAGTACGAAGCTTCCGCTGCTGACTTGGCAGAAGACCTCGCAGCTGGTCAACATTCAAATATCAACGTAATGAATGCCGAAGAGTCACAACTCGCGAACTTCTCGGGGCTAATAGGAGGCCAACATCTCTCCCGGCTTTCCCTTTCCTTCTCTGGACCTCACAAGAAGAAGAAGAAGAAGAAGAAGTTTCGAGCGAGAGCTTTCTGCCTATGATAACCCTTGGTCGCACGCGCAGCCAAAGCCTGGCGAAAGACAACGTGCGCCTGCTGGAGGCTGAGCTTCTGCTGGTTTTTTTTAACCCGCCACCGACTGTGCGGTCTGCTGCTGTTCTTGCGGTATGTATCGAACGAGACACTTGAGCGCAGCCCACAACGTGGCACCTGCGTTTGAGCACGTCCGCCCTCCGGATGTACCTGCACGTGTGCACGTACGCGTAATGAGCCGTAGAGGGTACACAAACACAACGAAGTTGTTGTCGGTTCATCGTTACCTTTAAACCATGAGGCGTGAGTGCGTGCTTGTCTGGACAGGGAAGGAAGTTCCCTCACGCGCCTACCAATGAACCTTTCTCTAAAGTCCCTCGACAAAGCCCTCCCTTCGCGTTTCTAACACAGGTACCGTCAACGATTGTAGCGCAGACGTGCAAAACACGTGCCACTAGCAATCGTGCTCCGACGCCACTTCCTTTAAAAAGTTGCATCTTTTACTGTTGCGCCGCCATTTGCTTTCAAGGTCGCACAGGGTACGGGCCTCGTGCATTGGCGCTTTTGACGCTACTCGCATACAAGGTCAAAGGAGAGGGAGGACGCACGCGCAGAAGCTGACTGTAAAAAGGTCCGTTAAAAAATGCGAGAGAGGTTAGGAGAGCCGGCTTTGGTATATTGTGGAAACAAACAGGTAATCTCTTTTGTTGTTCTTGTTTTCCGGAGAAATGTTTGTTCATATTGACATGTCATTTGTCGACATAATAAATGTGGCCAGTCTACCTCGTAAACCTTTAGGTAAAACGGCGCTACTGGAGAAGGACAAAGAACAAGATCAGACGGGACTCAGCGCTATCTACTGATCGTTTATTTTGTTTGTCACCAGCATACGTGTTGTACAGAACGACGTTCCAAGGAACGGGTTCCTGGAACGGGTTCCTTTTAGGAGGAACGAAGGAACGCCGCCGTTCTATTTTTTTATCGGCAGAACAGGAATGGGAACTTGTTACATTTTTACTGGACCGGACATAAAGACGGCCTTCCTTTTTTTCTTTTTTTTTTTTTGTCCAGTAGAGTAATTTTAATTTTATTTCTAAGAGGGAAATTCCAAAGGTATAAAAACAATACCTTTACGAAGAGCAGGGTCTCGAAAACATTTTGGTTACTTATCTTAGGGTTTATTTTGTCTGGTACTCGCTTGAAAACAGACGTATGCAGGAGAGCTAGTGGACATTGATGTTTTTTTCAGTGCAGGAGAGTGTGGTACAAAAAGCAAAACTTTTAGTCGAAAGAAAAGGCACAGAGACAGGGACGTTTCAAACCTAGTTACTTTTTTTTTTTTTTTTTTGCTTCCACGAATATTCATGCACCCAGAAATCTAAGGCCGATTACAGCGATGACCAAAGTTCCACAAAGAGACCTACAGTTACAACAAAAGAACAGGATACCTGACATTAAACGCGCCCTTCTACGCCGAATTTTGGTCACTTAAAAGATACACAAAAATGTAGGTTTATTTTTTCTCCCCTTGCCCCCCCCCCCCCCCCCCTTTCAAACTGAACAGTGAATCCAACCTTCACCAAGAAGGAATTCTAGTTTTCAAGAATGACCTTCTAAAAGCCCTACCGTCTTCTTCACTTGCTCGTCTTCCGGACAGAAACATCGAGAAGCAACTGTTGTTAAGTTCGAGCAAGGGACTTTGTTAGATTGAAACCAGTGAAGTTGTTGTAAAACAATCGTGCAATATGATGTAACAGTACATTTGACTCGTCTAAAGCGCCCACCACAAAATATGGTTAAAAGCTGAGATTTTTTAAAGGTGAATATATCAACAAATGAAACCCTGCTTCTGCGTGTCTCCTGCTCCTGGCGTCCTTCCATCACTATATTCAAATTTGTATGTTGAATCTTGACTGGATCGATTTTTTAAAAAAAATGTTCTTGATCTAACTAAATATGGTAATCAGCAAAGTGCAAATGCAACGTATATGTAACGATGCGTTTCATTTTTTTAACTGTAACGAGAACGAGTTCCTTTTTTACATATGAAACTTGTAACGGGAACGCGTTCCAAAAATCAGAAGGAACGAGGAACGATCTTTCGGTTCATTTTTTTTAGGAACGTGTACAACACTGCCTATATTCCGTTGCAACTCAAGAAGGTAGGGCGAGGGTTAGGGTGGCCGGGGAGGAGGAAGCGGGCGGTACGCTGGAGAAGAGAGGGGGAAACCTCCTTCGCTGTTTAGCGTTCCGTCTGCTTTCTCGTCCCTGCACATCCTTACCCTCGCCCTACCTTCTTGAGTTGCAACGGACTGTAGCATATATACGCGACGTCAAAACAAAGCAAGGAACGAAACAGAGAAATGAAACTCGTAAAAAATCTCGGCACCTTTGCAACAAGATAAAGACAGTGTGTAACAAGAGCTTTGCTTATTTTAACATGGCTAAGTCAAATACTGCAATTCCTTATCTGAGAGGGTGACGGACGTCATGCTGATAAACAAGATGCGACATAAACCGGCAACGAGGCAAATATTTCAGCATGCCATCCGTCACCTTCTCAGAAAAGGAATGTCAGTATTTGACTTAGTCATGCGAAAACAAGCAAAGCTCTTGTAACACACTGTCCTTATTTCTTATTAAAGATGCCGGGTTTGCTCACGAGTTCTTTTTCGTTTTTTCGTGATTTGGTTTGTTTTGGCGTCGGCTAATTAAGTGTATGTATACTGGATGAAAACAAAATAGACGGTCAGTAGATAGTCGGCACTGAAACCCGTGTGTTCTTGAACTTCACCCTTGTCCAGCTGCGCTGTTTTTACCTTAAGATATCAGATAACCAACTAAACCGAACGAACATTTTAGCATAACTCGTCATAACGCTATCGGCTGGACCAAACCTTTTATCCTTTTTGTTTTCTTTCTGTAACTTCCGAGGTATCACCATCGTCGATCATCTTCATCTCGACGACTGAGCTCTTGTTGCTTCAGTGTCGCGTGACGTGCCGCGGGGGGCAAGGAGTAGCGTACAGGACGTTCCCATGATTCCTCGCGCGTTTCGCACGTTGCCTTTCGGAATGTCGTTTTTGTTTGTTCTTGTTTTTTTGCAAAAGATCTTTTTTAGGAGCAAGCTGACAAAATGGCTACTCCGTGACCTCCTAGAAACAGCGCGGTCTTTCCACTCCCGCCACTTCGCTCATTCCCCGTTTCCCCATCTCCCTCCAAGCAGCGGAGTTTCAGCAACCTGCCCCACGCACGGCAGGGCCTAAGCTCCGCTGTTCGATCATCCCGGGCAGCGCCTGTCGTCCAGCCACTTGCTTCATCCCATCCGCGCTGTTATCGCCACCCTTAATTAAGTTAACTTCTGGAAGGAAAGGGGGGAGGAGGGGGGAGGCTCGTTACCGCATAGGCTGCACTTTCTCTCGTTCAGCCTTGTCTAATTAATGAGGAGCCACCGTCCTCAACTCATATATATATATATTTTTTTTTTTGGGGGGGGAGGGGGGGGGGGGGGTTTCTATTCCGCGAGCTGTCACAGCTTTCGGTGAAGAAACATGGGGCAAATCGGCTTTCTCTTTGCAAATCACTCCGTTTATAATGCAGTCTGCGCTACGAGTTCACAGTATGCAGAGCCTCGCGGCCACACTGCCGTTTCATCGTACAAAAGAAAGTCTGCGCAGACACTGTCTGAGACGTCTTTTTTCCTTGTGTCTCGTCATATTGGTTACAAAGAAAACTGTCTGCAGCCATGTTCGAGCATACAAATGTATGAAGCAAACACGCTTTGAAGATGCTTCAGAAAAGTCCGCAGACAGTTCTGTCATCATGTTTGAAGAGTGGACATCGCGTTTTTCGTTTCGCGACAGTGTGACTGCGCCTTAACTTGGTAGAGGTAACGTATTCTGAAGATTTTCTTTTATTTATTTAAACATCCTGTCAATTCCACGAGGGATTTTAACAGGACTGAACACATGCATACACAAACATTACATGTTTCTTGCGTAGACCACCACAGTATAATGATCATCAACATAAATATGCTCATGTGTATAGTACTCATTAGACGGAGAAAATAAAACATCATAAATATAATACTTATTACATAAATACACGGGGATAACGAAATTCGCAAAAACTAAGACACCCTAAAGTTTTTTTGTTTGTTTTTTATCGCAGTGTTAGAGAGTATTTAGTAGCTGATTTAGGGATGAAGTGATAGTGGTGCTTTTAGCAATATAGTATGATCGAATCGGTCCCCTTCTCTAATAGCTAATGGAAAGAGAGTACCGAAAACAATCATTTTCGAAGGAATATTTGGATGCTATGTTTATGTATAGTCAGCATGGGAAAGTAATACATATACCTAGACGTGTTAATGTTAAAATAATCTTCAAGTAGAATGTAGAGGAACTTAAGCCTATGGTGTTTAGCTCTGTTAGCTAAAGTTAAAGTGATCCTAAAACGAAATTTAGATTTCTCAAAGTTTGACCGCAGAAGTGTTGCAAACGGGACGCTACGAACTCTAATACATCCCTCACACATCCAGATCTCAAACGGATGGCCGTATTTATTTTTATTTTTTTTTTTTTTTAAGAAGGGCGCGAACAAGCGGGGACTATGACGTCGCGATCATTCTGGATTTTGTGCTGCCTCCCATGCAGCACAAAACTTCGTGGAAACGTCGAGAAAAGGTCCCGAACGTCCGTGACGTCCCGCATGACTCTTATCACGTTTTGTCGATGTTGAGGTGACGTCCTTATCTAGCGTTCCATTAGAGTCCAATCAGTGACGTTGTGACGACGTTGTATTTCAACTCAAACGTTATCAACGTTCCCACGACGTCGATGCACGACGTTCTGGCAACGTCCAAAGCTCACGTTTCTTTGACGTTGAAGTGAAGTTCATAAATGGCGTTCCATTATCGTCCTGTCCGTGACTTGCTGGCGACGTCATGATTCAACTTCAACATCGTCATCGTCCCCACGATGTCAAAACAAGACGTTTTAGTGGCGTCGAACACTCACGTTTCTTCGACGTTAAATTGAAGTCCATAGTAAAGTTACATTATTGTCCCGTCAGTGACGTTTCAGCGACGTCGCGTTCATATTTTTTTATTTTTCTTTTTGTAAATCTCATACAGGACGTACTGGCAACGTCGACCACTCACGTTTTGTTCGACGTTGAGGCCATAATTAAATTACGTTCTATTTTTGTCCTGTCATTAACGCCCTGGCGATGTCATACCACGACCGTTGCTTTGTGCCTTTTTAGCTTTTCTAGCTCCATCTCCAACCGTGGAATCATCTGTAATACGCGTTAACCGTTAAAAGCTTAATTGCAGTTCTGGTCATGGTGACACTGCTCTAGAGCCGCAAGCAAAACTTAATTTTTGAAAGCTTGAGGAATTCATTTATTTATACATTATTTTATTTATTTCAAAATACTAATAATTGCACATGAGATTTCGCAAGGGGGGGCATATACAAAACTCAATGTACACTGAAGGAAAAAAAATGACATGAAGGCATGTTGGGAATATCATTCCTTTTGCATGTGCTTGTTATACTTTTGGCTTGTTTAAAATATTGTTACGGTTTTAATTTTCAAAGTGAAGCCCATGGCGTCTAGAACGGATCGGATTGTGCAATTCTTGCTTTTTGCACGCACATTGTGGTCATTGCACGCGCCTCAGGCACGCCGCTACACTATCTCCTCTCCAGGTGATTTCAGGCATGCATTCGTTTGTTAGGAGCATCCATACTGCTTCGGGACCACCCGAGATTGTTTTAAGGTTCATCGATTTCCCTTCGAGTTTTGTTACCCATGCTGACTTGAGCACAACCCTCAAAAGTTGCATCAGCATCACAGTTCATCCACAACACCAGCACCTTAGCGCCTTCGGTAGATCAGTGCGCAGAGTCTTGTCACGTGACTGTCAGTAAAGATCTTGCTTTCGTTGCCACTGGTGACATACCCAAACAAGATCACATGCCGGCACACACTATATAGGAGCAGAATTTCACTGCACACTGGCACATTTTTGAACTTGACTCCAATAAAAAATGAAATGCCCGACAATGAAAAAATCCGGTAGATAGTGTCAACGGTTTGGGGAGATTGGCACTCATGATGCCAACTGCTGGATGGCCCAGATGACGCTCCAAAAAGCATTCGAGTCCAGCGCGCACTTACGTGCCTGCAAAAAAGAAACGTTTCCTATTGCTGCAGTGCACGCGCTTTAGCCGCACTGAATTTCAACGTCGCGACAGAATAGACCGATCTCACTAAGCATTCAGCGCATGCGTGACGCCGCCATAACTTTAGTTCACAAGAGGCAGACGGCCGTGCATGCAGGGTGCTCGTGCCGTCTCGTGCTCCACTCGCGCAGAGCTCCAGCGGGGTTGTCGCACGTGCAGAAAGACTAAAGTTCCCTCGATGCATTGCGGCTGCGGTGGCGTAGTCAAGCTGGCTGGTGAGATCGGTCTATTGCGTGTCGAATAAGTTGGAAATAAGAATTGCGCCATTTTGAATCACTCTTTTTCATAGCAGACAAGAAGTCTAGGTCGTCGCCTAGTAGCGTTCAAAACTTGCTTCGAAAAATGAAGTGTATATATTTGAAAAGATAGTTTGTTTTGCCTTTTACTGTCTAAGAAATCGCATGCGTGTTATGTTCATCACGATAATTTTTTCTGTGATTTTATTTGAGAGAAAATTAAACTGCTAGTTACGTGCTCAATTGTGCGTTTTGTTTTTAAACAACAGCAAACAAAAGTAATTACTCGAATTTGTTTACCTTCTGTAAGTAGACCATGATATCTGCCAAAACTCATAACGCCGCGTACTCTAAAATTCAAAAATACTACGCGTCACTTTTTTAACGCGGTTTTAATACGCAAAATAATAAAATTTAGAACCACGAAATACGTTCCTGAATATGTGTATAAAATATCCTGCAGCGTATGGTTCGAATATTGTGTTCATTTCTTTTCTGCTTCATTCGTGATCTTGATTTGGGGGTCACGCATTGTTTTCGTTTTCAAATCCCAATAAAATGCGAACGTTCGCAGGAAACTGAACTCATAGGGGTCGCATGACCGAATCTGCGATACGGAAACTCTAAAAAAAAATGTCCTCTCCTCAAAAATATACAATAAATAAATAAGAAGATTTTTTTTTTTTTCAGCGTACAGTTGGTTTCGTGTTGTCGTTCTTGCTCTAATATTGTTATTGCTATTTTTAAAAGAGGAAAAAACTTTGGAAAGACAATACCGAAGGAAGGCTGGACCGGGAATGAGAGAGAAGAAATAGCAGAGTCAACAAAGCTGGGGGTGAGAAAAAAAGAAAAAGAAAAAAAATAAGACCTGAAGGAGAAAATCTTACTCAGTCGGCGTAAGATTGAATCGAGCGCGCAGGAAGACAGAACGCAGTCAGCCGGAATTTTGAGTAGCCGCTTTTACAGAAGATTTTTTTTAACGCCAAACGTAAGGAAGAACGGCAAAGAGCAATACGTAAATGAATCGAACAAAAAAACAAGGCGTTTGCCAGAAGGACGGCAAAACATATTAGGATCCGCTACGCGTTACTTGTATCTCCACTTTCTTTATGTGAGTCGTCCCGATTTTTTCCTTCCCGACTTTTGGGTGGGGAGAAAAGGAAAAAGATAGGACGGGCTCGGGAACAAACAGCGCCCTGCCAGAGCGAGGGTTGATATTGCTTACACCCCCCAAACTGACAGTCGACAGAGACGAAGGCGTCGCGCTTCTTCGTTTTCGAGAAAAATACGCAAGAGTATCAAACGACTAAGAATGTCTGTCCCTTCCCCGTCCATTTTCTTCGTTCGGGCTCTTTGTATCTTTTTATTTGTTTTGTCATCGTAAGGGAGAAGAGTTCGATATGTCGAGCTGCTTTGCGTGTGTTGCATGTGCCATGGGTTTTCGGGAATCGATGGGGGGGAAAGGGGAGGACCTTGGCGTGCCGAACGAAAACACGCGAACGCCTTTCGATGCGGATAGAGATAGGGAAGAAGAAAAGGCGCGCGAAAGAGAGGAGCGGCCGAGTTATTGCGAAACGTGTTTACGATGGGGGCCGATCGTTGATGGCTTCATGAGATGAAGACGCGGGATTCATAAATTAAGAACGGTTTTTGGGGGGGGGGGGGGGGGGGGTGAGGGGGCACATGCGCAGACCTGTGACACTTCACATGAATATGGTTCCTGCGCACGAGGGTGGTTTGTAAAAAAGCACGTTGGCTTATATTATGCAGCAGTGTCGGAGTATTTTGTTATTTAATATAATTATAAAATAATTAATGTTTCATGAACGCTTCACTTGAACAATATGAGACACATTAGAATTTATTTTCTCACTCGTTCCTTAAATTTGATCTCAAAGGGGTTCGAGGGATTGAAGAATTTCGAACACGTTTGTGTTGCCATATGCCGACAAGCACCGCTAAGAACACAAAAAAAAAAGGAAAAGAAAAGATCGATATTGTTTACAAAAACAAGAGACAGCAACAATAGTGTGTCGCAGATTACTGTCTTTGACGTCATTCTTTCTTATATTTGGCAAAAGTCTGGAATTGATACTTGTTTTCTCGTATGCACGTAAAATTCAAGGAGACCCGAAGGCAACAAAAATTTTCCGCGAAAGCAGCACTCTCCCCCCCCCCCCCCCCCCCCACACACACACACACAAAGCCGGTCATTCAGTGATTAGAAACTAAATTAGGCGTTAACACCACCTCATAAAAACAAAAACAACATTTTCTACCTTCATCACATTCTTTCGCTCTTTCTCCTCTCGACACGACAATATTCCGGGGACTTCAAAGCCCTATACGGCTGCAAGCAGCAGGTCCTGCTGCACATCTCAAGAGCTTCCCTCAACGGTCATTCAACGTGACGTCAAACTAAACGAAACAAAGCAAGATCACCCAAAATCCATGCAGAACCAAGCCAAGACGCCCGCATCCGCCACGAAGCCTCGACGCGCTTCCCCAAAAACGTATCGCACGTCCCCAAAACTGCTCAAGTGTGCTCACTCGCCTAAGCACCGTAATTACAGCCTTCCTTCGACATGCGTACACACATTATGCATGCGACGCGCACGCCCCAATGCGAATCGTCTCTCCCGGACATCCCTTTCCCCAATTCCCTAAAGCTCACAGTAGAGGGAAAGTTATACGGAGTGGCTCACCAGTGGATGATCCGCCACGCGTCACGTGTCTATGTTTACCGCGTTGCGGCCGCACGGGAAGTACGATCACGTGTATCGTCGTCGTCGGACGGTTAGTCGAGCAGTCCCATCACTTACGCTAAACTCCAAAATTGGGGGTAACTGCAGCGTTCGCTCGAACAACACGAGCTCGTATATGCACGAGCGACACATACACCGACACTGGTTCCCGCAGTCCCTTGCGAGGATTACAAGCTCGCGTTCATCGGGACGCGAAAACTTCTTTCCCTGGCGCCTGAGTTAATTATGAAGGCGGCCCCGAAAGTAGCTCCCTATTGGCGCGCCTTATTCGGAAGAAGTTTGCCTACTTTGGGGAAAACTGCTCGTTGCAAGCGAGGCGGGAGATTCGAGAGCTGATGCGACTACAAATTGCACGCTACGCTGCTCGGACGCAAACAGCGCCGCGATGGGGATTACCTTAATCGTTCCATTATGGAACGAAGAGGCTCCCTTCATTGTCGTTGTTGTTTTTGTGGATCCGTTTTCGTTTCCCCTTTTTTTTTTTTTTTTTTCGTTCCGTACCGACTTTTTGAGGACGTTGCCTCGGCTCGGAACAGTCTGTTTGTGGAAAACTCGAAGTGGGTTTTATTTCAGACGTGGCATTAACCATGCTTACTCGTTTAAGTGGTAAGTAATTAGTACGCCTGACCAAATCGTTGGAAGCATAAACTAAGACACCTTTGGCTTATTCAACGCTCTGCGTAATAATTATTTGTTTGTGCCTACTACTTAGCTCCGGCTAACTACTGTTCTTAAGTTCTCTCCCTGTCTCTATGTTAAAAGGTGGGAGATGAGGCTAGAAGAGTTGCTGACATCTTATTTAGTAAGGTATTTATTTAGTTATTCATTCATTTACTTGTTCATCATTTTGCTCGTTTTTCTATTTCGGGCTACATCAAGGTAATCACATATAATTGACAACTTCTTCGCAACAATCTCGGTTGTATTGATGGTTGAAACGGACGAACGGTTTTCATCGGGCATCATGTTTAAACTCTGTTACGTCACGCCGCG
>NW_024609868.1:17930763-18116550 GCF_016920785.2 Ixodes scapularis
GTTGGAGGAAATCAGTTTTTTTCTTTTTACGCGTCTGGCCGCGCCAACTTTAGAAATACAACTTTCCTTGTGGGCGTTAACAATGCTTAAAGTGACATCCTTTCCTTTTTCGCACATGAATAACACGTATATGTATGTGCGTGCGTGTGTGTGTGCGTGTTGTGTGTTTGGGGGGGGGGGGGAGGGGGGTGGGAGTGGTATTCACGCCAGATACCAGCACCTGTCCTGCCTGTTGGCTTTTTATCAATCGAACGTCTCGAAGAAGATGGTAAGTCACTCATCAAAATGTAGTGACCAGGCTGCGAGTTTACCCTTAGAATGGTTTCTAAACTTTGATTACAAACATTAAATATTTTTTGAAGTAAGCTTTAGGCGGGTTTTTTTGGGACGGCGCTGTACTTGAAAAAAATTTGTTTTTTCACGCCAAAGGATGGTAGTTGAACTATTATTATTATTATTAATATTTTTGAATGAATAACGCCTAATTGGGTTAAACGCCAACCAAAAGCCGCCGCTGTAAGTGAGGCTTTATGCCGGATTCACAAGGTGCGATCTTTAGATGCGATTAAACAATTGCAACATATTGCTCGTGCGAAAAAAAAAAAGAAGAAAAAATAAAGAGGTGGAAGTTGCTGTGGTTAACGCCGCAGCTGCGAAATGGCGAGCAGAATCGCACCCTATGAACCAGGCTTTATGTGGGCACCCGTGACAGCAGTGAAGGTCACGGCGGGCCATCGCTGCCGTAATATCACGGTAACACTGATTACACATCCCACAAAGTACAGTCTGCAGTGCACACAATGTCCGAGGCGTGCTTCTTCCTTGTATGACGGTCACATTGGTCGTGGACATGTACGTATAAAGTGCACATGTATGTATAAAGCAAAACATGCTTCAAACATGCTTGAGGCTGTCCGCAAATAATTCTGGCATCGTGTCTGTAGCGAAGGATATGTCGAGACCGGTTATAACGAAGTCAACGGGAAACAGAAATCACTTCGCTATATCCGCTGTTTCGTTATAACCGACTTCGGTTATAACGAAGTGCAAAAGGGAATGGGAAATCGTGATCGCTTCGCTGTAGCCGCTATTTCGTTATAACCGATTTCGTTATAACCGGTCTCGACAGTATTCGTGTTCGCTGCGGACACGATGACAGAATGATCTGCGAACACACGCCTCAGGCATGTTTGTAAGTATGTTACCTTCGTACAGATATGTATTTTCCCAGACATGTATGCCGACATTTTTTTGTGCATCCAATGGGACAAGACAGTGTCCGCAGACTGTCTTTTGTTTTATGAATATCAGCAGCGTGACGGCGGCTTAACATGACGACACGCGACAGCGACGGTATGCCTTGCCGAGGTGAGGCACGTATACCGTGCTTGCTCTTTCCCAAAGCTCCTCGTCGTGAAACTTGCGCTACACCAAGTTAGTCGCGGCCGATGAAATTCAAGTTCAAGTTCGTCAAAAGATTTTTCTTTTTAACTTGAAACGGACGAAAACGAAGTTTGCTTCAGTATTCTCATAGAGATTGGGCAGGGAATTCCATTGGAGCTGCTTAAAAGCAGATACGGGTCTGCTTGGAAGGCTCTCTATCCAGTTACTCTTGTGCTCATTCCAAACATGAATTCTGTCGCTCATAGAGCCGAAAAGTCAATATCTCCGGATACCGTAGAAAGGTCCGTAAAAACGAGGAGAGCTAATAGGGAATTCTCGTAGACCGCGTTTCCACCTCCGCTAAGCCCTCCGCGAGGAAGAAGTTGCTACTGCGCCTGCGCGCCGATAGCCTTTACTGTAGAGTTCGGGATATCGTAGCGGGTTGCGGAGGGCGTTGCGGAATGGCGAAAACGCTCTACAAAAACTCCCTAATTTGTCCGTCGGAATTACCGCTATCCCATACGTAATCTACCGCGAACGGACGATTTCTCCGTCGCGTTAACGGAGAAACTCTACCTTTATTTACTGAATCGTCGTTCAGTGACGCGCGTGTGGTCACGGGAAGTGCACTATATGGGCACTGCGGATGCGCAGGAACCAGCCTGTCGAAAAACGATACATCTGTTGGCCAACTTGAGGTTTCGAACGACTCGGAGGTCGTTCGGTATCTCAAGTTGGCCAACAGAGAAAGAGGTGCCGGAAAGGGGCGGGGCACTTACACCGGCCGATGTTTGGGTATGCAAATGCAGGAGTGGGTTCGGTTTGAAAGCGCGCTCCGTCCGCTCGACGCAGCTACGTGCATGCCCTTAGTTACATCGTGCCATTGTGCGGGACCCGCGCGCCTTTGTATCGACGCGGTACCGAAGCAACACTATAGAGCGACGACAAAGCTCGAGTTACGTTTGTGAAGTGTATTAACGGAGCGTTAGAAGCTTATTAGCGGCGCTTGAATAACATCTGACCCTGGGGGGGGGGGGGGCTCTATATAGATTTTCTTGTTCTTTTTCAATGGCGCGAGAAATGCAAGCGAGTGAAGGAACTTGATTTTCGATGTCAACGAAACAGGAATGGTGTGGAGCGTTGTTCGAGGACACTGGCAACCGACGGGTTGGACTTTCTCGTTGACTTGACGAGACGTTCAAGGATACCGCTGTGAAACTTAAAAAAAAAAAGAAGAGAAAAAAAAAGTGTCCAAAAACGT
Source organism: Ixodes scapularis (assembly GCF_016920785.2). Classification (NCBI taxonomy): domain Eukaryota; kingdom Metazoa; phylum Arthropoda; class Arachnida; order Ixodida; family Ixodidae; genus Ixodes; species Ixodes scapularis. Next base: position 17,933,408 of record NW_024609868.1, read on the forward strand.
TTCTCTGTATAACGAGAAACGCGGTTCTATATTCCTTACTTGTTTCTATTTTTTTTTACTTCGTAAAGGGGAAAGCAATATGTCTTTTAATAGAGCTTGTTTGCACATTAAAAAAAACACACACACACACAAAACATGCTCTTTTTTTTAAGACACGATGTTTTTGCACGTTTTCCGTCCCACAGACATCGCCGAGGTGTGACGCCATAGCAGTGAATTGGTGTCTACGGCTGCGCTTCCATGAATTGCAGCTTATTACGTTCTCAAGATGTAGATTCTCGTTTCATTCCCAGGCTCGTCACCCTTTCTTAGTGGCCACGATAGTTGGTCCGCTAAATTTTGTTTTCGACACGGTATGTGTCAATATATAATTCATGTGGCTCGAATCAATTTAGTCAAAGAATGAAGGTGGGGAAAAAAATATTATTTTGGTGTGGTTTCCCAACTGTTTTTGTTTTAAAGAGACCATGAAATGATTTCTGAACTTACTCCTCCTTAGCTTTAATCCTCAGCTCAAAAGCGAAATGAGAAATCACGTGGTCGTGACGTGCTTCGGCACCCGAGGTGATGACTTGAAGCTTCCACCATGCTTTTATTGCGTAGCTCTTAAGCGCCCGTTTCCGGCGTGAGGTCACGTGACCCCCCCCCCCCCCCCTTGAGAACACGTGACCCTCAGTACCCTTCCCTCCTCCTCCTCAAGAGCTGCGCTCTAATTCGGCGTTACAGGGAGTTGTAAACGGCTTTCACTTTTTTTTTTAAGTACACCATGGAATTTTTCATTCTCAAGTGATGATAAGTGCCGACAAAGAAACTCGGTGGCCACGAATTCCAATATTCGTCGACGGATTGATTGTTGACGAGTGCACACGTCCGAGTGACGTAGTTCTCGTGTCCAATGAGTGAGATGTGTTCGGCTGACGTTCCTGGCCACAAGGGATGCACCGCAGTGAAAAGGCGGGGAGCTTCCAAAGGAGAGGTGGTACGCAATAGTCCGCTATATTCACAAATTTTCGTTCCGGAATGCAGGCTTTAGGCTTTCTACGCTTGTGCACTTGTTTTATTTTGGCGCACTAAAACATATGCGGTCAGTAATATGCCAATTTATAGCGGCCGAAAACTCATTTCATGGCCCCTTTAATGAAAAATAGAGGCCGAGATGGATAAAGAGAGTGAAATAGAGCAAGAGAAAAGGAAAGAGAGTGCTCATGATGGAGTGATAGGGAGATAAAAAGATTAAGGTCAAATCGTTAAGTCATAATAATCATAAAAAGAAAATAAATATTACCGAGAGTACGTAAAGGTGACAAAAGAGATTTCGTATCAGTGATAAAGTCTTGTTCGAGGATTTCTTATGGTTAACTAAAGTTTGCGCTAAATCTCTTAGAGAAATAAAAAAAAAAAATTGTGAATGTTTGTTACAAATGAAAAAAAGGTTTTCGGCGTAGGGACGCCATTTCTCATGAGAAATCTCGGAAATATATAATTACGAAATCAGTAATAATTGTGGTAGTATAATTATTGCTACGATGGCTTTTCTTCCCATTTTATAATGAAATTTCGATTCTGACCTTGAGTTGATGCTCCGTGAAGGCCGTCCGCGCCTTGCGTGGTTTTTTGGATGATCTCAGAGACATTGAAGGCATGGAATCCTCGTCTACAAGAAAAAGAAGAAACAAAAAATGTCGCCAATAAATCACAATTTTTCTTTCTCATGTACTCCACATAAAACGCAGTCAGTATACCGGGTTTTTCACCAATGACTGAGAATAATGGGAAAGAAGAAAGATACTTAGAAAAAATAAATGATATTTTTTTGTATAATAGTATCGACCACGGCAGACGCCAGGTTACGACTGCAAAGCGATAATTAGCAAATTAATTAGCTAAAATCGAGGCATTAACTATTCAGGTGTTATTTTTAGATAAATATGTTTGCCTTAGCTGTGTAAATTGTATTCATTTTAATTCTCCTTCTATCTCCCTTCACGCAAGGATGCCCTCTCCGGCGCAGCAGGTCCTCGTTCAAACGAGTAATACACGCGTAATAATATACGGTGACAAAGACGTGAAATCAGGAGCCACCCCTGTGCTGTTTTTGATCTATACGACGTCGTTTTCGTTCTGGCTTATTTGATACGAGTTTGGAACTTCACATTGAGAAAACTGACTTGCTGCGATTGCTGCCCATATACTCTGTTTCACTCCGACCACAGCCGACAAAATATACGATCCGATCTGGAGCCAGCCAAGTAGCGCCAAACATGTGCATCGTGGCGGCGAATGACGTACACTAAATGCGCCGCCATTCAGTTTTTTTTGGTGCGTATTTAGTATTGCTCGCGATAGCAAATCCACCAAAACATTGAGCGCCGTGACAAAAAAATTCGTCAAATCGTTAAAAAAAAACAGGCGGAAAGGCGGACACGTTTGCAGGCGATCAACGCTTTCAGCACCTCTTAGCAGCTCGTACTGCAAATGCGGCCCATAAACCACATGTTCCCGTCGAGCACACTGAAAACTCTCTGATACAGACTCTTTATCGTCAGTGTGGCACGCAGGTTTTGAACGCGGAACGCACGTTTTGAACGGTGACAAAAAATAATTAGAGACAAGATGAGACTTTGTTTGAAATTAGTGCCATGACAATTCACGCAGTAGTGTGCGACTGATAAAAGGTCATAATTGTGTGTCATCATCCGAAATGTTTAAGTCAGATTGCCAACAAGGCGAAGGCTCGGAGATCAGCGCGCCATGATGTGGTATTTTTAAATAAATCGGCGCGAAACTCTATTTACTGAAATTTCTGACCACTTCGCATCGTCACAACCTGCAATGCTCTTTGGTTTGGCCCTATCTTGAAGCAAGAAACATTGGGTATGCCTGGAAGTGGCGGCTGCATTGTTCAAACGTGAGCTATTACTCTGGTGGCGCCACTTAGCGTAGTGTCTCAAGCAAGAAATACTGGGTAGGCAGGAAGCCGTGATCGCATAACATGTCAGTACGGCGAAAACTACGGCCCTGGCGGGCAAACCGGAACGTGACTACATATCATCGGAGTTCGCTTTTACTGCGATGAAGTATCAGGCCTTTAGCTGCGTCACGCTCCAATATATGTGCGTTGCGCTCGTATACGTAGCGCATAGCGAAGCCGTCGGCACGCAATGCAGGACTTATCGTTCACCCTTTGCCCAATTACAACGAGACAGGGTATAACCGTGGGCCCTCACTCTGCTGGCGCCGCCTGGCTGTTGCCGGCTGGCTCTAGTCCCGAAGTGCACGACAGGCTCTACGAAAGCTTCCGCTGACAGCGGTTTGGTGTCGCAACGAGCGCGAGATATTAGTGAGTTTTAGTATACCGTGTTTCCCCCTCCGCTAAGCACCTGCGCTACCCGGAACTCAACAGCCAAGGCTATCGGCGCGCAGGCGCAGTGGCGATTCCGCGCTCCACTCTGCAGAGCGGCTGCACGAAAACGATCTACTAAAACTCCCTACTAGGGAGTTTTAGTAGACCGCGTTTTCCCTTCCGCTAGCCCTCCCCTACGAAGAAGCCGTCACTGCGCCTGCGCGCCGATGGGCTTGGCTGTAAAGTTCGGGGTAGCGGAGGGGCTTAGCGGAGGGGGAAACACGGTCTACTAAAACTCGCTACTGTCGCACAGTCGCTCGCGTTTCTTTTGGTCGGGACTGTACAAATGAAAATATTGTACGAAGCGCAGAGGGTTCAACGAAATGAATGCTAGATTTGAAATACCCCCCTCCCCCTGAAAGTGACGACGTGACGACGTGACGACGTGACGACGTGACATCGGGACATCGGGGGCAACTGTTGGTCGTGCCTGCAGCGCTTCTGCTCTGTCAACGAACTGTTGGTGACGTTGTTTCATAAGATTGATTGGCTCGTCAAGGAAGTGGCCTCGATGAAGGATGACAGCGCGTCCCTGCTACCGCACCTGTCCAGAAACACGAAACTGCTCCGTCACTTTACCACCCAGAACATCGTGTCATCGCCAACTCTGACACCGCTGTCGCAACCCGATCTATGGTTCATGCGACCTTCGCTGTTCCTTGAAAAGGATACATTTTCCCGAGTTGTTGCACCGGGCAACGCCCGGAAGTGATCGCACGTCCGTCACCGGCGGTGACTGGTACTCTACCGCTGCAAGTGGCCTGCGCATGGGCCACCGAAAGGTGCCGACGGTTACACGCTCGTCCAACGAAAAAAGAGGCAAGCCACCATCGGGAGCCTGTGCAAGTAGTAAGCTGTCTACAGTCCCGAGAACCCCGAAGTTCAAAGCACTTTCTGTTTCAGGCCTTCATTCGGCACCTACTGTGACAATATTAAAAAAAAAAAAAAGCTTAACACCGTAAAAAAAAACAAAAAAAAAAACAACAACACACACACACAAAAAAATAAACAAAAACAAAAAAACACGTTTATGTGCATTTAGTTTTAAACGCGAATGCTACTCTTCGTTACACATTGCTTTGAATGAAGAAGACCTCGAAAGGTTTAACGTTGAAAACGTTTGGTCAATGGCCTCCTTTTTCAGGCCATTTTTTTGTAATGTTCGGAGTAACAAAAATCGTGACATTGTTGCGCCAAACTTTTCCCCCTAAATGAATTGTACGGTGTGTTATCAAAACGGCTTTGGTTTGAGTACAGAGGCTAATTTGTTTTTCAACAATGCAGTTTTATGTGTCTATGATATTACTTCGTCAAGTGAAACATGGTTAAATAGTTCTTTTGGGTCGACTGATTATTTTCCCCGAATTATTCAGTGTTTCGTCGAGACCGAGAATATAAAATTGTGGATTTCAATTTTGTAGGTGGAGTACTTGTTGCAATTGAGAAACACTTGCGGGCTCTTTCACGGTGCGATCTTCTCTACTTTCTGTTAAGCCTTACTGCCTTTGACTTTTTTTTTTTTTGAGAAATCGGATATGCTAGGTGATAGACTGAACGTAGAACCATATCGTATTCATATACTGGGAAATTCGAACGTTCCTGATATAAATTGGAATTTGAAACAGTCTACTTTGTCAACTTATCAATTTTTGTGAATTTCAACGACGACGATGAAGATCTACGATCAAGCGTCTACGCGGTATGGTCCCCCGACGATGCACAGGAGCGGCACGCCAACCGGTGTCCTCTAAGTTTTGCCGCTTGTTCAGGAGACTATGCCCGGACACGAATGCCTTGGAGGCGGCAGCCGTGTACCAAAGCAAGGCGACCTCCTGATGGAGCCCGATAATACCACTCCGCTCGGGCTTTCCCATCTACGATGCACGGTGAATCCGCCGGACAACACTCTGGAGGGCTCGCCCGAACACTTTCCCGGGTTCAGCCAGTCGTGAAACGAGCCGGGCAGAAGACCGGACCAGCGAACAGCTCAGTAAAAAACACTGGGCCCTCATCACCCGTAAGCCCATCCCGCTACTCTCGCCTACAAACTCCATTTAAACATATAGTTTAATCAGTTTAAACATAGTCAGAGGTATTGTACGTTACCAATAAATCATCATGAGACTCGGTGTCGCAGGCCTTTATGATATGGGCGACTTGCCTTTTTGCGGCACCGCGGCTCTCCTGAGCTAAAATAAATATCATAGAATCCTATCATTATCATATGAAATGGTATTACTTTATCTAAATATAATTTCCTTCTGTCATTTGTTAACTTTTTTTTCGGTTTCACCCGACGGAATAGTTTCCGAAGCCCCGTGGAAACTGTGCTAGTTTAGCCTTAACCAACTTTACTATGGATAATCTCGTATGTTTTTCGGATCCACTTGTTTCACCTGATGCCATGGCACGTTCCTCTTTAATCTACCTTCAAGGATTCTGTAGAGAAATTTAAGCAAACTAACTGTGACTCGTTTGTCTTCTTGAGAGGATAATATTTAGGCCTTTTGCAATATCTGGCTAATGCAGATTGGGCACCCAAATATGACAGGACTGGTGTAAATTGTGCCGTGAAGCATTTACGACGTATCCTGTATCTGCACTGGAATGTTTTGTTCCTGAAAGCATCATCATCATTGCCGTTATCCGCACTAATACTAAGATCTGCTAGCACCAGTTTGAAAAAAAAAAAAAAATCCGAGTCTCGTGCCGTAGTTAAGTCTATTAAAGCGTAATAAAATATTGTACCGCGACTCAGTAGGACGTAGTTTAAATTTCACTTTCATGCAGTTACGAAACCATTTTCCGCAGGGTAGGAAAGTGCTCCCCAACGACTTTCGCTCCCTCCCCTCTCGCACTCCTTCCTCCTCCTCCCCTGAAAAGGGCGGGTCCGGAAGCTAGTCTCCGTGGAAAGGAGAAGGGGATTCCTCCTTTCTGGGTGGCAAAGAGGAAACCTCTTCTCCCGCTGAAAATGGTTTTGTAAGTCGGCCTTTAAGGAATGCACAAATGGGTACAACTTTCTCGACAATAAGTATAGCCCGTTCATCGGACACTTTCTCAAGTGAGCCTGAAGGTGTGTCAAACGTTTTCGCAAAATACTTTGTCTCAATTTATTCTTGCAATCAAACTGGAGCATCTATGCCCAATGTCAGTAGTCGTTCCAGTGAATACCTCTCCATCTTATCTTTTGATAATGCTAACATTAAACTTGCAAAAAAACAAAAAAAAAAACAAAACAAAGAAAATTCGTGTTTAAGTTATCAGTTGCACCCGATGGTATCCCAAAATTTATACTTAAACTCTGATCTGTATATTTACACCTGTAATAACGGACTTTTTTAACTTGTCATTATCAACCCTCACTTTCCCTTCGCTTTGAAAAGCTCTGTAACAGTGTCAGTGCATAAAAGTTGAAGAACGGTTGAAGAACGGAAACATACAAGTATAATCTTGTATGTTTGCTATGCCCATTCGAAAAAATGTATGGAATTGTTTACATATCTGTCGAATTTTTCTAAACAAAGGATTAGCATAAAAAGTAGATTAACATAGAAAGTGGGAGATCAGCGGGAACAAATGTAGTGTCATTTTAAATTTTGTCTCTCCTGTTGTAAGTCAGCGTGGTAAGTTGCATGCAGTAGATTTAGATCTTTCAAATGCTTTTGACTTGGTTGATCGTCTGTTATTTATGTGGAAGTTGTGATCTTATGTTATGAGTCCTCCGCTTTACACACTGTTTCTAGATAACTTGTCTAATCGCCGAAATTTCGCGCGCGTTCTTGAACGGTATTGCAGTCCTTATGTTCCTCTTTCGGGTATGCCTCAGGCGTCCATCTATACTTGACCCGATGCTTTTCAACAGTTTCATAAATTATCTAAACAAATATGTGTTCAGTATTCAGGCATATTACAGTATGTCGATAATATCAAACTGTTTCGGCCGATCTCATCTATGAGGGACTGTGACATGCTGACGAGCAATGTTAAATCAGTGGATGATTGTTGCTGTAGCAACACGTTGACTCCTAATCCTCCTGAAACTGCCGTTATGTTCTTATCTAGGAAGATACATTTTTGTTATCAGCCTGCCAATGTTTCGTGACGCAGACTCGAATGCACGCGTGATCTTGGTGTATATATAAACTCTCGTTTTTCTTTTAAGGTACACATTAAAAATATATTTGCCGCCTATTTTCGTATGCTAGGTCTTATTTCTAGAATTAGGCGCGAGTTTTCCACGTCAACCTGCATGCTACAGCTATACTTTTCGTTCATTCGGTTTGAACTAAAGTTTTCATGTGTTTACTCGAACTGTATTGGATGTACTAGCCAAGCGATTGCAGAAAATGTTCAAAAGCGTTTCTTCTGATTTTTTTTGTGATCGTTATATATTGGTCGTACAGTTTGTTATGAATATATAAAAAAATAATTTGGAACGATGCAATTGTCCTATTTTGGGTTCAACAAGACGTGAGCGAGATTCACTATTCTTGTATAAATGTCTTCATGAATTAATTCATTGCCCTAAACTCGCGTCATCTATTCATGTTCACTTTTTAAGACGAGTTTTGCTTGCTTTTCCTATTTTTTGTTTTGTTATTCAAATCTTCTCAATTAGCCCCATGCCCAATGTAGAGCACTTGTCTCTCGGTTTAACGTATATTGGCGTTTTTAACTAAGCTTTTTAGCATTTAAGTTCTGTCTGACTGATTTATAATTTCATTGTTTGTGGATCAATACCAAGGCATCTGTAGTTCTTAACCACAAAAAATAAATGAATAAATGAATTACTGAACGAATTCTTGAATGAATGAATGAATAAATGAACGAATGAATGAGTTAGTGCTGTTAGATACTAATGACCCAAAAATGCGATCTGAGTACAAATATTCAAGACAAATAACATGCTAAGTTTAGTTTTCATACCCCAGATACATAAACACTGGAGCGCAGGCGAGAGTGAAAAAAGTGTAATACGTGTGACGTTTTAACCAACATGAAATTCAATACATAGGCCTACGTAAGACGCCGATGGACTGGATCTGTTCCTCATGGCGAGACCGAGACAGGCGTACCTTCAACCAAACACCAAAATATTTATTTGAACTAACATCCACCACAAGCAAGCTTTTGAACATGATGTTCATCGAAAGTCTAACTGGTTTACTTTTAGCATTAAATTCAGTTTTCGGTAAAGAACATCTACAAAGTACATAAAGTGAAGTACAAAGTAAGTTAGAGACATACTTCGACTAAAGGAGTAAGTACAAGGCCGCAATGTACTTGAAGCAAAGTAATATGAATACAATGTGCTTTCAAAGTGAAGTATAAGTACTTTTTTAACATAATTTCATATAATGTCCTTTTATTCCCCTCTACACTGTATACATTTAAAACTGGTATGTCCCAGGGGTAATCGGGGGTGGCTAAGTTATTTTAGGTAATGCCGGAAACTATTCAATAAAGTCAGACGGCCACAGAGTAATCATTTTCGGAACATACGACAAATTCAGAGGTCACTCAGACTTCTGGATTTGCACCGCTTGCACTGGATTGTACCTGCTGTGACAGAGAGTGGCGCTGCTATTATCTTATCCTAATCTACTTGCCCTTCATTTTATTGTTCTGTTCTTTCTTTTTCTCACCAACACACTACACTGTTAGAAAAACTCCTGTCAAAATATGGGACACATACATGCTAACCTTGTTGCCACAACATGTACTGTATTACCGGACTACAGAACATGTTCCATACTTCGTTAGTACGGGACATGTTGTTGCTGTATGGGCAGCCACAACAAGTACTGTATGCTACAGGAAATGTACCATCGTGGCACACAGCAGCACATGTTCTGTTGCAAGCCATGCCAGACCATGTACCATTTTTACGAAGTACATTACATGTTCCAATGCGTCCAAAACGACACAGCTTAGTAAACTTGAGGAAGAAAACGAGAAAGGACGGACAAACACAGCTTACATTTCTTGTACGTACGGAAAAAGTTCAGTCTTGTTTGTGATAGTACTCGCCCCATTTTGTGTTACTGCCGCTATTCATGAGTACATCCGGGCTTTGTATGTCACATGCCAAGCTCCTCCTTGAAAAAGTTGATATGCGACATGCAAAACAGGGATGTCCTGGCAGTTTGCAGGCGCATCTTGATGCACGTCTTTGCAACATAAAATTACCTGCAATGCGCAAATGTTCCCCAAACTTGTATGTATGGAAAATTTGAACTGTCGTACCTAATGCGAGCACTATCCTGAAAACAGAACAATGAATCTGTGACATATATACTCAATAGAACAGCCAGGAATGCCATGAGAAAGTGTTCACATGCTACGTCAAGTTTAGAGAGCATTGTACATGTAGTGACGGGGATAAAGGCAGATAAACATTTGTAAAAAAATCGTTATCAAACTAAGTTCACGCTTGGTCCTTTTGGTTCCAACCCATAGCAACGGACCCATTGCAAAGAAGACTGAACAGTTTGCTGCTTCAAAAATATTTACATTTATTTTTCTTTTAAATGACTAGAGCAGATACACAATAAAAAAAACACAGTTCATGCCGCAAATATTTTGGGGGGCAGCTCAGCCATAAAAAGAAATATCAAAGTGAGCAGTCTCCTAAAAAAATCTGACCAAAAATTATGCTGACATGCTACATCTCGAAAAGAACCATCTTGGCCTATACAACAAATTGTGATATTAACAATAGAAAAGAAATATTAATCTAAACAAGCACCGAAGTTTCTTTCCACTTCTTTTGGAACTTCGAGAACTCTTGGAGGGCTCCCTGCGCCTTCAGATGCACCAGAGCAACTTTTCTTGACGACTGCCGGGACCCCTCCTGCGGGTTCATTGCCACAAGTCGCCTGAAAAATAAGATAACATAAATAATGGGTGGGATTTCTTAGAGGAGGATGTATAACAGAAACTAAGGAGTTCCTGACTCCTTCTTTAACTTCTCTATCGGTTAGTAATCCAATCTGGACAAATTCTAAACCTCGTCTATAGTATACTTTCAAGCCGAGACAGGCCCATAATTTGGACAGTCCGTGCACACACCATGAGCCTCCAAGTCTGATCCTTGCATCAAGACGAATTGTGATTGTACACAAAAAAAAAAAAAAAAAAAAAAAAAAAAAAAGATTCAGCTTTTTGGCATCAGTTCTCAGTAATAACTGGACACATTTCGGATCTTGTGTCAGCACACAACGCTAAAACATTCTACAACCGGAGACGGAAGCGACAAAGAAGGACGAACACATCCGTCTCAATTGAAACGTATGTCTTCGAAGCCTCCATCTCGGTTTATAGAATGTCATATTAACCAGCTCGCCTGTCTAGTAAAGTTGTACCCAACGATACTTCGGTTAAAAAAAAGGAATTCACAGTACCAGTAAATGCAATATTACAAAAAAACTTGCCTGAAGTGCTTAAGCAGAATATTCTGGTTATTATTAAAGGGAGGTTATCATTTGAGCCCGTTCTCGTTTCGCCCTTCTCACCTGGCCCTTCTCGAAACAACCATTCTCAAAAAGATCTTCTCTCTTGGACCTGGCGCATTTGGTCCTTTCCCGTTTCGTCCTTCGCATTTCAACCCTCCTCATTTGAGTCCGTTCTCGTTTCGCCCTTTTCACCTGGCCCTTTTCAAAACAGCCATTCTCAAGAATTTCTCGCTTTGACCCGTCGCACTTGACTCGTTCTATACCAAAATCGTTTTTTTTTTTTTTTGGGGGGGGGGGGTTATATTAATAAGTACATTGATATATTTTGTGCGTGCGTGTGTGTGTGTGCCACGCTACAGTCATACTCTGTCTGCCAAGTACTTTAGCAGTGCGTCGAGATCGTCCTGAAAAGCTACTAGCTGACAATAAAACAGACCAAGTATTTATCGCAGCCAGATATCATATTCCGAAATGTCACGTTTTTTGGGGTCTCTCGACCTGGGACAATGCCACCACTTCTATATTGCAGTGTTTCTCAAATGGGGGTCGCGAAGGCATCTTAGGGGTCCGCGAAGCCATGTCTTATCAGTCAAGCACGACAATATTAGTTGTCTTTCTTCACGTCGTTTAGAAACGTTCCAATTTTTGGGTGAGTACTCTCGTGCGTGTGTCAATGAGATAAGTCTACTTCACACTAGCAATTAGTTATATCCATTTATTAAATCATTATCATGATAGCCTATACCTTTCTTTTCCCCTCACCCCGAGCGGGTTCCTCCATCATCTCCGCCTTTCTACAAGGGGTCCGCGAAACATCAATGGTTGAGAACCACTGCTAATATGTATGCTATTTCTGTTCAAACAAAGTTTCCAAATTAAATGTTCATCGTTTTTCTTTTTTTTTTTTTGTTTGCTTAGAGGAAGGAAAGGACGCGTCATTGCACGATTCTCAGTGCGCACCTCTACAGATAACATATACCTAATGGTATGTTGGGGGCCCAAGCAAGGTAAGGCTCATCAACAAAGCCGCGAAGGCATAACAACGTTAGAAGCATGCCGAAGTAATGCCATTCGGTCGTAGGGCGAACGGGCAAAATGAGAATGGGCCCAGTTGCGAAAAACACGATTCGGATCTTATGAGAAGGTTCAAACGAGAAGGACCAAATGAGAATAGGACGAAATGTGCAAGGTTCAAATGCGAATGGGACGTTTTGAGATACACCCATTATTAGAATGCTGAACATTCACGTCTTTTGGTTCATATTACTTATTCTAACTGATAAGCATAGCCCGGTCACAGGTATATTCGTGTGCCCCTGCAGAACAAGGGCTCATGTATTTGAAGCCGATCGATACTAAGGCGGATTAAAATATAAGTTGCATGCTCCGTAGGGTGCACAAGTTCTAGTATTGGTTCTATATGACAATGTATCTGAATACCAGATTCATACTGATTCTTTCATTATATTGCAACATAATAATATGACTTACAGAGAAACGGTCCTCCCAAGCAGGTCACGCAGTTACTGCAGCACATCCAATTAATGCGGGCAACGAATATTTTCAAGCGAAATGTGAATAAGGGTGTCTAGAGAGCAGCACGTTAACATTAGGCCTTTGCCTTTCTTAGTTCGAAGTTTCAACAAAAACATGGTACAACATGTTCCAGGTTGCTGTTGAACGTGCCAAACAAACACAAATGCTAACGCTAATATGCTGCTCTACAGAACATATTTCTTTCCGAATTGCTGCCGAAAGTTAGACTTTGTTTAATGTAATTGACAATGCCTCAGCAAAAGTGTGACCAAGCTGAATGAAACCCTTAATATCTACATGGGAATACTGCAATACGTTTGAGGAATCGTTATGCGTCTGCTACACCGAGCGTTTTTTTTTTTTTTTTTTTTCTTACAGTTTTGTTTAAAAAAAAAAAAGCCATGAAAGCTACACTTATCCGATTTGTGCGAGTGAGTTATACGCCCAGGGGGGATTTGGGGGTGGTTCATCTTCGCGATAAGTCGGCTAATTAATTAGAATTCGTTAATTAACTTTTTAATTACTGAAAATAGCCATATGGTTCCAATTAGAAATTTGCTGAGCGTCGTCCAAAACCCCTAAATCAGTAATTTTTAGAAATACTTTGAGCGCGTGAAAAGAGCAACAGTGCGCTGAAGTTACTACTCGTGGAGCAGGTACAAGGCTGGGGCTAAATAAGAGACAGAAAAATCGCACAGGCGCCTTACCGCGACAGCTAGCTTTGTATATGCTCCACGAGTTGTAACTTAAATGCACTACTACGCTTCTCACGCGCTGAAAGTCTTTCTAAAAATGACTGATTTAGTGGTTTTTGATAACGCTCAGCAAGTTTCTAATTGGAGCCATATGTCTATTTTCACTAATTAAAAAGTTATTTAACAAATTTTAATTAATTAGCCGACTAATCGCAAAGATTAGCCACCCACATAATGTCCCAATTGGCGTATAACTCACTCGCAGAAACCGAATAAGTGTAGCTTTCATGGCTTTCTTTAAACAAATCTGTAAGAATAAAAAAAAAACGCCCTGTGTATGTACAGTACTCACCAAAGGAACACGCTACTGTATTACCTCTGGAGGTTACATCAATCCATGACGTAGCGTACAAAATTGTTGCATTAAGCAACATGTTATAGTCGTCGTTCGGCCACCGTCAAGTTAGCACTTTTATGAGGTAATGAACAGTTGGTGTGTTCCTATAAGTTTCGGAAACATTGCACATTGCCAAATGAAAACAGAATTTGAACTTTTTTGACTTGTACCATAATATATAATGTAAACGAAATATGTTTCAAGGGCCCAATATTTCCCGATTGAGGTCAAAGTTGAAGTTTTGGAATAATTTGCGGGTTCTAATTTTCACGATGCGGTGGGATCTCAATATAGTTTCCAATGTGTTTATATTTTACCAGAATTGTTCGCGGGACCTTTTTTTTTTTCAAATTGTAGGCGATTTGCGAAAATTAGGTTCTTGCGAAAAATAAGTCGATTACAGTCTTCGAAATTTCTAATTTTGAGCCAAATTGGCTTTGCCGGAAATACGTTGAAGAGCACACCATCATTCAAAAGTATGCCAAACTGCTTAGGATGTTGGCAAGGACACGATAACAGATTAGCTACATAATTTATTGCTAACGGCCTATTATGTCATTAACGCTGTCAAAAGTATTTAGCAGTTATCGCTGCTTCCCAGACAAAAAATCGCCTATTTATTTCTTCATGAAATGCAATATCCACTAGACAATTCTACCACCTGAAGGAATTAGAACTGTCCATACGATACATTTTTCCAAAGCAAATTCACAGCGCACATTTTCATAACTGAAAGGCACATCTATAGTTACCTTTAAACGAACTTCAACGCTGCTAGCAGCTCAGCAGGGTACTTTAGGTATGTGGCGTACATCAGCTCCATGGCAGAGAGGAAGCTGACTCCTTCGAAGCACCTGGTGCCATCCAGTGGCAGTCGAAGATGCTTCTGCCTGAAAAAAAGTCGATTTTTTTAGTCATAAAGGAACGCTGAACCGAACGTTTATGACTTTAACTGTGTTTGAGAGCATTAATACCTAGGACTTCGGGAGTTATATTGTTTTCAAACATGGCATACCTTTTCAGTTTTTATCTGGGGAGGAGATTCTCAGTTTCTTCCGGTTAACATATATATCCACGAGTTTTATCGCTTTATTCCGGTGATATATACAGTATTTTCCTTTAATTCACAAGGAGAAATCGCACTCCGTTGAGGTGAATGAACTTGATAAGCGATGAAAACAAGTCAAATTCCATCCTCAAAAAAAAAAAAAAAAGTGAACTTGACATTTAAAACCCAATTACAATTCACGAGCATGCTCCTGAATGTGTGAGGCTGCATGCATAATGCGCGACTCTGGTCGCATATTCACGAGCAAGCTCGTGAATTGCGAGGTTGGTTAGGTCATGATGGGGCGAAAATATTTGTTTGAGGGGCTCTACAGTAATTTTTATTGGCAGAGCGAAGCTCTGCCACTATGGCCAGGATTCGGGTCGTCCAATCAAAGAACATCAACGCGCGTCGTGCGTACAGCCACTTCCGGTTGAGCTGCACGACGTCGTGCATGTAGCATTACTCTACATAAAAAGGGTGTCCTCAGGCCATAAGCGGGAGTTCACTCTGAGCATGCGCAGCGTTCAGAGAGCTCCGATGTGGCGTCTAGTGAATACCACCTATTACAATAAAGGTTTCAACTCGACCGGGGTAATTTCGAAGTAAATTCGTTTATCAGAAGCTCAAGTTATTTAGGAAATATCAGTCCTGAAAAAATGGCATTAATTTAGTACGCAAAACGTCCGGAGCATCCGCGGCACGCACACGAGTATTACCACGACGATGACTGATTACTGGCTTAGCACGGATAAGTTTACTGGGCGACTCAAAATATCGCACGGTAATGCGTTACTATTCCTAAGATGCAAAAGCCTGCACTATTTCTCTGCATCAAGCAGGTGCCACCCTTATTTCACCGCATATTTAGCAAGCTGCCAAGATCGCTCACACGGTCGAGTAGCAGAGGAACGCAGTGCTCCATTATGCTTTCAGACGCATTTAAAAAAAAAGAAAGTTAAAAACAAGCTCCGTTTCTCAAACGCTGTATTGAGAATATATTACGCTTTCGACCTTATGAAAATACTTCGTTCCTTAAAACATGACTGACCAATGTTCACGCCTTCTAATCCAATCTTCCCTCGTCCTCCAATTGCCCCATCCCCCTCCCCGATCAAGCGCTAAACTTTGAACCATGTGAGGTTGAACTTGGCGGCGAAACAAGTTTAATTCGACGCGCTTAAGCACGCATGTTGACAGCGGCTTGGCATAATAATGCGGGAGTACTGCGAAAACTGTGCCCTCCTAGTGCCCAACTACTAAGTAGGAATAATGAATGCTTGGAGTTGGGCTAGTTGGTTTGACATTGATGGTATGCTGCGCTGCGTGGTTACGCGAAAAAAAACTGGAGAAATGAAGTTAATGCAGAAGGACAAAAACATGCATGGATCGGCGCAGACTAACAACTGTTTAATTTCTTTCTCTTTTTTCTCCCCCGACCCGTATTTCCGAAATTGCGGCTAAGAAAACGAATGGTTGATGTCTTGAATTTGTTGGCTTCTGAACTTGATGGTGTTTGCTGTAACTGTCTCTTTGATATACGAACTGGATGGTGTGTTTTTTGTAGCGTTTACCTGGGGCCTGATGTTTGCTCCGACAAGTTTGGTATCTTATTGAGTAGATCTGTTTCTTCTCGTCGCAAAGATAGTGATGGCTCACTGACGCACGCTCCGTGTCTGCCCGAGGCCATGTGAAAAGCCTCGATTATTTCACGCTTTGTTCTGTCCTTTGATCTGGCCAAGATGGAAGTAGTGTCAAGGAGAGCTTTGCAGTTGCATTTTGAACAATGCGCTGCAAGGTTGCCAGGTGCTTGCAGTTGTCCGCATGCATGGTTGTGCTCCCTTAGTCTCTCGTTAAGGCATCTTCCAGTCTGCCCGACGTAGGATCTTCCACACGACAGAGGTATTTTGGATACCACACCTTCGATACATTCAACAAATTTGCTCCTGTGTTTCACTTGACACAGTGCCTTGCTGTTAGTCTCGTCCACTTCATTGTTGACCTTCCTGCATAATCCTTTGAGCCTGAAAGGGGCAGATAGTGACACTCTGACTTCGTACCTTGCGGCGATGTTTTTTATCCTGTGTGAAAATTTGTGTATATATGGCAGTACCACCTGTACATGGCAAAAGGAAATAGAGAACTACAGGGGTTTTTCCAGAAAATGGAGTCAGCAAGTGCTTTAGATATGTAGACGATTTTTTGGTGTGTTTTCCAATACACAAACTAACAGACAAGGTACGTTCAAAGATCATGGAGAAGTTTCGAGAAGCGCACAGAGGACTGGATTTTACTTTTGAGTTACCTGAGAAAAGCAGCCTTCAGTTCTTGGACATCCACATGACTTTTGATTACAGACACACATGCTGAATGTACAAAACTAGAAGAAAAAACGAATTCTGCCGTATGACTCTGGACACACAAAGTTAGTAAAGAGGAGTGTTGCCTCAGGATGCATGTGGCGAGCAATTCAAAAATCGTGTCACCACAAAGTCTCAGAAAGTTTACAGAGGCAGACAAGCAGACTACACGCAAGCGATTATCCTGAACCCATACTGGTAGCTGTCGCAGAAAAATGTATTTCCACACTCACGGGAAAGTGCAAAACCAAGGAGAAGATCTTGGACAAAAGACCAATGGTGGTACTGCCCTATATACACAATTTTTCATACAGGATAAAAAACATCGCCGCAAGGTACGAAGTCAGTGTCACTATCTGCCCCTTTCAGGCTCAAAGGATTATGCAGGAGGGTCAACAATGAAGTGGACGAGACTAACAGCAACGCACTGTGTCAAGTGAAACACAGGAGCAAATTTGTTGAATGTGTCGAAGGTGTGGTATACAAAATACCACTGTCGTGTGGAAGATCCTACGTCGGGCAGACTGGGAGATGCCTTAACGAGAGACTAAGGGAGCACAACCATGCATGCGGACAACTGCAAGCACCTGGCAACCTTGCAGCACATTGTTCAAAATGCAACTGCGAAGCTCTCCTTGACACTACTTCCATCTTGGCCAGATCAAAGGACAGAACAAAGCGTGAAATAATCAAGGCTTTCACATGGCCTCGGGTAGACACGGAGCGTGCGTCAGTGAGCTATCACTAGCTTTGCGACAAGAAGAAATAGATCTACTCAATAAGATACCAAACTTGTCGGAGCAAACATCAGGCAGGTAAACGCTACAAAAAACACACCATCCAGTTCGTATATCAAAGAGGCAGCTACAGCAAACACCGTCAAGTTCAGAAGCCAACAAATTCAAGACATCAACCATTCGTTTTCTTAGCCGCAATTTTGGAAATACGGGTCGGGGGAGAAAAAAGAGAAAGAAATTAAACAGTTGTTAGTCTGCGCCAATTCATGCATGTTTTTGTCTGTCCTTCTGCATTAACTTCATTTCTCCAGTTTTTTTCCGCGTAACTACGCAGCGCAGCATACCATCAATACTAAGTAGGGTCGGGCAGTATGCCGCCCCGAATCAGGAACTATAAAAGGCCTAGCTTTATGCAGCTGGGAAGACGAGACGCTACACGCTGGGCATCCCGAACTTGGAATATACGACACCCTTAGAGATAGTAAAATAACACTGCGTTAGGAACAACTTAACGTATACGTACCTTGGAAAACAAAGCCGTCTACGCACCGCTGAACGCCTCTGACGACGCGATAACAACGTCGAACTCGCCTTCCGAACGGGCAGCAGCACTCCGCAGCTCGCGGGCCCACACCGGCCGGCAGCGGCTTGCGCATGCGCGGGTGAGAGATGTCTTCCTGCGCGTGGCGTAACACGGCTCACGGGCACTGTACTTCCGCGGTCTGATAGAGTTCCATAAAAATTGCTGGATATCCGGCACTTTTGGGCGCGTTCAATCCGCTTATACCAGTTGAACCGACTATGAACTGTAGTCTTGTAAGGCTTTTTTTATTTATACGGATAAGCTCATACTTATTGCCTAAATAGCACATTTCAATGCATATGGTACAGTTCCCGTTTTTGAAAGCAAACAGCACATTGTATGCATTTCCAGAAAACGGGACATGTTCTATTCGGTTTTTCCACGTAGATTGATGGAATTTTCTAACAGTGTAGCTGATAAAAAGAAGCAGAGCCCTTGAATAAACGTTCAGTCTGCCCGAGACGTTGTACGAGTCTCTTCAGTACCCAAGGGTGTTAAATGTACTAGAGAGATCATGACGTCTTCCCCGTAGCTTCCGCAAGCAAACCTCACGTGGAGCAGTGCCCCATTTTATTATTTTTAACCTCCTCGCTTGTGCTGACCGAGCGAGAAGTGGATAGAGTTTTGAGAGGCTTGGGGGAAGCCCCAGTAGCAACGGAGCAATGCGCCGTCTGCTCGCGTTTCTGGTGACAGTAGAATATCCCTCCCAGTATTTCTTCAGAGTTGAGAAAGCATCATCTTGTCATACAAAAATTAACAAGACCAAATTTGGGGAATGTACTTTCTCGGAAAGTACCAGAGAAAATGCTTCAAGCAAAGTCCAAGTACATACTCTGCGAATGTACTTCAAGTAATGTGCAAGCTTTCTAAACTTATTTGAAGTAGTACCTCAAGTGCAATGCACTTAAAGTACTTCCTAACACCGATTAAATTCAGATGAAAAGGAACAACTTTCAGCAATAGTTATAATTTCGTCCATATAAATGTATACACATACCACTTCTCTAACGTTCTTACATTCACCGTTATGTAATGCATCGCTAAATGCCTTTGAGGTAAACTAAATGAAATAAATAAAATTTGTGGCGTATGCGTTCCTAATAATTCACAATGTCTGTGGAAAATATATAATGTATATACAAAAAAGAAATAACCGTGCAGTATGAACCAAGATTTAATCCTTGCGGTTCGGCGTAAGCAATTGTTTCAAACTGAAAGCGTGTTCTTTTTTTTTTTGTTTTTATTTTTTATTGTCATGCATTGTGGACGGGCCGATAGGTCGCTATTGACAAGTTATAATACCGTGCTTTTTATTCGATTTTTGAATGTATATATATATATATATATATATATATATATATATATATATATATATATTATGCATGATAGGGTCGAACGCCTAGGTAACGTGGTGTGAGAAGATTCTGGTAATGAAGAGTTTATTTTCTGTGACTGCTGCTTATTCTATCTTTTACACGCAGTAAACCCATTTGGGATGATCTCACTTTTTGAATCGAACATATTGCTAGTTCACAATGAACATCTAGACATTTATACTGATTCCTGACATAATTGTACGCGCACACTGCGATTACATCATACAAAGTCTGCCTGCAGACATGCTGGAAGCATCAAAACCAAAATTAGGCGGATTTTTTTTTTCAGCCGCAGAGATGTTAGCCAGGACGCGCGATATGCGCGCACTTTATGTGGAAATATCCACTCATCCCCTCATAAACCTACCTCCCCTCCCCCCTCCTTTCCCTCGAGAATTTCCCCTAAATATATAGCTCTAAACTCACTGTTGATTTACTTGCTAATAACCTAATTATGTCTTCACGACAATAGGAAGTCAGTTATCTTGGTAAGCGCCGATTTTCGGCCAAGAAGTCGTGCGCCGTCAAACGGAGACTCGCTCCCAAGTTACGTAATTACGCACGACCGAGTCCCTAAAGTGCGAGTTACAAAACGAGTGCTCTACCCCGCGTTTCATCAGAGGACCGGATGGGGCCAACAGCTAGTTGCGACACCAACATGGACGCACGGACTAAAAATGCGATTTCACGATGAATTCGTGGCGCTTAGTTGGATCGGTTAAGAGTAACACGGGTACAAAAAAAGAGAAAAAGACATTTAGTTTTTTTTGAGAGGCTTGATCGGCCCCGTTGGTTCGTAGCATTGCTATCGCTCGGACTTGAAATGGAGAAGGGTATCGTGAACTAAATTAGACAATTGTTTTACTATGAGGAGTTAAATCAAACTTCTTTTTTCAAAAATAAGCCCAATATACTTTTACTTACTATTTGTCTTTAATTCGACGCTTTCTATGTGCATTTGTTTTCTATTTAAATGAAGTATTTATCGAGCAGTTTATGTAAAACTGAACACGAGCAAAAAGAATGGCTGTTCTGATCAGAAAGTCGCAGTGTTGAGCTTGATTTCTACCTTAATACTTCGTTCGCCAGCTACATGACGTCCCATTGCAAATAAAATAAAAAGGCCAAAGAAATATGCAAAAGAAACTACTGCGATCAAGTCAGAACTCGGAAAAAAAAAGTTTCATAACTAAGTAAAAAAATTTAGACTGTGTTGGGTATAGTCATTACAACTATAAAACGTTTCTAATTACACTGTCCCTTATACTCGCAGTGATTATTTTTTGGCATTGTGATCAGTGATCGAGCGGATGGATCAAGCAATCTGCCACGTTCAAAAATAAATATAGGGGCAAGTAATCACCATTTTCTAACTGCAGTGATTTAACTCAACCTCATCTAAATAAAATAGCTCTAATTTATTTAATTAAAAAAAATCACGAGGGAAGCATTTGGAACGCGCGATGACGAGGCACCCAAGAGCGATCCGTCATTGGTTGAGGCCGGGGGTAAACCAAAGCCTGTGTACGCGTTTGGGGGGTAAATAAACGCACCAGGTGCACAAGGAGCAGACCAACTTGCACGCCGTATAGTGGTTTGTGAATAGTTGTACAAGTAGAATAGCGCTAAGTCATTCCTACCTTTTCTAGTGCAAGGGAAGACAACGTGCCGGATCTTGTGTCTGGTGTACGAGCAATGTGACTTTAGGAAACACGCATTGTTGACGGGTGCGCCTCATGCACAAAATATATACGGTATGTCTGGGAAGGTGCGTCGCCTCGTCATTCGAACGTGACTCAGCATATCTCGAAACACGGGCACCGACTCGACCCAACCATCACGTCGATTCACGCGAGAACAGCTCCGTAATCAATCTCATTAGCTTCAACGCCCCTGCCGCTAACGATGTCTTTGCTGGACCTCCACCTCGCTTCGCACCTCCCCCAAGGCCACGCGGGGGCCGAGCCAAGCCGACAGAAGCCGCGTTTAAGCCAAGCCGAGTCACGAACGACCATCGCGACCTGCAGCGGCGGGCGATGGCGACTCGAGGGCTCACGTTTCACGCCTCGCCGAGCAGACGTGTCGACTCGCCTCGCGCGACTCACGTACGAAACGACATGCAGTTCATTAAAACCCCCTCAAATTGTCACGGCTCACCGGTCTCTCTAGTGCGCACGCGCGCCTTCATTCGCCCGATGAGGAAAAAGGAAAGCCCGGATGGACCGTTCACGCCGTGTTTAGCGGGCCCCCGAACAGCTTCTCTCGCCTGCCGCCAGTCGGCGCCACCGTTTCTCCCCTTCTCCGTCTCCGCAGCTGCTCGACAATGCACATCCGCATCGCGTCGCCCGCGCCTTCCCTCTCGATCCCCGCACTCGACTCGACGCGGCTCTTTTCTATTCAAATTACGAGATCCTTTGTGTAAACTCGACCATTGTCATTCAGGAAAGCGAGAATAATAAGCGGCGGGGCGTCGGAAGAGTGTGACAAGCCGCATTAATTGAGGGCGCCGACGCTGCTTGGCTTTCTGTTGCGGTGGAGGCGGGCGGAGAGCGGTCGGGAACTGCAGGGGCCGTCGTCAGCTAGCGGCACCTCGCGGGCGGAGGGGGAAACTCGGTAGTGTGGATCGGATAGTGCACCGGCGTTCTAATTGGCCCTAATTACGGGTGCCAAGCAGCGTGCGCGCACCTAGATCTTTCGCTGGTTTGGTGAGCACGTCAGCGACTCTGCGAGAAGGTCGTTGCTTGAAGTTTGTTTTCGATCCAAAGTTTTTATATGGAGTAATTTAGTATCTTCTGTAGCCCTTCGATATGTTCTGTGTAGCAAAAGCTTCCGTGAATTGTCAATTTCTTGCGGGGATTATCAGCATGTGTTCTTATGACATGTTTGGGTTTCTCTACCCACTAACACTTCCAATGAGTCATTTTTGCTGCGCTGGTTCCAGCGTGGGCTTTATCTCTAAATTGCTTCAACCGCGATTCAGTCAGGAAACTGCAAAAGGCAACAAAACAGGCTCGCGTTGGAGGCAAGACAACAATTGAAATCTACCTTCTGACATTATTCTATTTGCGACTTTTTTGCAACCCCGAGCCCGTGATTTATGCCTCGATTCGACAGCTTTGTGTTTAGCAGGACTCCTGGTTGTGTAAGAGCTGTTGGCCAGCTTTGAACAAACCCGCGAGGCCTTCAGAACGGATCCTCCTCTCGAACGCTGGACATCGACTGCTTTGTGAAATCGGTAGTGTGTAAATGCCGAAGCGCTATTTATAGTATGGAAGACTATTATGGCAAACTATAGTCGCCGATAGCTCGGAAACGCGAGGGCGTTACTTACTTGCAATTCCAACATCCTATAGATTGCGGGACGGTTGTTCCAAGACGGCGGAAGAGACCATGGGATAGATTCTCCAGGACTTTTTGTATGCCTGACGCTGGTCAGTGTGCTAAAATTAATTTATTTTTGCTACAAATACGAAGCGATCAGGGCAGGAGCGTATTACAGGGGATGGAGATATCGACGTGCGTTAAAATAATAAACATACCGATTTTCAAGAAATGCGAAGCGGAACAGAACGATTCCTATTTTAACGTATTCGTTTTTTTTTCTTTTTTGTTTTTTTTTTTTTTCGTTAAAACGGCACGATGCCCGAACACACCGGCGAGGTTTATGCGGTAATGCCTACAGGTCCCTGCCACCGCCTCCGCCGCCGCCTCCGATCCCGTGGTTCTTTGTTCGTTCGCGGGAGGGCGGGCGGCGCGGGCTGGAATCACTTAACTGCAGCAACGTTACTAGAACAACTCAGTTGAGCTCCCCAACTCTGCTGACTTGAATATTTGCGCCACACGAAATGTCTGGATGGCACCATGCAAAATAGCGGCCGATTCGCTCTTTCCGTTTTAATAATCAAGAACCAAAAGCGCCTCCTTAGCTACGCTCGAGGACAACCTTTGAGGTCTTAGTACATGCGCGAGTATGTAATTAATTCTTGATTTACGTGTAGATAACTCTCACAAAGGAGATCACAAGTCAAGCAAAGCACTGAGCGAAAAAAAAAAAAAAAAAAAAACTAAAACAATTGTAATAGCAACTTCTATAATCTGTATTGCTCGGGAGAGCCGCGACTGTACACGAAGGCAAACTGACCAGTATACGCGGAATCAACGAGATGACGAAAGTTCTGGGCGACAAGGAAGCGTTCAACGACGTTATTGCAATCATAACGGTTTCGCTCCATCGAGCAGTGCCGCCGCCTGAAATCTCGCTTGAACCCCAAATTAATCAAATAGAAGAATATTTCCGGTAAAATATTAATTTCTCTGTCTCTCTCTAAAAGAAGAAAAAAGAAGCCATTACGTTACTGCAGGAATCATGAACAACATTACAGATTGCTCCATTGTTTTTGCCATTCTCTTAAAAAAGGTATATCGTGCAGTTTTAATATAAGGAGAGTTAATCACGTGTGGTGAACCAAGACTGCTTGGAAACTGATTTTATTCCAGCACAAACCAGTCAACTGAACGAAAATAAAAAGCCTGAAGAGGAAGCAAAGCAATATATCGACTGTCAGTTAATGCGAGTCCCCAAGGAGCGTCGTCTCAATAGATCAGACGAAAAAAAAAAAAAAAAAAAGAACAGACGGTGGATGATAGTTCTCCAAGTCGCCATGAAGTGCCCGCGACGCCGAAGACCCTTACCTCTGCAAATAAGAGGGCACCCCGTGTTGTCAATCTCGACAGGGGCGTCTCAATCGCCAACAGCGGGTCCCTGCAAGAATATATACGTACGTAGCGCCAATCAAACTGTCCTTCTGCCGCCGGATCTTTTCGGCTTGGATAACCACGAGCCCCCGACTGGCTAGCGGTACGCGCCGTCGACGTCCGCATGGCATGATACCGTTATTGTCGTTTTGTATCCCGTCAACTTGTTTCTCTCGCTAGCGTGGAATTTGTGTGTGTTTATACGAGTTTGTTCGGTCGAAGCTAGTTTCCTTAGAAATTTCTTCCTTCCGAACGATCATGTGACGCGTGACTGGGTGTCGGAAGCGACCCATTTTATTACATGTACGCCCGCGCGATATCTGTGTTCAGCAACAACGTGCGTGATGTACGTGTATTTGAGTGCATTTTGTTTCACATGTAGGTTGAAGCGAGCGTTATTTTTTGCGTTGTTTGTTGTCGCTGTTTATTGATGATGTTGCAATAGAGAGAGAGTGCGTGTTCCACGCATATGCGTGAAGCCGCCATAACTATGGTTTACAGGAGGCGGGCGTCAGTGCACGAGACAGCTCGCGCAATCTCGTGCTCTGATCGTTCATACATGCAACGGAACTGCCGCATGTACAAAAATACAAAAAAAAATCACATTTTCCACGTTTTGTACCGGCAACGGTGACGTAAGGGAACTGATTGGTGAAATCGGACGGTTGCTGCCACTGTAGTCTTTCGCCTGGAAAAGTCTATATGTGCTTTCCTGTGTCCACTGACGGCTATAGATGTTCTTATTCGCAACGCCGACGCCCTGCGGGGCGGTATAGCCAAGACGGTGGAAGAAACGGGGATATATTTTGCAGGAGTTCTTGTGCGGCTGCCGGCTTACGATGGTCAGTGTGCTCAAATTAATATATTTGGCTACAAATAGGAAGTGGTCAGGGCAGGAGCATTTCACACAGAAGACGGAGGTGTTGACGTGCTCTACGAAAATGAGCATGTTAATTTTCAACAGTTTCAAAACAAAATACATTTTTTTTCTTTTTGCATGATGCACTAGTACGCCGATCAGAGCCATGGCCCATGCACTAACAGGAGCACCGAGGCCTATTCGCGACTCCAGTGACCTATAAGAGTTGCCACCCTCAATAAAATATGGCAGCCAAAAACCGGTCAGGCCGTGCCATGTGCCAGCTGATGGCACTGCGCTCGGGTTTGAGCAGGTAAAGGATTGACTTCAGAATTGAGCTTATTCAATTGACCTGCATCTCCTGCACCAGCTGCACTGGGTGCACACTGCCGTACTCAATTTACGAGTGCAGCCCTTCTCAACGCAGACCCGGAAGTACATTGCCGTACACTTTTCTGCATCGCGCTACACTTTTCTGCCCAGGCGCAGGTTGGTGCAGGGGAATCGAATAAGCCCATTGTCTGCTCCGGTATTTATCCACTACGCTCCTGAGCTGCGGCGGCATTTTGACGAAAGTGCGCTTCAAGACTAGGCTCAACCTTGAATGGGAAGCGACGGAGGGACTGCTTACTGTATTCCTACCGCGCTGATGAACGTCGATAAACGAACAATACAGCTGGTTCACGCGGTTGCGTAGGTTCTGTTCAGGGCGACCTGGTAAAGAGGCTGGTACGACAGTATCGACATAGTCACCAGGAGAACTGTTCCATCGCGCCAGTTGCCTACAACATGCAATCACGGAAGCCACAAGAAACGAGCATAAATCACGAACCTGTTCTGGCCAGTTAAGTGCTTTCTCGCTAGGTGCCATCCATTTTGCTGGAGTCGCGAATTGTCCCCGCCATGGTCCCCGCCATGGTCCCCGCTCCTCTGGTTCTTCGTTCGTCCGCAAAATTGCGAGTGGCGCTTTGAGGTTGCGAATAGCCACGAATACCTTCAGGAACTCGTAAGGTGTTTTTTTTTTTTATGTTGAAACTCCTTGCTTCGTAATTTGTTCCTCGTAATTCTCTTAGCTAATAAAGCAATATAATTGACCGCGGAAAGATAATGAGATGCTTAAGATTGGCCACACCCTACGTTTCTTAAACTGTCAGTTACTAGGGAATTCGTAAGAACCTAAAAAAGAAAAAAAGAAACCCGTTAAGATTGAGTTTTGTCGTTTCATAATCGTCATATATCACATCAACTGAATTAAAAATGGTGAGAACTTACCTATAAGATACGATTAGTGTAGTTCACTTTTATTCTTTTCTGACAGAATTATGACAATATTTAAAAAGAAAAGCACACCGAAAATGAAAGAAAACGGAACGCCCCTTCCTTGTGCCTGCAGAGGTAGCTCAAAGTCATATAAGACCCCGCGTAAAACTGCGCCCACGTTTCGGTGGTCTATAGGCCAACGCGCTTCCGCAGAAACCAGATTCGGGTGAGGTGAAGCATCTGCACATGCGCCATGCTGACAGCAGTCCCAACGCATATAGGCGTGACGTCACAGCCACCTTGTTCGTCTACACATGGCATCAACGAAAGACACCAAAGTGCGTGAAATTGTTACGAAAATAAAAGACACGCAATTAAGCTATCGTCCGGTAAAATGGCCGAGTTATCATTAATCTACACAATCGCGCACGCGTACGAAGGCCCCCTGTGCAGCAGCCACTAGCGCCACGGAAGACGTCACGTATGACACGCCCTCCCGATTGAAGAAGCGTAAAGGAGCAACTTCCCGAGACCCTTCTTGCTCGAAGACGCGCTCGCAGTGTGATATGTATTTGTATACGGTTGGCTGCGGCGCTGGTCGACGAGGCAACACCAGACATCTGCAGCGGAGGCGGCGCTCCAGCGGGCCCAAATTACACGCACGGCTCGCGCACCGCGTCAGCCGGGAAAGCTGTTGCTTGCCGGAACCCTGCTGTTCAATTTGTAGATCGACGCGAGGCGATGCGAGGCCTTGCCGTAAACGTGCGAGCTTGATCACACAAGGTTCAACTAAAGGCCTTTTCCGCTATGTTGACCTCCGCTGACCGCTGCTTCGCGCGTTTTGTGTTGGCATGCTTCGCTGCCTAAATTGCTCCACGAGAAAGAAAGAAAAGAAAAGAAGAGCAAGTTTTGTGTATAAGTCATAATATGCGGGAAATAGTTAGGATTCTTACAACTCGGCGGTTTGGCGCCCGCTGGCTTTGGATGCTCTTAGGTTTGCCCCGTTGGCCTCTATACAGTCTGCTGGGCTCCGACTTCTGGTGAAACAAAGTAGTAGAGCATTTCGCGGAGCTGTGAAAGCGGTATAATTACTCAACAGCAACAAACTGAGCAATGGCGCGGTTTCTGGGCCGCGGTTACCATACGAGATGCGAAGGGGTAACTAAAGTGCCGATCGTTTCCGGGTGACTCCGCCTCACCGCCGACTATTGCCAAGCGACAGCGCGCGATTGCGCATAAAAAGGAAAAAAAAGAAAAAAAGATGCCTGGTTTAAACAAAAATAATTTACCTTTTCGATTAAAACGATACTTTTCTTTAATCCTGGTAACGATTTTGTCCCTAAAGTCACTGTGTCAGTGCTCGTATACATCGTGCAAAAGACACGGTTATAATGGACGGACGGACGGACGCCGTGTCCGCGCAGTGATAGAGACGGGCCCGAGGCGCGATTAAAAGTTTGGGGACCGCTGACTCGTCCGCTCACTGCTCTCTAGGACTATTTGCTGGATCGCGTTTGCCCGCTCCGCAAATGCGGCCACGGTCGGCCATCTTTTTGGTAGAGTTATATTATCTCTAGCCACACCATAGTAGTATAGGTGGCGCAATCTACCGTCCGTTAGATAGGGAGCACGTTTTCCACCCAAGGCTGAAGGGTCGCGTGGCCACCTCGTGGAAAACTTAAAAACAAATAAATATATATTTATATATATATATATTTTTTTTACCGAACGTATTCCTGCACGTTAGGGTAGCCACAACACGCTGAATACTCACATATGGTAAGTTCTTGTCCTTTCGCGATCGGGGCGATTTGAACAGCGCGCCGCACAACATGACGGCATAGTCAGCATTCCTCTATCGCATCCAGTGAGTTTCAAGAATCTGCTTCGTCGAGCGACTTTGATAGAGCACGGAATATCACCCACGGCACAGTGTACTAGATCCACGGCTATTTTTATGGCAGCGTGCCGCCACAGCGCTGTCCGCCATATTACTATGATGGCTAGAGATAATATAACTCTACCCAATAGATGGCCGACCGTGGCCACGTTTATGTGCATTGGTGGAGATGGGCAAACGCAATCCAGAAAATAGACATAGAGATCAGTGCGTCGCGACATTTTCATCGCGAAATTCAGGCGCACGACCCACTCAACAGGTGAAACGTGTCCAATCCATGTAGAAACAGTCATACGCGTTTTGATATTGAAGGAACATTCTAGTAGACTGACTTTCAATATTGCAGAAACCTGAGTCAAAAGATAAAGAAGCTTTGTGACCTTTCAACAAATTCGTTGCGGGCAGCACGGTATGTTATAAATTAAGTGGAAAGCAGATCCCCCTCCCCCTTTTTCCTGCCGAGTAACAGAACTTCGGTACATCTCGTGCTATCCCCCCTCCCCCCCCCCCCCCCCCCCCCAAAAAAAAAAAAAAAGAAGAAAAAAAGCTACAAAGGAGGAGCCGTTTGTATTTAAAACAAGAGAGAAAATATCACGCAGCGCCATACCTATACAGACGACTGGCCGGCGATAACTCGCCTGTAGAGTTCCTGTGTATACGCACCCGTAGGGAGCACAGTTGCGCCTTCATCCATCTTGAAAATCAAAGGTATGCGGGAAAGCCACTCTTACCGCGTGCAGGAGCCGTACCACCAGTAAGCCGAGTAGATGGGACTAGTCCCCTGGGGTGTGTATGCGGTGGAATACACTCACGTTGACGTGGTTCCGCGAGCGTTCCGCGTCAGCCTCTGATGTCAGACGCGGTGTCCACATTTTCGGTTGATATCATGGCAAAAACGTACCCAAATGGGCCGGAATAAGGTAAGAACAAGGCAGGCGGTAAACCACCTCCTGCCTTCGTCGTCGTCGCAACGCTGAGGTGGACGATACATGAATGATTTACGGCCTATAGAAATGGATGATATACGGCCTCGCGCAAGCGCAAAGAACATGAGTGCAGTTAGATCGTGGCTAATTAGCGACCAGCGGCTAACGAAGCTGCGGAGCGACAGTGTAACGGAAGCCTTCCTACACAGCCCTGAATTTTCGCTTGTCACGTGATCGAATTCGGCGAATCGCAGCGCGGCGGCGCATGGAAAACAGACGCGCAACTCTGGCTTTCCTATACGGGGTAGCCCATCTTTGGACTCTACTCACCTGCTGCGCGTAGCGCCAGCTATCCTTTTCATTTCAATACTGCGCAGCCTCACTCCCACCCGTCACACTCCTCCTTCTATAGCCACCATAGAGACACGCAGTGTTCGCAGCAAACGTAGAGACACGCCTCACGCGAAGCATGTTTGCTTGACACATGCTTTGAACATGTCTGAACATGCCTCAGACAGTGTCTGCGGGCTGTCTTTTCTCTAATGTGTTAGCGGTGCGACTGAGGCCTTCAACTGCTCGAAGGCGTACCGATGGCACAAAACGAGGCGTCCAGAAAAAAGTGACTACAGATCCCGAGAGAGGTCATCCACTCGGCCGGCCCGCCCATGAGTGTCCGGAACGACGTGCTCTTGCGCTGTCCGGCGCTGTTAAAGCGACTCGTTTAGCCGGCCATTAGGACGGCGCTGCGGCCCGGGCATCTGTCACCGGGCGCCAGATGCGAGACGAGGCGCGCGGCACGCGCCAGCGAGCTTCCCTTGTCTCGCGCCCTCCACGCTCGAGCCTCCCGAAGGCTTCTCCACGCCCAGCGAGCCTAGCTGATACCATCCAGGAGACAAGGCCGGCACCTTTACGTCCCAAGACGTCATCACTGGTGACGCAGCGCCGCCTAACTTAATCGCGTAAGCATCGCGCCACCAGAAGAACGTTTTGCAGCGTCTCAGAACCAGCGCGACGCTGGCGCGCGACGAAGCCAAGACGGACTCGTCTGCCGCTTTACGGTGACTTTTTTCAAATCTCAGCATGCTTGCTGCTTGGGTGGGGTCGGGGAGCCACTGGTGATGACGTCATGCGAAGGCCTTGTCTTCCAGGTGGTACTGCATGGCCTAGAACGGGGGCCGTCGCATCCCCGCGGCTGGGCTTCGCCGACGGGACTCGAGAAAGGCATGACCTCGTAAGACTGCTGGCGGAAATATGGACCTCGTGCAAAATAATCGAAACTCCATGGAGCAGGCTGGTGTGATTGTGTAGTTAGTTCTACATGCAGCACGTGTTGACCATTTCTTTTTTTTTTTTTTTTTTATAAAAGTTTAAAGCAACGTTTTTTGGCTGTGATAAGCTCGCTAATGGGGCTCCAGTTGTACTCGCTTTAACGTTCGGTGAATAAAAAAAAAAAAGTACAGACGGGATGTGGCTACAGTTATGCGGCGAGCGAGTGTTCTACAATGCGTATGTAGCGCGTCGGAACGCAAAGCGGGCGTGCCAATTAAAGGGCAACGTAAAGAGCGAGAACGGGCGATGGCGAGGAAGGCAAACTCACGCTTGTCGGGAAGCGGGGAAAGGGGAAGGGGGGCAAACGCACGTGGGCGCAAATGGGGGTAAATGCACGCATGAGGCAACAATAGAGGCTCTAAGGTGCGAGTATACGAATAGGTATGCGACTATTTAAATTGCGGAAAAATCGACTTCAGTGGGATACTAAAATTATATACTTCGCCTCATCCTACGATGGACTAAAGACCAAAGCCACGGGCCGCCAGGTTTAATCACGTTCGACGCTAAACTATGACACGCTTAGCATTGATTAGGTTTGGACGAATAATGCTCTGAATCCAAAAGCGCTGCGTCATTTTTATAGCTTCGACACTGCAAAGATATAGTACGTCGTGGCTTTCTTTGCAATAGTTGACTCACTCATTGCTCGATCCGAACCACTGTCCGCCCATTCCCATCAATGATCCGAGACGCGGGCACCAATACGCGCATCGAAGCAAAATATCACGCAATGTCTAAGTGGCTCGTGATAGGACCTGGCAGTTTGCAGCTTCTGCTTTTAGTCCATTGTAGGCTGAGACGAAGTATAGGATGTCGGCAAAAGGGTGCCTCATGACGTCTTTCAGACCGAGTTACTATTAGCATCTAAGCGAATGACGTATGGTTTACCCCAGGCACGTAGCCAGGATTTTGTTTCGGTGGGTGGGGGACGGGGGGGGGGGGGGGGGGGGGCGCGTCCATGACAAAATGTCGTAGAGGGGAGGGGGAGAGGAGGTCCCAGCAATATGGAAGATTCTTGGGGGGGGGGGGCCATGGGCCTCCCCCCTCCCCCCCCCCCCTGGCTACATGCCTGGTTTACCCCATGTTATATATTAACTGAAAAGCTGAGATTGCAAAAGTCTTTCGATAGCCCAAAAAATTTCTAAGCTAAAAAGAAAATTGTTGCCCTGGTTGTTACCGATGAGCAAATACCCGCTTTCTTTTGGGTAAACTTTCTTGCGTAACAGCGCATAACTTTCTAAGCCCATATTGATAGAAATTATTAACAAACAAAAAAGTGAATATGCCCTGTTGTGTAAAAATCAGTCGGTATATTTTGATGCGTACCTATAGAAAAATCCGAGAACCTGGCAGCTGAATGTGGTCCCCAAATTGCTCTTCAATTGACTTCAGGACCTTGCAATGTACTAAAAACAAAAACAAAAAACGATTGCGTTAAAAACAAAGATTAAAAAAACACAACCAAGAGGGTTTACTATAATCATAATGCCACAACAAGCATTGTTATTTTTATAAAGAGGAGATCGTATATTCCAGGTTAGGAAAATGTGCACGCGTGAGATCCCTCTGAGTTCAATCGATTCGATAGTCACTGACGGCATAAGAAACAAAGGGCGTACAGTGAGTGCTGAGCATCTCATTATCGCTCCGTAGCCAATGATATTGCTGCATTATTTGATACAAACGCCGAACAACCAATCACGAAGCGAGAAGAGTGAACGAATAAGCCACACCCTGCGTAGCTGCCAGTGACTCTATTGCAGCAAATTCTACCAAATGGCCTTTCATGCAATATAGAAACACTTTTACGCACCGACTTCGCCTTAACTGTGCGCGTCTACGGAGAGACTTTTTTTTTTTTTTTTGAATGAAGCAACAAACATCTTCAAATTGTAAAAACGAAAAAAGAAAATGGGGCGCGCAAGAGTTTACAGATATATGGAAAGGAACTTAAAAACTTACAATTCGATCGGTGTTCTAGACGGAATAAGGCCCCTCGCGATGTCCTCAGGCTTCTTGAATCTCGGTCCGTGCAAATAACATCGTGCAGTTCCAAAAGCAATTTTTGTAGTTTTTTCATGACACCGGCTCGGTGGTAATGCTTCAATTCATACCTTTGTCCTATATGTGCTGTAATCAGTCATACTCTTTGCTTGTATTTTTCTATTGAAATCTACACTATGTTGGTCGCCTTTTTTTTCCCCTAAAGCTGTCAGATCCCAAAATTCAGGCTGGCATTCCACGAACGTGCGTGACAGTAAGCTGTGCGGGTATATATTGTATATTGTAGTTCCGAAATGTTTAATTTTGCTATTTTTCATTTAGCAAAGGGTCTCTGTCACGGGTGCCGAAATATCGGCAAGTTATATATCCGGAAAAATATGAAAGTACGCAATATATCAATGGAAATAAATACCACAAAGCACTTTTCAGTATTAACAGAAAAAAAATCTGAAAGCGCATCATTTAGTGTTATTTGCTATACTCCCTATATAGACCCGACCTTTCGTGATCAGACATCGCGCATGCACGCTGCTGTATTTCGCCTATCAGATGAATAATCGTTGCAGTTCCCGTCCAGCAGAGCATACAACGTTCTATTTCTCCAAATTACGTAAAAAAAGAAAGAAAGACGTTTACTAATCTTTGTAATGCGAAACTAGAGCGTTGCACTTGAGGAGGAGGGGAAAGTACAAAGGGAAGTGCCTGCCCGTCCTCCTCCTCCGTACCCTCCCTTCCCCCTCCTCCTCTCCTCCTTTCCTCCTCCTGCTAGATTTGTTCATGGATGACGTGACACGAAGTCATATGATGTCATTTTCCCCGCTAAATTTAGTGGGGAAACTGGATTGGTGTTGAGGTCACGTGACGTCTATTTCCCCGCTAAATTTCGCGGGGAAATCGACGTCACATTACTTCGTGTCACGTCGTCCATGAACAAATTCAGTTTCTCCGCTAGATTTAGCGGAAAAATTTACGTCACGTGGCCTCAAGATCAATTCAATTTCCCCGCTAAATTTAGCGGGGAAAATGACGTCATATGACTTCGTGTCACGTCATTTATGAACAAATCCAGCGTGAGGAGGTAAGGAAAAGGTGAGGGAGCAGGAGGAAATGAGGAGCGGGAAGGGAGAGTACGGAGGAGGAGGAGGGGCATATACCCTTCCCTTTATACCTTCCCCTCCTCCTCCTCAAGTGCAACGCTCTAGTTTTGCATTACAAAGATTAGTAAACGTCTTCCTTTTTTTTTCTTTTTTTACATAATTTGGAGAGATAGAACGTTGTATGCTCTGCGGAACAGGAACTGCGATGATTATTCATCCGATAGGCGATCGAAAATATCGTCTGCTAAAGACGCCGGCTCTCGGTGACGTATGCTCGTTCGTTGGCGGCAGTTGGCATCGCGACCGCTTGCGCCATCTCTTGTCTTTCGTGCGAAGCGGCATTGTATTGTTTGAAGCAGCGGCGTAGACTTACCATTTTCCCGGAGGGGGGGGGGGGGGGGGGGGGGGGGCAGACTGAGTTCTCCCGGGACGGGGGGAGGTGCTGCGCGTTACCTTCTCGACAGAACTGGAGATTGAAGCTAACGACAACACGCTGGTATTCCATTTCCCATGTATTTTGTCAATAAAGGCAATGTGGGCGTTATTTTGTTTACATGCCGCTACTAGAAGCTCGTTACATGGCACGTAAACAGCGTCTCGGTAAGGATCATGGCCCGGGGCAAGGGGGGGGGGGTCCGCCCCTCTTAGATTTCACCAAGGGGGGGGGGGGGGGGCACGAGCCCCGATGCCCACCCATAGCCCACGCCTATGGTTTGAAGACCGGTGGCTTCACTGCGTTTCCATAGGAGCTAAGCCTTTCTCTTTCTTGACTTTTTCCTCATATAAATTCGATCTTTGCAAATTTTACAAAAACAAAAACAAAAATGCAGCATCTATGGGCAACGAGGCACAAAATCGTAGCGCGATAGGTTAAGGCCACGGTCCCACTGAATGTGGCAGTTTAGGTACTTTTTGGCAGGTCATTACTCATCTTCTTTTGAATACTGTTTTCTGGGATAGCGCGATAGCGCGAATTTTGCGGTCGATTTAAAAAGCCTGGCCGCTCCTTGGGTCACCCAGTAGGAAACAACTGAAAAGCTTGAATATAAGGGTAAACGGTGCATGTATGTATATTTCAACAAAATTTGCGTACTGCTCACTCAAAAACGGCTGTGACACGCCGCATATATGACCGTACCACATCACTCGTGGGCTAGAACAAGCGATGTCTGTAGACAACGTGCACGACACGCATTGAAAATTACGCATACACGAATGGAGAAGGAGACCAATAATACGACACAGAGACGGCACTGGTTAGTTACGCTTTGAGGGTCCCCATTTTAAGACCGTTAAACTTAACTTCTCGCGGGACGTTGAACCCTTGCCCACCCAGCCTGCGGCTCGCATCCCCCCGTGCCCTATGGCCCTCGACGACGTATTCAAGCGGCGCATTGGGGGAAAGGCGAAGCACCCTGACTGCATCCCATGCACAGAAGAGGCGAAGGGCGAGGAGTACTATTCTCTTCTCCGAGTCCTCCCCCGCCGCTCAACGTCGTCACGGGGCATGACATTTTAAGTTCCGGCGGCGGCGGTCTGCGTGCCGTTGTGAGCAGGCGGCGTGGACGCGCGGCTGTTAGGC
This sequence comes from Ixodes scapularis, assembly GCF_016920785.2. Lineage (NCBI taxonomy): Eukaryota > Metazoa > Arthropoda > Arachnida > Ixodida > Ixodidae > Ixodes > Ixodes scapularis. The sequence continues at coordinate 17,968,712 of NW_024609868.1, forward strand.
CTAATGGAGATTGTTAGGCCTAAGAGAGGTTGTTAGGCTTAACGGAGATGTTTAGGCACGGGCCCGGCAGGGACGCCGAAATGAGTTACGGCGCGGCGCGCGGCGCAGACAAGGGGTTCGTTCCGCGCGCGCATGGAAGCGTACGCTGCGTCGGTTGTGTGCGACGACCGTGCGCGCCGCGCACCCTTTTGCTGCTGCGGTGCGTGTCGTCTCGCTGCATGAGGTCCCTTCGGTCGCTCCGGATGGAGTGGAGTGTTCCGGCGTGGACGACGATCTATAGGAATATACTTCTGCTTAGTTCGAGCAAGGAACGTTCAATGAGAAAGGCCTTTAATCTGGGCAATTTCGATATTTAGTGCTCGTGGTTGTGGTTTTGTGAATTGGTCGCTTTTTGAATGCGAAGAACCCGCGTTTTTGCTGGGTGAACACAGTGTGGGTGTGTACGTGCTTCTAAACGATGGGCTTTTCTGGAATTGGCTTCGTGGTTGGTCCTGCGGGCGCTTCTAAAAATGTGGAAATATTTGTACTGTTCATTGACGTAGCTAATAATTATTGATAATTTCGAGACAACCACACTCAGGGGTCGCTGTCGTGTTGACTTTTCGGGAAACCATTACAAATGCAGGCCGATATACTACTTGTCGGTTATTATCGGGCAAGCTTGTACTAATTCCTTAAGATAAGCTTGTACTCACTTTCCACAGAAAATATTCGGAAAGCTCTCTTGTACACACATTGAGCTTTGTACTCCTGGAAGTAAAAAGGTTCGCCGAATCTGTGCGGATCTGTAGTACATATACATCGGGCAAGCAGTTTAGACTGTGTGAGACACAACTTCGTGTTCGAGCAAAATCTTTTTTTTTTTTTCTCATGATTCTAGATACGTTGTTCCCCGTGTGATTTGCGCAACTAGATAAAAGGCTTTGCATATCGCCCCCCCCCCCCCTCAAACTAAAAAAAAAAAAAAAAAAGAACAGCGCGTTTTGTGCCTAGTAATTAAAACAAAATAAAGCAAAAGCCTCAAGTACACCTGTCCCCACAATGAAAATTTGAGATCAGAGTACGTGATAAGTGAAATAAAAATGCTGAGGCAGATATTGATAGTAACTACTTATGTTTTTGTATGTGCGGGTATTACCCTGGAACTACAAAAATCAGTCGGCATACCCTGCTTTAAAAAAAAAAACAAAAAAACACTGGCATCCTTAAAATACACTTACAAAGTTTTGTTTACCTTTCCTTACTGTACTGCATATTAGGCTAAGAGCCGCCTCCCCGTACCCCTTCTTTTGTAAAGGGAGACTAGCGAAACAGACAATATACTATATTGGGTGCCGCCTTGGTGGTCGGTTACTCCTTTGCATTCCAGACTTTTTGTTTCGAATATATATATATGTATATCCGTACTTTTTTCTAGGCTGTTGCTATAGCGTATAACGAGCTCTGTCCCTCTACTGATGTTCTCGTCTTCAAACCATATCCCGATAAAAACGAGCCTTACTGAAGAACGGGTACGGAGTGTCGAGTCAAAAGAAACGCATAATACGAGTTTCCTCTTTTTAGAAAGCGCCCCGTAACGAGCCAGGCCAGCAGTCAGACGCCGCAGCGTTACATGCACCCAGCCTCGCGCATGCGCAGTAATGACCGCTTCTCGTCCCGCCGCGCTCGTATCGTACGGACGGACAACTGCGGCGGGGTGCATACCCAATGAACGCAACCGCTCCTCGAACCCCGCGCGCGCGAGGCTCCGCTCATCCGGGCAACCGTGTGTGAGTCACGTTGAGCGCGCTTCCGGTGGTCAACTTCCGGTTTCGAACGAAAAAAAGAGAGAGAGAGAGAGAGAGAGATGGAGGAAGAGGAGGAGGAGGAGAAGGAACACGGAGAGGACGATGAAACGAATCTCTCCTTCTTCTCCACCACCGCCTATTCTATTCGGGACACATTTGGGTACTCGGTTTCAGAGCCACCAGGCAAGCGACGAAAGCCACGGCCACTTGAATCAGCCCGTAAGAGGAGCCGCAGGGATACACGTGACAGCGCCACGGAGGATTTGGCTTTAGCGCTGCCGCGTCACATCCGCCGCCGCTTATTGGCTCGCTGAGATCGTGGCTTCCGCCGTTTGCAACGTTAGGCTGAAACGGAGGACCAGCGCGGGGCAGGCTGTCGTACTCCGTCTCGGTTTACAATAAACGGCAGCGAACGCTAGGAGCCAATGAGATGCCGCGTGAGTCTCACGTGACCTCCGGGAGTCCCACAGCTACGCGCGGGTGGCGTTGTCACGTGACACGTTGGCAACGTCTCGATTGGCTGTGACAGGTCGTGGCGTCCTCTGTGGTCCATCGTACGGTGACGCTAAGTATAGACACACACATGTGAACAGACTACCAGGATCTTTTTATTTTTTCGTTTGTTCTCGTTCGCTTTCCGGAGGTCTTTGATGTCGGGATTGAGTCCATTAGGCCGGGTTAGCGCGGAGGGGGGGAAGGGGGGGGGATGTTCCTCTGGCTGATGGGTCATTAATAACGATTCCGTTGCCGCGTCCGTATAGGTTGAATGTTACGTGTTGGCGGGGCGCTCAGTGTTGTTGGAAGTGACGGCGAGGGGACCCCCGTCCGATAAGTTGATTCGGGTGCGCCGCGGTGCAGTGTAACATGGGGAGGGAGACCCCGACAGGCTGCTTCTGTAGGCTTTGGCCGGGTGGGTTGTTCTCTCGGCTTTGCCTGAATGTCAAGTGGCGGTCTTTCTTTCCATTTATCTGTTTTTGGGATTGAGGGGAGGGGGGGGGGGGGGGGAGCCGTTTCGGCTGGATTGATGCAGGAGTGCGTACGTATATCTGTATATAGTATGGGCTTGTCGACGGGGATTTCTTTGTTGGCTTTTCGGACGAGGTCTATGAATATAGAAGAGCGTCCTTTTAACGCGGATGCGTGTACGAAGGCCGTTGGTTAGACTTGTCGTCGCGATGTATTTCTGTTCTCTTTTTTTCTTCTTCTTTTCTTTAACTTTTCAGTGTGTACTTTTCTGAATTAGTTCGTGCAATATTATACTGCGAGAACGTTACTCGTGAATATCTTCTGAGCATTAGTGTACATTAGTAATAGCTGCTTTCTGAAGCAACTATCTCCGCAATTCTAAATAAAAGTAAAAAAAAAAAAAAAAAGAAACCACCCGCACATCTTCCCGTTGGTTGAGTCGATCGCGGTAATCTATTTGAGAAACTCGACGAATGATTTCTCACTCTCACCGTAGTCTGCAATTTTTAGTAGAAAATTATTATTATTTTTTTTTTCTTTTCGGGCCTCATCATTTGCTCAGCTTCCTCTTTTGATCTGATTAATTGACTCGCCCGATGCTCTGCGGTGAAGTTGAAGTAGAGACAGTTGATTCGAAGACAGACGACAACGTTTCAGAAGTAGCCGTGAACAATGTGCAGCAATAAATGCGCTCGTGTTAGCCTCGAGTTCGCGCCTGTATAGAAAGTATTCACTGGCGAACATAGCTGTGTGCGCGAATTCTGAGCGCGTGCTGATGGCGAGCCTCCACAGTTCTTTTCCAACATGCAGTCCGCACCAACAAGGTTGCCGGTCTTAGCAGCCTATTGATGTGAGCTCGTTCTGAGCATGCGCTCTAAACAGCGCCCACAAATATGGTGTCCAGTGAATACTTCCTATACCAGCCTCCACTACAGGCACGAATGGGTACCTTTGGCTCGTGCTCCACCCCAAATGCTGTTTAGAGCCGGAGTACAAATACACGAAGCACGAGCGTTTTACAGCGATTAGCGGCGAGACGCCGCTAATCGCCTCTTTGGTGGCGCCCTCCTACGGTTCCCTCTTGTGACGTCATTACCTTGCAAACAGCAAGTTCCATGGTGTTCGTAAATAGCATGGTGGAAGCATGAAATCATTGCGCTCTCAAAGGGACACTGCCAATACCGTCAAAATTGAAGTTCTTTCATTCCTCTTATTTCCGTCGATGATAAATCCTTTTCTGGCGTCATATTCAGCGTTCGGCCAATCGTGGAATTCGGCCGACCACAGCGACGCTTTCGGTCCCGCACGTCGCCAATAGCTGCTTTGGGCTCTTTCCACCACTGGAAATGACGCCTGTTGTTGATGTAGTAATATAGTTGATGTTTTGCAGTAGTTGTTGTTGATGAAACAGTGGGAACGAGAGCGTCGTCCGTTCCTCGCGCAGTGCCTTTCGGGTTCGAACGCCGGACGGCGGCAGTCTCAGTTCGATCGCGTTCGGACGGTGAGTGGAGACGAAGGCAGCTCTAGCCCTTGCGCCTACCCCCTGATTCTTCCAATCAGAGCGCGGCGCTCTGCTGTCCCTGCGCACTTTCGTCCCCTCCTCTCCCTTGGTGTCTCTCCGTATCATCGCCCCAGTCGGGCGCGCTCTTACGCGAAGGAACCGATAGACTTTGGAGCGTGCTCGCTCCACCGTCTTTGACAGCGTGGTGCACCATGAAACAGAGATGTAAGGCAGACCACACACTGCAAATTTTGACGGGATTCCCCAAAACAGTTTACCGGTGGTCTCCTACACGCGCTAAATCTTCGTCGTTATCCGGGTAAACTCAGCTAACGACGATTGCCATTAAGCTGTGCCGCTGTCTCCCTCTGTCAAACGCACTCGCGCTCAAATGGCGCAACCCATTTGCGAGACGGCAGGCTCGCAGGGAGTGAACGGAGGGATCATCTATCTGCACGCTTATCGGAATTTCACGCCCGTTTTCTTTCTTTGTCCTCCTTCGGGCTGAACGTATAGACCCGGCTAACGAGAATATAATTTGACGGGCGGTGGATTCGAGTCAACGAGGGGTGAGCGTTTTTTTTCTTTTTCGTTTGTTTGTTTATTTGGGTTTGAATTACGCGTACACCTGTATTTTGCTCTGCATAATGGACATCGTTGTTGGCGTTAGTTTTTTTTTTGTTTTTGTTTTTTCCTTCTCAGTGCGTGAATTTAGAGGGTGAATGCATCGAATATTGGTCAGTTACCTTTCTTTTTTTTTTCTTCGTTTTTGTGTTTGTACCGTTGAGAATTCCGTAGCCCAGTGCGCTTGGATTGCCACGGGGCATGCCGTCTTGACTGAAGCTCGGCAAGTCTATTCTTTTGTAGGTTTAAGATTTCTAGGGAAGAACACGAAGAAATGCTTAATACAATTGCGATGTTCACTGATCGACATATATTGTTTTTATTTATTGAGTAACAATAGCTTTGTATAAATAAGTTGAAATATCATAGATAAAAATATTGTTTTGTACTCAAAATAAAGGGGCTTCTTAGCGTTCTTAGATTATGACTGCAGGAGAGTAGAAGCAAGGTGCTCAACGCTGATTGGCTAACGGGGAGGTCATGTGACCAGAAGGGTAGGCGAGGAGGAGCTGGAACACCTGTGCGCACTGATGGGGAGAATGCGGAGAGTATGGAAGGCTCTGGAAGATCGCCAGGTTTATCAGCCCGATTAGCGGTAGAGTATCTTTTCATTCTAGAAACAACTATCAAGTGTACACATGGTGCGCGTTGAAGTATCTGGGCCCGTCTGCTGGATGCTGGTTAACTTTAAGCGCGGAAGAAAGTTAACCCGATTTTCATACAAGGGGAAATTTTAGGTCGCGTGACCGGCAGAGCAGGGACGGCGAAAAAACATGGCGGTGCTCCTCCCAGCGAGCGTAGCTTGCTTTGGAACTGTTATGTCGTAGTCGCTGCACTACCGGGCACGCTTGTCAGCAATGGGTGGTGCAGGAGGCTTTCGCTTCGCCTTACCTCACTTAAATCGCTAAGTATGAGCAATCATCTCGCCCCATTTTCTGGATCGTCTTTCGATTCTGGCCATTACCATTACTAAGCCGACGCGGTAATAGACCGATCTCACAATCCAGTTTGACTACACCACCGCAGCCGCAATGCATCGAGGGAACTTGAGTCTTTCTGCACGTGCGAAAACCTCGCTGGAGCTTTGCGCGTGTGGAGCATGAGAAGGCACGAGCCCTCGCATGCACGGCCGTCTGCCTCCTGTGAACTAAAGTTATGGAGGCGTCACGCATGCGCCGAACGCTTAGTGAGATTGGTCTATTGTCTGCATAGTAACGTTTTTTGGAATTCTTATGGATTATCTTTACTCAATCGGCCGGATATTGATGGCACGCGTAAGCAGACCGCGCGCCAATTTCCACAGTAGCCGCACTACGCTATTTTCATTTCACGAAGGAGAGAAAGAAATAGATAGATAACAGGTATATTTTAGAGAGATATGCTGTCGTTATGAGGGTTTTATTTAGAGTTCTAACATGCTGGCCAACCATGCTGCCGGTGTGTCGCTCACCTTTCACTGCCCCCTTCTTCCTCATCGTTTTCTAGCACTAAACTTCGTCGTCCTCTTTCGCATTGAGAAAAAATTTCAACGAGGCTTGTCTTGACTTCATAATGCCCAAACATTTATTAATTTACCAAACACGTGTTGATTTGTTTTTACCTTACTCGTTATTTGTACCACGAAACACAAAAAGTGTATCTCAAGTCCAAATGTATGCCATGCTGCATAGCGAAAACTCGACAACACGAGTACTTGGGTCCCCCTTTCTCAGATCTTTTTTTCCACGTAAGCATATTCGCTACAACCAGTAGGTGACGCGAGCTACCACCCCAAAATAACACACGGAGCTATCGCGCATCCAGCCTTCGCGTTACTTCGCTATGTACCTACTTGTACGTAACTAGCAGGGGAGGGCGGTTAACTGTCTGCCGCGGTTGAAGTTAACCAGCTTCGAGCAAACGGGCCCTGATGAAGAGCGCCATGAACGTAGGTGTCTGGCGTCTGAAACTCAGAGTATCGCTAAACGTTTGTTATGCGTGAACGTTTTACGAATGCAACACAATTGCCTAGCAATTGTTTTTCTTTTTGTAACAGCAAAGAGGACACGATAAAGTTCATTTTAGAAACGCTGACCAAACAAAAACTCATATTTTATTTTTTTGTAAGTCGAACGCTGTTATGACCAACAATAAAGGATTTTTATAGACAGTGCATTGCGGATAGCGGGCCTAGCTGGGCGCATTTTCAATCAGTGTGAACCCGTGGGAACGTGACCGAAAAAGGTAGCGCGTGCTGCTCGCTTCTGGAGCAATAATTTGCTGAAACCTCACCGTGGCCTGTCAATCACCTGAAGGAGAAACGCGGACGCTGCGTATGGCCGCTGGAAGCCTGACCTTCGAGGTGGAGCGGGCTTTTCAAGCAGTCTGATTTTTGGCCGATTCCGTATACGAGCCAAAGCCAAAAAGAGAAAAACAATAAAGCAAACAAAGTCTATTCACACTGTGTGTACTTTACACCATTTTTATGCGAAACACTTGATATTCCCGGCGCAGATGACAGGGCTTGGCGAAATGCTTGTGAGTCAATACCGTCACAGGTTTCGCCCGTCAAACTACACGTGCGAAGAGGCCGATTACGCGAAATCTCGGTTTAGCTAATCCGTGGCGCGTTGAAAAGATGCATCGTGGGAATAAGCCTTAAGAGCCCCTATTGCGAGATATTTCGTTATTGCGTCACTGCATGGCCAGACGTGGTGTTTAGACGTTAATGGTGTTACAAACGCCTCACACCATCGATCTGGACAGCGATCATGAGCGTTTGTAAAGGTTGTTTGGCCCCAATGCATCTCTCAATGCGGGAATGGTAACTTTACAGGGACCTTGTGGCCTCTGCCCATATTTTTCAACAAATTTCCTAAAAAAAAAAGAAAAAAAGAATGTTCATATATATATATTTTTTAGGAGAATTTGTTAAGAATTTTTGACGAGGCCGCAAGGGGCGAATGTTCAGAATGTCGGGATGCAGGTAAGGTGTCTCTAGTCTCTTGGTTTCTCTAGCCTATATTGTTTCTATCCTCTTAATAAACGTAACCTATTAAAATTGTCGGGGATGTGCGCTGAACAATGAGAAGTAATAGGGACTGTTGGTTTTTGTGCGCACAAGTGAAAGGTCGCATTCCAGGTGCGCGATTCGAGCTCTTGCACAGTGTATTAATCGTTTTTTTTTTCGTTTTTTCTTTACACTGAGAGAAACTTTACGTTGAGAGACCACAGTAACAGTGACTTTACTTTACAGGCATTAAAAAAAAAGACTTCATTCAAAAGCAAGACGCATTTTCCTGAAACGTCCATCACATAAATTCTCTGGCGGTATTTATAAGTTCTCTCAATGTATACGTATAACGTTTTATGAAAACTATGTGCACATAATTACGTCCGATTTCCTTGAAAAAAAAATCTACTTACAGAATCTGCATTGAACAAAATCCGACATTTTCAAAAATAAATAAACACGTAAAACACACACACAAACAAAAAAAAAACATGACGGCATTATTTTTCGGCAGTTCCGGGAACAGAAGCAACACGTCGCCTCCCACCCACACACGTACACACGCATTCTCTCACGCGCGCACATGCACAGACACTCGCGCATGTAGACACACAAAAACACGTCGGCGAACGGACACACATACACACACATATAGAGAGCATACAATCATGCGATTAACCCCAATCATCGCAATTATCGTAAATTACTGCCGTTTCTTTATATAACACCAACCTGCAACCCACCCTCTCTTTCCCCCGTCAGTTTTCCTCTTGATATTTTTAAAGTCCATCTCCCTTTTTTGTTTTGCTTGTCTATGTTTGGAACCTACACAAACCAACCTGAGATGTGTTTTTTTTTCTTCTTCTTCTCACGTCGAGTCACGACTCTATGGGAACGAATGAGTCGACCCGCCGTTCTGGCCTCCATTATGTTGCGAGCCACCCGAGCTACGCTGGCACATATATACGCGTAGTTCCTCTTCTGCCGCACCGTCCGATCGCGTCCGTCCCATCTTCTCCTCCTTCCCGATTCTTTCATTCGTTGCACTCACGTCTCGCACGCCGCGCCGCACTTTTCGTCCGCTTCATCTCGGCGTCTGTGCGCGGCACCTCTTCTGACAGCGTTGAGATTTGGTTCCGCGCTTGCTGGCCGAGTACGTACGCCCGGACTGCATGCCGCGGTAGCTGCGTGCATGCATGCTTGTATACGTTTGCGACGCGGTGGCGCTGAATATGAATGCCGTGTCGGACGCCGCGGTTGTAATGCAAAAAGGCCGTTTCCTTTTTTTGGGAGATTTTCTTTTTTTCCCGCCTGCCGTTTGAAACGCCGACCATTTGGGCAGGTATAGATGTACTCCTCTACGTGGATTGTGCCGGCTTGGAATTGGTCGTGTCGAACGGCGGGGTTTGGAAAACGGAAATGCGGTGTTTATCTTTTATATTCGCGGGAGCGAGTTGTTTGGAGCCGGTGTCTGAATGTCGTTGGCCGGCCCCTAGCCTGGTGCACGCGGCGGGGTGGGGGAGGGATATTGAGTTTTCCATACATACGCGGCGTTTTAGACCTGTTTTTTTGTGTGCGTGTGTGCGTGTGTTTACGATGTTTGGAAAGAAAGAGGAGGGGGGAGGGAGGGGGTTGGTTGCGAACGACAATTGGTGTGGTTTTTCTTCGCGAGGAAAGATAAGTGTACGTGCTGGCGTCTGGAAGCGGGCGGGGGTGGCGGAGGAGACGGAAAACATGCGAAATGATTGAAGAAAATAAATCAAAGCGGAATCGTGCAATTCCGTGTACTTTGAGAGTTCCACTTCACGAGGGATAATATAAGGGAAGGGGTGTCTCGATTTCTCAGGCTCTCTATTCGTGGTGTATTTTGTTCTTGAGTATGCTGTAGTTTTTTTGTTTTTGTTTTTGTTTTGTATCATAGGAGGAGGAGGGTTGGCCATAGTTAGTCAAGATGTTAGACTCCTGGGCGATAGGACTGAGGTTGAGAGGAAGAAGACAATCTTGAAGATCCGTGCGACCGTCTGACAACACTTGCGCGAGTACAAAAAAAAACAAACAAACAAACAAACAAGAAACATAAAAAATATAGGGCGCTGGGTGCCTATATTACCGCGATGTCAAGAGTATTATTCGTCGTTCTTTTCAGCCGCCGATATCCTGCGAAGACGGAATGTGAATGGTCCAGCTTATTCATTTGTGTTTTTGGGCGTCGTGTCTGTGTGAGTTTTATGAATGAAAGGTGAATACGAAATTGGAATGGGAACGGTGGTGACAGTCTATGGTCAACATCGTTTCCAACTGCTACAGATAAACCAATCACTCCGAGCCATTGCGAGCTTCTTCAACATTGGGGGATCGGCTGTGGAAAGCCGAGTGGGCCAGCGCACAGCATCTCGGAGCACCGGTAGCTTCGATCTGGATGAGCATCGTACATGTGTGCGCTTGCGTAATCACTACCTCGCGATTCACGTTCAAGACTCCGGATCTACAGCCGCACTGCTCTGGCCAAATTGCCCATATATAGCAGAGACATCAAACGTCTCTCGAAGTAGACTACCTCCCGTTGTCTTGAGATCCATTAAACAAATTTAACTTTAGCTTGAACGTCTGCTGCAACTACAAGGGCGCCACGTCTGTAGTGAAAAATAACCTCGAGATAGCTTACAACGTACGCGAAAAGCGTATTTGTGGTTGGTTACAACGAATGTCATCTGGCACGCCCCAACAATCTGAAGATAATTTATAGATCAGGGTTCTCCGAACTTTATGGCTAACGGGCCGAATTAGGCTTCGAGGGCCAGAAAATAAACAAGTAAATATAAATTAAAAATATGCCTAAATAAATACGCATAGATAGATATGTAAATACAAAAGTTCAAAGGCGAGTAAAAAAAAAAAAACGAATCCAAGGTGTATCAATAGAAAACCTACAAGCAAATAACAAGTCTCAAGTAACACATATGAATATGGTGTATATGTTTAGTATAATTTAATATTTAGTGAAATATTACATTATACACTACCTTGTAGCATAAAAACATTCCGCAGGCATAACTTAAATGGCATATATACGTTGGAATATTCGCACAGGGCAAATGTCTAATGAGAATGGCAATACGCGATACGCATGGACACAGGGGCACATTATACATGAGAATTACTTTTAATTCAGTTAAGCAGACATGAAACCGAGGACTAAGGAAGGAGATGGTGACAATGTGCAATAAATAGGGCACGCAACTATCAGCAGGGTTAGAATCAGCACGGATACAAAAACGTTTGTTGAGCGACGCCGTTTTTTTAGACGCGCCTATTTTTGCGCCAGTAGCGGGGGGCCTGTTGAAAATGGGCCGCAGGCCACTGCAACGATTTCGGCCAGCCACAGGCCGCTGGGAAGGCCTCCGCGGCAAGGGGTTTGGGGACCCTTGATTTAGACCGTGCAATATCCTTTAACCTGCAACCGAAATCTTAAACGGCGCCTTCCCCGCACAAGCCTCCGTCGAATTTCGGGCACCCGCGAACTGGAGACCTGTTGGCTGCCGCTTTGCCTCTGAGTCATCACTGGTGGCTCAGCGCTGAACAGGAATCTAAGCGAGTGCTTTTTCAGAGCGCCGTAAGATTATCCGCATTCCATATGCTTTTGTGAAGTACGCCGATTTAGTGGTGTGATCCTCCATGTTAGAAATCGGTCTATGAGTTTCGGGACGTGTTAAATAAGTCTAAGATAACCAACCTTCCCGACGATACTCATTTAGGGCTCATAGACTCATTTAGGCCAAATGGCGCGTTCAATTGTGTGGTCACGTGCCTGGTCGAACGGGCAGCCGTATCAAATGGGCACCTGTATCAAACGGGTATCGTTTCAAACGGGGAGTGATGATGGCAGGACATTTTCTAAGTGAAACCATATATTCACCTATATCTATCTACCAGCCAAAACGCTAAATACTCAAAATGAATCATGAGCCTAACGGTATGGAACGTTACTAATTTTCAGTTCCTTCGAAAAAAATCAGCAAGACATTAAATATTTGTGTGTGGTGCCTAGTCTTTTCTTTTCTTTTTTTTTTTTTTTTTACGGGAGTGATTTTGTTTTTGTTTCGAGAAACACTTTATATTTTCCTTAGTATTACTAATATTAATATTAGTTCTACTAATATTAATATCGGTTAAAAAAAGACTTACGAGATTATTCGAGTTGGTTCGCGAGAGCGACGAAGTTGCAATGTGCTTCACCAGGATAGACTGTACTAGAAGGTACGAGTAGGACGGAGCTATAGGCTCCGCTCATGCCTTCAGTTGCACCTCAAAATGTGTAAAGCGATCAGGTGGAACCGCGCCACTTTGATCGCAGCGCCACCTTCGCTGCGATCAAGCAACGACACAGGTCAAGGTCATATGGGTAATATAGCCCCTTAGGGGCTATATTGCATTTTTTATAATTTTGACGTCAGAGGTAACGTCAAAGCGCCACGACACGATGACGCCACGACGTCATCGTCGACGACGTTACGCGACGCGAAGATGCTGTCGTAAGGCCGTCGTGACATCGCGTCGCGTCGAGGACGACGCCGTTTGGCGACATCGAGTCGCCATTGTAACGCGGTCATGACGTCGCGTTGAGTACGACACCGTTACGTGACGTCAAGTCGCCGTTGTAACACGGTCACGACCATGACGTCGCGCACTACACCGAGGACGACGTGGACGTGGTCGTCGATACCGGCGTTGACGTCGACGCTCCACGCAACGTCAAACATCGCTATGACATCCCGGTAACGTCGTCCTGACGTTATCGTGAACGTCAACCTCATTACGAAGCCTTGACGGCGTGTAACGTCGCCGCCTTCGCCAGCATCAACGTCGACGCGCAGTCACGGCGAAGTCGTGACGTCGTGTAACGTCTTCGACGATGACTTCGACATCGTGAAGCAGTCGGGACGTCCTCCTGACGTCGAGTTGCGTCATGTCGATAACGACGTCAACGAACTGACACAAGCGTCCTTATGACGTTGCATTCACAAGAATGCCGCCATCTTGACGTCTCGTGACGTTGTCGTCGTCGTCATCAAAACGTAGTCTTGATGTCGTGTAACGCAGGTTGTCAACGTCGTTGACGATGTTGACGTCAAGGCGTCGTCCTGATGTCGCATGGCGTTGTGACGACAAGTCAGGTCGCGGTGACTTTATGTACGTGACGCCTGACGTCTAGATTGTATGAAAAAACTATAGTCCGGCGTTCTATCGTTCCTATGACCTTGACCAGTGTGCCGGTCAAGCTTGGCGTGGGAACAAAACGCGTTTTCTCATAAAAAGCGGCTAATCCAAGCCACTTCGCTCGTAGCTCCCGAGGAGGCGCTACGAGCGAAGTGGCTTGGATTAGCCGTTTTTTCCCACAAGCGGAGGTACTCAAATAGCACTCCGGTGGCCCCACTCGTCCTTTCTAGTATACTCTAACCAGGACGAGCAAATCACTACTGCAAAACACACACACACAAAAAAAAAAAAAAAAGATAATGGCGGCGATTGTGTCAGTGATTTGATTACTGCGCCGTAATATTTATCCGGCTATGTGCATCGTACATTTCAGTAAGATGTGAGATTTGCACCAACATCCCGCCTGAAATTCCTTTTCCTTTATTAGTGAATCTTAGTAAATTAATTAGCTAATTAGTACGTTGTTTGCAAGCTCCCACGTCTGCCATGGCTGGCAGTTTGTTCCCGAAAAGCGTTTCTTTCTCCTCAAAAACCCTACCAGTAGAAATGTTTTAAAAATATTTTCTGAAACTCTTAGTAGATAGCTCGGGCGTTGCTACAGTAGCTACCCCTTGTAGCAACTTTAGAAACTTCCGATCGTCATGAAGAATGAAGTATTATTCGATTTGATCATCGTATCGAACACTGAGAGTACTCGGAAGTTTGGCAATGTTTATTTGTGGTTTATTTGCACGGGTTAGACTTAGTCGGCTCCGTTGAGTGTTCTCTTCATCGTGCACCAGTGAACTGATAGCGATATTCTCAAAGTTGTTGAATTTTGTCTATCTCGCTTCGTCGCAAGATAGATGCGTCATAAGGGGAAAACACCTTTCCGGGGCGGGATGGCGCACGCGTTTGGTATAACAATTACAATAATAATGATAATGATGAAAAGACAGTGAGTATGCAGGCGAGCTGGTGATAGCTAATCATGTCATATAACACCTGAGACTGTGGTGGAAGAAATTGGAAACTTTTTAGGAGAAAAAACAGACACAGAAAGGGACATCTCAGACTTAGCTAACTGGTTTATTGTTCGACCATCCTATATACACCCACGAAGTCCTTCCCAACCATACTCTACGCAGAAATCTCCTTTCTGCGTAGAGTGTGGCGCGACTGCTAAGCGCGTGCTGACGGTGAGCTTCCCGAGTTCTTTTGCAACGTGCATTCCGCATGCACAATCAAGATTGCCGGTCTTAGCAGCTTATTAATGTGAGCTCTCTCTGAGCATACGCTCTAAACAGCGCCCTCAAATAGGGTGTCCAGTAAATGACCCCCTATATACGAGCGTTCGAGATAACTTGATGAGTATTCGTTTTTAATGACAGGTTAGAAGCATTGTGCAAACCAGGATATTTGTAGGGCTTCATAAATTGTAGTTGAGTGTCACAGAACTCACGGTATTACATGGAGCGCGTTCCGACGAGCAGTCTGCTGAGAAGTGCGCTCGTGCAACGATGTGTGCTCATTTCATCCAGCGAATAGGCTGTTTCCAAATGGACGCGGAAGATGGCGTCACTGTAGCTTTGCTTGCTTGCAACGTGTCCACCCAAGGGGCCGTATACTGTCGGTATTTGAAACACTTCCCCTCCTCGCCGACATCGCTTCTTATCATTTTTTTTTCGCCTCCGTCTCTTGCTTTTTAACTCTCTTCACCGCCCTCTCGCCCTCCTTCCCTCGTCGTATCATTCGGAGGTCGTCGTATCGATTATGAATCGGCGGGAGATCGGTCGGGGATTGGCGACCTCAAAGTCCTTGCAACAGCGTCTTTTTTTTTCCCCCGGCTAAGCGGTTTCCGCGCCCGTCCATTGGCTCGAGCAGCGGCGGGCAGGACTGCACTCGCTCTCCGATTCCTTCAATAAGTGTTCGACAGTGCGTGCGATTGTTTGTTTATACGCACGAACCGCCCGGGACGACGCCCTTTGTGGACAAACCCTCGCATTATAATACCGGCGTTGACTGAAACGCGTTATTGAAGCTGAGTAGATTTCGTTCTTTTTTTTTTAATATTTTGTTTTTGTTGTATAAATTGATGGAGGGATGTATAGAGCATGCCAATAGCAGCCTTCTGCCGACGCCATATTTGTGTGGAACACGTTTTGAGCATGCGCAGTTTCTCGCTAATACGGATAATCGGACATCTCGATGAGTTCATAAACCCAGTGAGTCGGCACTTTTTTGCCTAAGCAATTGGTGTATATGCAAAAGGGGTTCAGATCAAATAGCGCGGCGTCATTCATCACTTTCACGGTTTCTTTTGTGGTCAACAATAAATGATCTTAAAATAAACATTGTAAAGTCTAGGGCAATTTTGTTTAGACCTGTAAATAAGCACGTTATTAGTAATTATGTTCTAGAGATAGGCACCGACCACGTTGAAATAATTAAACAGCACAAAACCCTAGGTGCCATTTTTTCAGAAGATATGCAGTAAGATAATCATATCGAATACTGGTCAAATCTTTGCTACGTCATCTTCTGTTTTCTTGATCTTGTCCTGTTTAGGTGTCGTCGAATAAACTCGGCTGTTCTTGAGATTTTGTGTTGTGTTCTCCGTCTGATTTTATTCTTCCTAGTTCCATGCTTTTAAGTTATGACGACTTTCTACGCTCTGCAATAGAACAGCACCGTTGAACACACTTTGTCGGTTATAGATAATATCTCTTTGTAGCCGATGTTGTGCGGAAAAACAACTATAACGAAGACAAGCCAGCTCAATTTGAGTTACACATTTTTGAAAACCGGAGACGACGGACGAAGAAGGGGACAACACACAAAACGTGTCAATTTGAGTGTAGGTTTGTTGTCGTTTCTTAAGTGGAGGTTGTATGCTACTCACTATTTTGCCATCACAAATTTGTTAAAGTTACTACCTGGAGATAAGGAGAGTTTAAAGGAAGTAAAAGATGGAGATTTTTCAGATACTGACGAGCACTTTTGTTGCTTTTAGAGAAATGACTCACGTTTATGAATTAATAACAAAGCTACAATTACGGCAAAACATATATATATATATATATATATATATATATATATATATATATTCCTAAGCTGCATTTTAAGTCGCGCACTTTGATGTATTTTGCTACGTTTTAAATAAAGTTGTTTGTTACTAAATAATTTCTGAAAATGTCTCTAAAACACTTTTTTTTTACTTGCTTCGTAATTTTTGTTTGCATAGAAATATATAAATAAAATTTTTAACATTAAGTGCGTATGTTGTAACTTTTTATAAAACAATTTTTTTTTTTAAACTGCGTGCCTGCCTTTGTGTGGCATCGGCGGCTGTTTAAATTACCCTAGTGAAATATCGGCAATGTCCACGCCTCGAGCTTCTC
The DNA here is from genome assembly GCF_016920785.2 of Ixodes scapularis. Classification (NCBI taxonomy): domain Eukaryota; kingdom Metazoa; phylum Arthropoda; class Arachnida; order Ixodida; family Ixodidae; genus Ixodes; species Ixodes scapularis. The sequence goes on from NW_024609868.1 coordinate 17,985,179, forward strand.
AATCTTATGTCTCTGGGTTCAGATATAGCCGAATGTTCCTCCCAAGAACACGGATTCCCCGTATGCTTATTACATAAATATATAAACAAAAAGATGACCCGGACAACCATTGCACGATCTGATGTGGAAGCACCCTATGGACGTTTAAGATTTTACCGCGTAGATCCAATCTCGCTCAGAAATATACGAATACGTCCATCCAGGGACTCCGAAGTACACCACACCTTGATAATGTAAAAAAAGAAAAAAAGAAAAAAAAGATTGTCTTGGCACGCACAATAGACACCTTCCCATGCAGGGAGAAAAAGCGAACAGTTCGCACCACCTCTTGTGTGGGTGGAGACGGAGGTACTCAAAACGTGCCAAACTAGAATCGTTTTCCTTCCCAGCAAGTCGTTCATCGTTTTCTCGTTTCTGCTTAACCGATCTTTTTTTTCGCACGAGCATGACTGTTGTTGCTGTGGCACGCCGGTAAAACAAAGCCAAAACAATCAAACAAAGGAAAAAAAGCAGTGACGATAAAAGAAGGTTAACTCGACGGGAGGGCCTCGAAGTGGGTCTGCTCTCGGGGCGTCATCACCCGGGAGACAATGTTGGATTTGCTGGAGCGTGGTTTCCGTGGGAACGTTTGCTATTTCGGAACGTTTTGAGTCCTTATTCGGTACGCTAAGCTTCCTCCCATTTTCCCTTTGTTTCTCGCTAACTCTAGGCTGCCTGCGTATACGGCTGCAGGTAGCGGCAGCAGCCGCACCAATTGTGTCCTCGATGTAGGTCCTGAGTCGAGAACTGCGTGCGAAAGCGCCGGCGCCGCTCTGGACAGACAACTTAGTGGAAGACGGAGCTGCGGAGTTTGCTGAACTATGACCATGCGCGGGAAAGAACCTATTGGACGATGGGTGGATGAACACGGCTGAACCGTTTGAATTCAGGCGGCGGCCTGCCCCACCTATGTGGTGGTTTTCTATACGGAGAGCGAGTGTTTAGAAACGCGTGCTTGGCGCATTGGTGGTTGGAACGCAAGCAGGGGGTTGAAAATCAACGGGCAAGAAAAGAGCGCCAGGTGAGCGGTGTCATTTGTCGAGGTCGAAAAGACCGGGGTTGGGGAGGGGGGGCGGGGGGGCACACACAAACAGGTGATCGCATGAAGACCAGACGAGCTTGCAGGCCGTATAGACCATTCCACTAAGTGCTCTCTGGCCGGCCCAATTTTTTTATATAGCGGCGATCCTCCATGTGGGGGCGGTACCCGTGGTCTGCACGTTGGCTGTTGCGAACAACTAATGCTCGCCCGCTGCAGCCGCTTAGTTCTCGTGTCTAAACATTTGCGGGTATTCCAGGATCAGTCTATTGTGCCCCGTTGGTTTATTTCAGAAAATGATCAGCTAGCGCATCTTCGTTCGGTTGCTTCGATAGCAATGACGTCCAGCGGTTGAGGGTAGTACTACCCTCAACCGCTGCCCGTCATTGCGTCAACAAAAGACGTAATCCTGATTGTACAGTGCTCAGTTCGAAAAATCCTTGCTTGGATTTTGTAAAACGCCATGCAAGCGTAAAAAAATAAAAAAAAGTCTTATTTTGGGGTAGAAACATAACCCAGAGCGGTTTTCCTAGCGTGTTCCCAGCCAAATGTGATAGAAATGTGTTAGCCAGGGAAGCACCGTCGCATTAAAGCCAGCTGGTTTGCTTTTAGTTTTTTTTTATAAATAAAAAATAAATAACTTCTGCACAAATCTCGCTGCCGGCTCACCCGCATCGTTAGGTTTTTGGCGGTGCATTGAAGTCATATCCACACCTAATAACTGCTTTCCAAGTATCACCTAAGCGTAAACATGAAAAATAGTTATTTTGGTTCTTAACAAATTACTAGAAACATCGATAATCGAAGCCCTCAAAGGTTTTCAAATTCAAGGACATCAGGGGGCTATGTTCGACAAATGTCTCGTTTCTCCTAAAAAGAACTGGAAGTGACAGAAGTGAGGGTAGCGCGTCTGATTGGCTAGAGATTCAAATGACGAAAGAGGGAGCATTCGTCATTGGAGCATCTAACCAATCAGACGCGATATCGTCACTTCCGTCACTTCCATTTCTTTTTAGAAGAAACGAAACATTTGTCGAGCATAGCCCCCCTGGTAATGAATTCTCTGCAGACTCGTTGCTCGTTGGAAAATCACACCGCGCGGTTCTTGCTTCATACTTAATGAGCATGTTTTTATTTTTAATCCAGACTTCTCACACATAGTTGCTAAAAGTCTTGAACCAGTGCAAACTCGTATCTTTCAAAAAGCTGCAACCGTATTTGCTTTCTGCCGGAGACAACAGATCGACCCAACTTTTCAGAGTTGTATTCACTTTCTTCTTTCTTCTTTCTTCTTTTTCATTTTTTTTTTTAACTTGCGCGGCAGGTGCCTGCAGGATTGTGCTCGGGTAGTCTCTTTATCGGATTTAACAACGTGCGATAACTTGCCCATCTAAATCCTCACTTTTGGGCCTGTAATTACCGAAATGACACGATTTCAAACCGTGTTTGCACGCCTGCCGGTTGTTTGTGTACTGCCCAGTCTACGGAGCAGACAACGCACCAGGACGAGAGGTGATATAAGGCATTTCCCTCTCCGCGTTTTGTGGTAAAATGGTCTGAAGTGAGTGACAATTTAAGGAACGCAAGACATTATTATGTTCACGCTTTTTGCATCGTGGTTCTTTTTTCGGCGCCGCTATAAACTGGTGCTGCAATCTAATTGACTTCTGAATGATAGTAAGCTGCTATAAAATCTACATTATTGAATGAATGAATGGATGGATAGGTCGGCTGAACCCCTTGTGTCGGGTAGCGCGCCACCTGGCTAGTGTTTCCAATCGTACGTTAACACCTGTCTGGGTGATAAACGCCGAAAGAGCGCATACCATGTCATACGCGGCAACAAAAAAAAAAAAAAAAAAAAAAAGAGTCCCTGTATTTCAACTGTCCCCTTTCTGTTTTTGCGTATTTGATATTATGACAACAAAACCACGTTTTCGATGTTTTTTAGCAGATCGAGCTTAGCATGCTTTGAAACATGTTTTGGAGCTCGCGCCATAATAAAACGTGCGACCCTTAAGGGGTATTCACACGAGGGAGAAATCCCGGGGATTTCTCCCCGACACGCGCGCATCACGAGATGAAAACGCGAGGCTTTTGCACATCGCAAAACCTGATGTTTTCGTCGTGGGATGCGCGTGCCGGGGAGAAATCCCCGAGATTTCTCCCTCGTGTGAATACCCCTTTAATAACAAACTCGCTGATCCACTCTCCCCGAGTGGCAGACAACGCATCGTCGGCCATGAAACCGCCAGCCGGCTCCATCGTTGCGCGCCGCGTTGTAGAGGAGCGTAAAATGGTGGAAACGCCTATAAAGAGTTCTGCATTCGAAACGAGCGCTAATTTGAAGCGGCGAGCCTCGCCATCTTTTCTATATATATATATATATATATTTTTTTTTTTGTACATGTCTTTTTTTTTTGAGTTTGCGGGAAGTCCGTTCCTTGACGAGGCTACTCAATGAGAAAGAGAAACCAGCGAGAAGATGGGGATCAAAAGAAGAGGATGAGGAGGATGCGTTGCCATGGTAGCGGTGAGAGGATGCTGATATCGCGCTATCACTTCGCTCCTTTGATGCGCTTATAGAGGGGAAAGGTCTGATGGCCTGGGAGCGGGGGAGGGGAGGGGGCGCAGTCAATCCTGTGGAAAAGGCAGCGTCTACATGGACGATTTCCCGTCTGAAGACGCGCCGCCTGAAAACATCATCAGCGCCGCAATAAATGACTCTCCTCACCAGAGAACGATAGAAGAGGCCTCTATACGTATGCAGTCCCGGCGAAAGCTTGTTTGCATTGGACCCCGGTTTATGTAACGGCGTTTCGCCTTCCTCGCCGTTGTACTTTCCTTTCGACACCCGTTTCCTCGTTTTGTTTACTTTCCCATCTATGTAAGCTAGGGCGGGAGTTCGAGGCTACGTCGGCATTTTTGTCGCGAAACGCATTTTAGAGTATTTGGCAACTTCGATTTATACATCGCTTCCGTTTTTTTTTTTCTTAAAATGGCATTACAGAAGTTTACGAGTTCTTTTTTTACTATGGCGATAATTTTATCGAGGTGCTCTAGTCAGCACAAGAGAAGAAAAAGAAACCCGAAATTCAGATCATGCGCTGCCTATCGACTAATAAAAGTCGTGAAACGCCGCAACACCCCCCTTTTTTTTTCAAAAAAAAAAAAAAAAAAGGAGAAACGGGGCGTGTCGCAGTTTAGGAAGTAACGTAATGTGAAAGATGTAATGATTCAAACAGATATAACGTCATGAACGGGTGTGACATCTCGGACGGATATAACTGCCATTTTACCAAGAACGACGCATTTCTTAAATAGAAAAGAAGTCGTGCATATTTTTTTCTTCCATAAAAAAAAGCTGCTCTTAAGGGCTGGGAAAAAACTCTCTCTCCCCCCCCCCCCCCCCCCCCCCCCGGCCGCCGCCGCCCCTTTTTCTCCTTAAATTCGCCCCTGAATTCATGGTTTAAGCTGTAATGCTACTAATTCAGGGCGCCCAATGTATGTAAAGTACAAACAATCAACCGCAGCTCCCTCTGCCGGTCCTGTGATCAATGAGTGGAAGAGGTGTGCCGGCAACCGGACGTTGATTCCAGTATGCTTTGAAAATGGAGATGGGATTCAGACCGGATTATGCTGGATTCTGGGTGCAATTCCGGACCGGACGAACTTATTCTTCCGACTCTCGACTGTTGAGTTGGTCTGACAGTCACGGAATAACCAACGAAGGACACGCACACGAACTAGTTAACGCGGATAGCGGCCAGAGTGCGAAAACGGTCTATAGAAACTATTCTTAATAAAGTCTGCAGAAAACGCGACAAAAGACAAAGTGAACGAACGAGCCGCTGCGGGACAATTAACAACGAAAGTGTGCGTGCGTGTATGTGTTAGTGTATGTGAGGGAAAGGGAAAGGGGGGTAGGGAAGGTTGACTGGAGGAACACCGCCGGTCACCGCCATGAGGCAGAGTAATTCGTCCTAATTGCAGTGGCTGCTTCGCTTTCCTCTTTAGAACGCTCGCGCGAGCGCAGTCGTGGGGAGCAGCAAGCCGATGAGTCGCCGCCGGAGCCATTCTTCTTCTCATGCATGCATGATACGCCACTTCCTCGTTTCCGCAGTCCCGGGAGTTCTTGATTTGCCTGCGTGTGGGGGCGGAACACTTACCGTGCCTCTAATAATCCCCTGCCTCTCTTCTTTTCTCGCACTGTTGATGTTCCCTTTGTCAGTGACGGTCTCTGTGTGTCTGTGTATGGCGTGTGCGCGCGAGCGTATGAGTGCGTATGTGTGTATGTGTTATGTGTTGTCGCACTGTTGGTGCTCCCTTGGTCAGTGACGGTTGAGCGTGTGTGTGTTTGCTTGAGTTTGGGTGCGTGTACGTCTGTATGTATGTGCGTTTGTGTGTGTGTTGGTGTACACGTGTGGATGTAAGCGGAAAGCCCAAGTCTCGAATGTGGGGCTTCCAGGTCGAGGCGGAATGAGCTGTCCTGAAGGAGGTTACGCTTCGCTGCTTAAAGTCAAGCGGCTGCCGAAACTAGAATAAATAAGCGATTAAAAAAAAATAATCCCAATAATTATGTTAAAAGTGGGCGACTTTCGTTATTTCGTCGGGGCGCTCGCTTGAGTTCGCGTTTGGCTTCTTAATTGCTCTTAGGCTCTGAAGAGTCTATAAACATACAACTCCATCAAAACCTGTTCACAACCGTTATTTATTTTCTCTCTCTCTCCCCCTACCTCCCTAATAACTTCATCAACTTGGTCTTATGGTTTTATTTCGAAATTCAGAACGTACCTCAATCACATTCATTTGCGAACTTCTAAAAGTTCAACAGAAAAAAAGACCACTTTAGCTTTTGGGCATGTTGTGGTCATCTTCGGAGCGTGACTGAAAACATAAAAAGAGAAAAGCAATTGCGCTGATTTCTAGTTTGTTTGTTCGTATAACGGCGTCAACTATATCTTTCCAACATTTCATTTGTACCATAACTGCATTTTTTGCACTCATTTGGTAATTTTATCTAAATAAAACTTATGAGAAACTGAACAGGGAAACCTCTTGAAAACCCGCAAAAAGAGATAAAAAAAGTAAAAATTATCCTTACAATGCGCGTAAATGGGGCCTATGACACCTTTCTCTCAAAACGCTCTTCACTTTTTTCTTTTTCTTTTTTGCCGCGGGCGGTAGCTTGCGCAGATGCATCACTCTTTCAAAACAAAGCAGGTACCTACACGCGCAGGCGTGAGCTGTGTTCAGTACTTCTGTGGGGAAACCCGCCGTTCGTCTTTTCTAAAGTGTCTCGATGCCCTTTGGACTAGAGTTCCTGTATAGCTCCCCCGAAGGGGGAGCAGAGTTGCGCATTTGTTTTCCCCGCGCCGCCACGCCGCTATTCGCCGAGATCCATCACGTGAGGAGCAAAGCATCCGGCGCCGTGTAAGAAAGCCACCTTTGCGGTCGCTCCGCCGACGTTTCTCGCTCCCCGGCGTATGTTCCCCTGCTTTCGCCCTTCTTCTCCTCCTCTCCTGTTTTCCATGCGCGGCGGCGCCCGCGGCGCCGCTATTCGCCAAATTTAGTCACGTGAGGAGCAAAGCATCCAGGGCGTGCGGGAAAGCCGGCGCTACGGCCATCCGCCGAGGCTGAATGCGCAACTCTGCTACCGTAGGTAGCATATACAGGAACTCTACTTTGGACAGATGCCACTCTTCGCAGTACCTCAAAGTCAAATTTGACGTCTGGATGTTGAACCAGCGGCATGTCAGTCTGCCTCAACAGTCGTCTGATGTTGTCTCCACTGTAAATGAGGAATTTAGACAGCGCAGTACGACTGCTATCCAGAACCTAGGTGGAACGAGATTAGACAGGGGGAGGCAATAGAGATTAATTTTTTTTTTCCAAATACCCTCAGGGTATGGGCAGTGAAGAGGGGACAGTGCTAAACAATATTAAATGCAAAGTGAATATATTAGCAATGTCACGTTTAAACAAAACAGATTAGGGCCGGTAACTTGGTCGATTAACCTACCGGTTAATCGATGAATGATTTAATCGCGATTAAATGTTTTAACCGGTGAGTCCGTTAAATTTTGGCAAACAATAAAAAAAAGTTAAAATGTATCCCTTTCCTCACGCAGACGTGGACGAATACACCTGTATGAAGGCAAACTTTAGGTGAAACTTTGACCTAAAGTAAACTGTAAGGGCGAGATTTGTAACTCCAAAGAAGTAGAGGTTATACGTGTCCCAGTCATCTTCAACGCCATGCTAGTGCCTGTTTAGCGCAGGAGCGATTACTGAACTATCTTATACCCGTGACACACGGGCAACTCGAATGTCATTTACCACGAATGACATTTGAGCGGACTGCCAATCAGCGCGCGACACTCCGGGCGTAGCGCATTCCACTCGCGACAGATTGCGAGCTGATTCGCCGATCACACAGATGTCATTCGTTGTAAATGGCATTCGAGTAGCCCGTGTGGCACGGGTATAAGGCGTTCGCTACTGCCGGAGAATATCAGCGAACCCCTTTGCTTCTGCGGCTGAGGTAATGATTTGTGAGTGGATGACTTTTGAAGCTGTTCTCAACCACACATTAAAGTTTATTTAAAATCTGAAATTGTCCGTTTTGCCATTCATTACATGGTCAGGAAAGAAACAAAAAACGAATTTTGACATTTTAGAAACTGTTATGCATGGGAATGAACGAAAACTATTAATCGATTAATTAATAGATTAAAGGGTTGAGATTAATCGGGTTAAAAATTGTAATCGACGCCCAGCAAACAATATCAGTGATGTTAGCAGTCGAGGTGGGAAGGTCGTTCCAGTTATGGATGTTTGAGGCAAAAAAGACTATTGAAATAACGAAGTTCTAAAATTTGGAATGTCATCTTTATGGCTATAATCAATGTGAGCAGAGATGTGGAGAGGTTGACTAATTAGTTTATGACGATGACAGCATTTTGATGAACTATTTTAGGAAAATGACACGCACGAGAGATTTTCCGGCTATGTATTCGTAACGGCAGCTCGAGAGTATCCTTCATGGTAGAAACGCTGGCAGTGCGATGATAGTTTGTCAATATGAAACAAGCTGAGCGATTTTGAATAGATTCAATAAAAAAAAACTATTGATGTGTGTATGTTTACGCAGCCGGAAGTTAGTCAGCCTCAGTGGGCGTCTGCTGTCTCAGCTGTAGGTGATAAATTTAGGCAGTTCGGTAGAACCGCTAGACCGGGGTTTTTAACGTGCACCAGGCAGTAGTGATACACGACCGCACGCCGGTACGATGCTCATCCAGATCGAAACGGGCAGGGGTGGGCCTTGGGTTCTGCAGCGCGAGCTTTGGCCCCACGCGTACTCCGAGCTGGTTTGTGCTAGAATTCTTGTATAGGCTCACTTTGGGCAGGGCCGGATTAAGGAATTTTGGGGCCTTGGGCTAAGGCTGTTCAAGAGGCCCCTAATGGTGGTGATATACTGACTATGATGACGATAGTGGTAGTGGTAACGACCATGACGGCAATATGTGTGTTTCACCAACTTATAAAATACAAATATCGTTCATTTTATGATAATCTTGGAAGGTTTTTGTATCTATAGATTCGATGATTAGGAAATTAGGGTATCACTGGGTGGAAATGAAGCAGATGCGGTCGTAGATTAAAGGCTGTTTCGGAAATAGCCAATCACTCACTAAGAGGTACAAAACGCAAAGCAATGAACGATTAGGAAAAATGATAAGTAAGTGTCGCGCATGTCGAGCAGGGCCTCGCAAACATCCATTGAAAAGTTGAAAATAATGACTCCGCGTTCCTATGAACTTGTGTGTGACCAAGTCGACAACTTTATTTATACAGATACGTGTCTCTGCCGACTAATTAAGAATTTTTTTTTATGGCATTTGGACAGGTCATACCTCAAAAGTGTTGTCTCGCACTGGCCGATCACTGAGATCAGACACAGGCTACGAAGCAGTTTCCTGGAGTTGCTGCCTCTCGAAAACTTTTGGGTGACATCTCAAAAGCCGGCTACTTGACACGCCTGTTAGTGGTTAGAAAGGATGGCTTCGGGAGGTTCACCGATATTTCTTTTTGCTTGTTTTGAAACTAATCGTTTCGGAGGAAAATTTCCATATGAAACTACGCTAAATGACAAGAAATGAAAAAAAAAAGAATAATGAGAATAATGTGTAGGATGCATGTTGCTCGTGGTTCCCGGACAATTCATCGAACGCCGTTTCGTCGAACGCCGTTTCATCGAACGCCGTTTTGTCGAACGCCATTTCATCGAATCGCTGATGGCCGTTTCATCGAATGTCTTTTGAATGAAAAGTGTGAAAGATGCTCTTTTATGTACGGATCGAGTGCATTTTCGTGTCATTCACTCATTTTATCGTCAGGTTTTTTAATGTCCAAACTTGTAGCTGTTACAATTTCTTTTGATGCGAGTAACCCATGAGGATATTTGTACCGATTTTTATGTTTGTTTCGCACATTGTGCTTATCTGCTCACTCCCTCTTAATTACCCGATGGGCCTTGAAGGTATTGTAACAAATAAATAAAAAGTCGCACTCCCGGTAAGAGCGCACCCAAACTCATGGAGGTCAGAAGGCGACTTAGATTTTGCGCAGGCGCAACAACTTTAGCCATGTGAGCCTCCTAGCCTCTCATGTCTTGCTATTGATACTTTTTTACTGCCGGAACTTGCAGTAGCTAAAGCTGAGGTGCTATTTATGAAACTACAACGAAACATTTTTTTTTTTAGTTTTAAGACTCAATGAAGTTAAAAGTAAGTACGTCACTTCAGATTTTATCTGAAAACTTTCGGGGGTTCATGGGTTCGTGCGACAGTCATTCACCGTTTGAAATGATGAGCAATTGCTCTCAAAAAGTTCCCTACAGTCATGGTCCGTCGGTTCTCATAAAAATGGCGCACCTTCTTTTCTTGCCGCTGTGGCCTTCTTCTGTCGAGGAGGCTCTTGGGAAATCAGCGTCGCCTCCTGCTTGCCTTCCGTCAGTCCATGTTCTGCGGCGATGCGAGTCAAAAACTTCAAGAACCCGGGATGGGCACCTCCGACCGGCTTCAGGAAACGGGAAGGCCACCCTGGCGTTAGACAAGACGGCGTTCGATCAAACGGCGTTCGATAAAAGGGCGTTCGATGAAACGGCTTCGATGAAACGGTGTTCGATGAAACGGCGTTCGATGAAACGGCATTCGATGAAACGGCTTCGATGAAACGGCGTTCGACGAAACGGCGTTCGATGAAATGTCCGATCCCAGTTGCTCGTGTAGCCTTCGGCAACACCTTTTTCGCTTCCCTTCCAAGCCATCATTTTCCACAAAATTCGTCGGGGCCCCAGTACAATAGAGAACCCCCTGGCCGTCCTACCGTCTGGATTCAATTAGAAAAGACTTCAAACGGGACCATCAGCATCGACAGCTTTGCTCCCTTCCACAAGAAGTGTGGGAGGCAACGTTAACAGTTTGTTACTCTAGCACAGTCTTTTACAACGAGTTCATGAACTGCAGTAGAGTGGAAAGTTGGGCTAGTTGGTAGTTATTCATCTTGGTTTTAAAAGCGCACAAAAGACGAGGACAAAGTAAAAAACACAAACGACGGACGAGCGCTCGTCCGTCGTTTCTGTTTCTTACTTTGTCCTTGTCTTTTGTGCGCTTTTAAAACCAAGGTGAGTTCACGAACACCAGCTCGTCTATGAGAAGGCAAATTTTTGGCAAGACTATAGTGACTTGAAAGCCAGGGCCCAGAGGCTCACGTGATCCTCCTTTAGGTTTGAGCTGTTCTAAACTGAAACCGACTAGCCTTCTTTTTCTTTTTTTTTCTTTCATATTTCCAGGGACCAACAGCCCCAGGGCCCCAAGCTTGGCAGCCTGGGGCCCTGGGCTGCAGCCCCCTTAGCCCGTTCCGGCCCTGCCTACGGGAGCCAGAGTTGCGCGTCTGTTTTCCACGTGCCGCCGCGCCGCTATTCGCCGAGATCCGATCACGTGAGGAGCCGGATCAAGTGTCGTGCAGGAAAGTAGACGGCGCGCGCCCCCACCTCGAACGCGCGGCGCCGCTATTTGCCGAATTCAGTCACGTGAGGAGCAGACTCCGCATGCCATGCAGGAAAGCCGGCGCTCCGGCGGTAAACGCGCCACTGGCTCCCGTAGGGAGCCTATACAGGGAGCCTAGTGTGTGCTAGCCAACTTTAAGCCAACTCGGCCACCGATCCCCCAGAAGTCAATAAGAGTAATTTTTGGACAGATTATAGTTTAATACATAGAACAATGCCGGTACAACTGCGGGTTAATACGCCGGTACAGTGCTCCGAAGTGTCTGACCGCTCAATCACACTGGAAGCGGATCCGCGTTCGCCAAGCGGTTGCGAACGCGGATCCGCGTCCAGTGTGAATGAGCGGTTAATGTGTTCGCGGCTCTGGCTGCGTTTACATGAATGCGAATGTATAGCACATCAAATACAAATTCAACAACCGTGAATCGGTAGAAGACGAAGAGAGAAAGAGCGGGATGGGAAGCGCGTGATTGTTCCTCTCTTGATCTTTTGTCTCCCCTTCGTGTAAACGCAACGCAGCCTGTCCTTTAATTATCGATATCGCCAGCCCCAAAAGCTAAGCGTATCCATAAAAAGCAAATAATAAAATATTATTTTGTGGCACGACGTTTCAAACTGAGAGAGAGAGAGAGAGGAGACGAGAGCACGCAGAGACGTCAGAACGGCGAGCTCTTGGCTCAAGGGATTGCTAGGTAGACGCAGGGGTGTCCCCAGGGGGTGCCTTCAGAAAAACAAGGGCGGTAGGAAGGGGGTGTAGGAAAATCACTGGGTAGACCTATAAAGCTAGCTGCTTTTGTCTCCACTGCACGCGGTCGTCGAACGCGTTCGATTGAGAGAACCGTAAAGCCGGACGGCGGCGTTCCGCGTGATAACGCGTTCGACGACAGCGGCGAAAACAAAGGGCAGCTCGCTTTAGGCCTACCCACTAGTCATACCAAGCGGAGCTCGCGACGTACTGACGTCCCCGCGCGCTCTCGTGTCCTCCTCTCCCGCACTTTCACCACGCATAGTCACTATCAAACAGCGCGGGGCGTGGTCAATCCTTTTATTACTGCTCCACAGCCAATGGGATTCAGCGACCTCACCCGCTAAGAAGGCGAAGGAACCAATCACGTACCAAGAAAACTATAAAGCTCTTTTTCGGGGTTTTTGTTTTTTGTTATATCGTCACTATACTCCTGGAAGAAAAAAAATACTGACGCACGACAGTATACAGTAGCGATGCCGACTGCACGTGGGAAACGTAGGGAAAGCACAAATAGCGTAATTCGGCATGTTGGCAAAGCACCCGGCAAAACGTTAAGAGCCCGAGCCGGGATACCCTCTTCCTTTAAACGCTCCAGAGCAAAAAAAAAAAAAAAAGAAAAAAAAAAAAGAAAAAGGATAGAAAAGAAGCGGCGTTCTAGTCGATACTCATGCGTGTTAGCATTTGAAGACAGACGCGTAAACACTAAGGCGCTCTATACTTTATAAGCCACCAAAGTATATATATATCCTGCATACTCCGTTTCCCCAGTAAGTCCGATCGCGGCCGACGGTATGACGGAGCCTTTGAAGCGGCGCCAAAAGGGCAATGTCACGGCTCTCATCGCCTTTGTGTCTGCTATGCCCCTACTAGGCCAATCACGCACAGTGAATGGAAAACGCTCCTTTTTCGGAAATACCAATAAACCCTGAAAATTAACCCTGAAGTCCGTTTTAAGCCATTCGGGGGACACAAAAAAAAAAGAAAAAAAAAACAATTCGACTTGGAACTTCATTTTGAGTAATTTTGAGTAATTAAAACACCAAGCTTCGCGGAAATAAAAATTTCCCGCAACGCTGTTTTTTTTTTTTAAAATTTAATTTTAATGTTTTTTTTGTTTTTTTTTTTATTCATCGTTACCCGAACGTTTTCCCGACACTTGGGTTACGGACGTGTTTCCTGGACTTTCGCGGGAATCCGGTGCCCTTGTTTTCCTCGACATAAGCACCGATAAACAACTATCAAGTCGTACGTTAACACCGAAAAACACCAAATTAGAGGGAATAAATAAACTCCCCAAAAAAGCAGCTCCGAATCAAAAATAAATAAATAAACCCCGAAAACACAGAACCCCAGTTATGATTATGAATGACGCAGTGCTATTCTATTCGAACCGGCATTCGCCCGGTCCTAATTAAACAGTTAACCACTATTTGTCCCCGTGACAGTCGAGTTCGTTCCTGTTATGTCCTTCTACCCACGAACGAGTCACCGCCGAGAGATCTGTATTCCGGATAAACGGAAGTTTATTGTCCCACTTTCACGTATACACGCACACATCGTTCTAAAACTTCGTTTCTCTTCCCCCCCCCCCCCCCCCCCCCCCCCCCCCGCCCCTCGAGATTAAACGGAAGGCGAGAAGCACACTTAACCGAAGGCCGCGAGGGTAAATTGGGAGAACGGCCGTTTAGCAAACAGGAAGCCCATAATATCTCGCAACTAACGACAAACAAGCAAAGCGAAAAATAAGAGAAGGCGAAATAAACAGCAGAAAAAGGAAAGCAAGGAAACGCGCGAGAAAACCATTAGCGCCCGGCAACGCATTGTGGCACGAACGGTTGCCCCGCCGGTTGCGTTTTACGTGCGCGTGTTTATCTAAAGTATAAAGAGACTCTGACTGTAAAACAGTTTTTCCGAAGCCCATATTCGAGGTGCAGCGTCCCTCGCCCGCGGCAGGCGGTGCTGCGTGTTTGCGCAGCCAGCAGCTGCATGCCTGCCGTTCGCTGCACCCGCGCGCGCGCACGCACGTCGGCTGAGCGCCGGCGACGGGGGCTCCAGCGCTTGGGGGGCTGCGCAAAGGCGCTTAGGTAACGAGTTCACTCGCACACAAGTGAACGACGGACACTGGAGAAACTAATCGGGGGGCGGGCTGGCTTTCTCTGGTGCTATAGCCCCGGCTGCTTTGCGCACACAGCTTGCTTATTCCTCTTTTTGTGGGACTCTAAATATGTCGTGTGAATCATTACTGTGTTCGTGCCAGATAGGATCTCTTTTAGTTAATCTCTTTCAGATCACGCTCACGCACACACACGTATACATGAGCAAACCGTTCGTCCGTGCTCTCTTATTTTTTTATTATTATTATCTTTTGATGCGCTGGTAGCAAACCAGCGCATCATCGCAGGAATTCACGTTCTTGTATTTTTTTATTAAACTGTCTTTTTCTCTCTTTCACACACACACACACACTCACACACACGCCCATTTATGTGTGCGCGTGAATAGAAATCTTATCTCTCTCTATACAATTTTTCCCTCTCATTAAACCTGTTTTGTTTTGTACACTGTTACATAAACCGTTCGTTCGTTTGCACTATACCTGCATAATTAGCGAAGAATTGGTGTATGTTTACACTGCCTGAACTTAGTCTGCCTCAACGGGCGGCTTGTCTCTCAGCTGTGGATGAACAATTTAACCACATCTGTACAACCGCTAGCCTTGGGTCATTAACGTGCACTACGCTATAGTTATTCACGACCACACGCCGGTACGATGCTCATTCAGACCGAAACGGGCAGGGGTGGGGATTGAACGTGCATACTTACAATTACGTGTTCCTGTGCAACACGCAGGAGGTTTGATCTCGTCGTTCCCCCTTACTCCCCTACTCCACTCTCTCCCTTACTTTCCTTCTTTCTCTCTTTTATACACAGCCGCCGTAACATTTCGCATGTTCTTTTTTTTTCCCTATATATATATATATATATATATATATATATATATATATATATATATATAGTTTTGGTACTTAAATGTGTGTGCGAACGTGCATGCGACCCGGCGCACGCTACGGATCTTACTTCAGAGCGCAACACCGCTGGACAAACAGATTTGTCCGGGTTTCCGGAAGAACGGGGAGGGACGGTGGTGTCTCTTTCTAGCCGGGGGCCATCGCCGCAAGCTGTCGCAACGGATCCCTCGATTGAGCGTGTTGTCCTTCGACACGTGTGCCGGGACCGGGGGGTGGGGACCCAGCTTTGTTAGATCGGGAGCGTGGGCGTGTAGAACGCTAAACTCGCTTATAAGGGGAGGGACGGCACGGGGGTCAATGGAAGGATTTTGAAGAGACTCGCGGTTGATGGTTCAGTGACTTCGATGACTTCGTGTATTGATACGCGAAGAAAAACTATTCATAACTATCCTTTCCCAGCGACTGTGAGGGAAGTGTTCTTTCAACCAATGCGCTGACAATCTGAGGGAGAGGAGTAAATGATAACGCGTGGGTACATCAGAACTCCGGGCTCTGGTTGGATTGATTCGTGGGTGGACGCAGAACTAGCTTCCTTTGTCACCGCTGCACTCGTGGAACGCGTCAGAACGCGGAGCTCCGGTGTCCGGCGTTTGTCTCTCGCATTGAAACACGTTCGACGAGTGCAGTGGACACAAAGGCTGCTAGCTTTAGGTCTACCCACTATTCAGCCCAGTCATAGCTCTGCGTTCTCATGTACTCTTGCGCTCTCGTCTCCTCTCGGCGCTTACATGCCGTTCGTTTGCCGCGTCTTTTTTGTAATGCGGAAAAGCCCGCAGCTATTTTCACCAGTCTCACATTTGTTTTTGGAAAATGTAGGCCCGGAGGAATGGTTATAAAATTAGGACGCGTATTTTCCGGGTTTTGTTCATGAGAAAAATCGACGGATGTTTTTCGGTGTTTATTTGTTTTTTAAACACCGGTGGACTTGGGTTGGTCTCACGTCACGAAGCTAAAAACAGTCATTAATAATTAAAAGAGAGAAACAAAAACAGTGTTGCCGTTTGGCGGTTGATAAAAGTAGCCAAAACGCAAGTCAAAAGCAGCCCAAATAGCCATTTTATTTAATCTTGCGCCAAAACTGTTGCTATCGCATTGTGAAAAAAAAAAAAAAATAATCATAAAGAGTGAAATATAAATTAGACATCGTACACCCCTAGTCAACGTAAATAAATGCTGCTACGGCAAGAGTAATTGAGGATCGTTATTTTGAACGAGCTCAGTAACCACATCAATTGTAAAATTTGATTTTTGCAGCCGCAGCATGAATTTTTTTTTCAAAATTGCCATAAAAACTAGCAGCTTCATTTTCTTTCTTTGTTCAGTTTTTGTTATCGAAACCTGATAAACGACGAACAGAGTCTGCTATATACTGTAGATGTGGCAGGTTTCCGCCCTCCAGTCTCCACGTGTCGCGCTATCCAGTCTCCACATGGGTTCAAAGCTTTTACACACTAACACATCACATTCTATGTTACCACTGCCTTTGCCACGCCAGCACGGAAAAGGGGCGACTTTTTTAGAATTTATTCTTTCGTTTTTGTTTTGCTGACTGACTGCAATGAAATCAGTTTATTTTGAAAGCAGTCGAAGACCTAGAAACGTTTACTAGCGGTTTACTTCAACGCAGTACACGCACGTTATGAGGCAAAAAGAACCTCGCGTATGAAGCGGAAATCATTATTCGGAATATGTAGCTCTTGTATCCGAGAAATCTCCGGACTGTTACTGCTAACACGCTGCCTGGTGGCTCCTTGTCAACTGCGCGTACGCGATAATGGCGGCTATACCGGCGGTGTGTTGTCCCTCTGTGCGTTTTATTTATTTCGGGTTATTCCGCAGCGCCCGAAGGCATTATTGCAGGGGGGTTGCATTCATAAGGGAAATTAAAATCCGCCGAAGTACAAGGGTTCATCATAAAGCGTGTGTTCGAATCACAATGCCTACAGATATTGTCGACCAGCTGATTTCTGAATTCATGTGATTGATTCGGTTCGTTTATTTAATTATTTGAATAAACGAGAAACGGATTACTGACGATTGACGGCGACGCAGTCAAAGCCATGCACTCGCGCTCATTTTGAGCGTCGACCAGAGCTATGCAAGCGCACTCCTCAACTTCTGAATTGTCACAGAAACCTGTGTCCAAGCGTAGCCTAACATTCACTTTATGAGAACTAGTGTGACGTTTGTACTTAGAAATATTGCTTATCAAATAATCACGGTATGTTTCAACGATTGAAGACAACATGCTGTTTCAATTGCTGCAGCGCAGAAGATACGAGACTGAGTTCCGGCCTTTCAGCATCCCTGCCAAACACGGGTGCTCGTGTAGTGCAGCAGCATTGTTCAGCTCAACACGCTCATGCTTATAAGTTATAGCTTAGCCTTTGCTCGCACATTAAGAGAAACAAGCCAGAGCTTCTTCGTTCTCACCAAAGTACATATGAGCCCTCACCGTCAGATGGCAGCACAGCTCGCACAGGCACACGATTCTTCTAGGAAACAAAATGGATTGCTGCGTTTTAAAAAACGCGCAAACGACGATGTGACTCCTCAAGAGATGCAGTCGTGCACGTCTTGTGTGGCTACAATCCTTCGCAAATATTCACGTAGTAACGGACTAAAGGGTTTTTAGGGACCTTTAGTAGACCGTAGATTAGAGCTTCGCTTTGCTAGCGAGAGCTCGTGCCGTAACTTTGAAGCGAGGAATGGGCAAGCGCCCGCTGGGCTCGCTTTCCGCAGAATGCGATCTACTAAAACTCTCTATTAAAAAAATAAAACGCAAAAACGACTGCCGTTAGACATATGTCCAAGTGCCGATCCCGTGCGTACGTGGGACGGTCATCGAGAACCGAGACAAAAAAGAAAAAAAAAACATAAATGAAAAAGCTTGCATCCAAACCACTCACCAGCATCGAGCAGAACCGGAAACCCATGGCCAGGCATCGCCACTTCCGCTTCCGCTGTCGCCGACCGAACCGACTCCATCGTTTCGGCGGTTCCGCATCTTCCCTCTTCCTCGTCCTCCGCATCCTTGTCATCCACCACGTACCTCCGATGCCTCTGCTGCTGCTGAAGCTGATGATGATGATTACGTTGCTCATGTTCCTGATGATGGCGATCATGATGATGATGACGCAGCTTCTCGTGTCGCTGGTGTCCCTGACGATTGGGGCGGCCGATCAGTTCGCTGATGCAGAACGAGGACGAACTCTGCGCGGACGTCGACTTGGCGACGACACCTTCTCCGTCGCTGTCGCGGCGACGTCGTCGGTTCTGGCTCACCCTTAGGTCTGCCGGTTTCGCCGAGTCATCTTCAAGGTCGCTGGCGACGCCGGCCATCGGACGAGAAGATTCATGGCACGCCCGGGATCCGCATGGAGCGCTTCGACGGGCGATTAGGTCCTCGGCCGATCTTTTGCGGAGGCGGCGGCTTCGGCTATCCTTTCGGGTTGTGTGGCGGCGAGCTCCCCGCTCCCGCCGTTGTAGGTGGTGCGCGTACTACACGGTGTTCGTTGTCCGGCTTGCCGAAGCGGCCGACGGGCTCGGGCAGGTTTCTGGTTTCCACTCCCGGCCCCCCTCTTTCCCGGCGTCGTTGGGGGGGAGCGAGGGAGGACCGAGCCGACAAGCACCGCCCCCTCGTCGCGTCAATGGTGTTCCGGATTCGTGTGGTTGTGGATGCACGCGCTGCTACGATTCTTCTGGCGGGAGGAGGAGGACCGCATCCACGATCGCCGGGAGAAGAGATCAGCGGCGGAAGACCGTCGATCCCGATGTCGCGGTGGAACGGCGGGCGATGTACGCGCTCAGGGAGGTGCGGTTGCTTGAGGTGCGAATTAAACAACGAAGGAGAATCGCGTCGATTTGTGTTTTTTCGACGAATAGTAGAGGTGTTATGTTTTATGTTTTTGCTGCGGTTTGTTTTGTCAGTATACGTCAAAAAGGGCTGTCAAAAAGGGCTGGCGGCAATATCTGAATTGTTCTAAGTTTTCATTACGCTGGATATAAAAATGTCTGATGAAGGGCGGCTTAATGCACGCGTACATGCTAAGGCACGAGAATGTGGTCACTTTCTCACCTGCTGTAGTGCTCCGAACATTTCGTTCTTGTAGCTCGATACCCTAACAAAAATAAAAATAAAGGAAAGCTTCCTGCAACTTTACTGAGTGGCAGTCGCCATTTCACTAAAGGGACTTAGTCCTAAAGGTGGCTGCGAATCAGACGTTTCAAAGATTCCTCACTGAGGTAGGGTGTACGTTGAGGTCCTCCCGCCAACTTGGATTACCGGCGTGTTCAGTGTGCTTCGTAACGTCATTTTTATCTGAATGGTACGGGTGAGAGTAGTCATGGGGGTGTATCGATATACGTGTTAGTGAGAAGGCTGAAAATATGGGAATTCATTCACCATGCTCGCGATGACTAGAGCAGAAAAAAAAACGTGTCTCCCTATTAAAATATATAACACCCTGAATTCAGGACAATAGCAGCTGCAATACCGCAATCCCCCCTATATACGCAGTGTGGGTAGAACAGTGATTTCAATATTGACATTACTAAAAAATCGAAGGATATTCTACGAGATATATTATTAGAAACAAAGTGATAACGACTTTTTTGTAGCTAATAGATGTAATAAGGTGTAGTATTGTTTTTTCCTTGTGTTGTCTGAATTGTTTTTGCTGCTTTTCTTCGACACGGTACCTCGTCAAGCTGCAAGCCTTGCAGCTTTTTCCCTTTTTTTGTATACAAAAGAAAACAAAGAGATAATTATTTTGAAAAAAACAAAAAACAAAGCGATTAAGGACGCACCTAATGGGAAAAAGAAGTAAAACTGCGTCACTACTACGGATTGCTCCGATCGATAAATTCAAACTGTAGAAAGTTGGCAGATATATTGTTTTTTTTTTTCATTTACAGAAGACAACGTAATAAATGGGTTTGACGGAACTGCAGACCGAGGCACGACTTATACGTCCGCGCTCTGTGTTACTGCTTCATTGCGTTAATGCGTGGGTAAAATAAGGATAGATGTGCTGGAAGAAGAAGAGCTAGACGGATGGATGGATGGATGGATGAATACGGCTGAGCCCTTTGGATCGGGCGGTAGCTTACGCCACCTAGCCATTTTGTTTTACCATTTAAGCTTAGAATATTTAAATGTGAAATCTATATTCACTCCGCAGTGCAAAGAAAGTGAGGCTATGAAACCCCCTGGCCATCAGTGGATAAGAAAATACCTAGTTTTCTCTCGATTTCTGCCACCATTCACTTAATCTTTGCTTGGTAATCTCTACAGTCCTGAAATCCACTCTCCCTTCGCTGTCTCTAAAACCCAATGACTTTATTAAATCTATGTTGTCTTCGGTAGGCATAGGGTGAAGCCCTTTACAGTAGAGTATCAAGTGCTCAGCCGTCTCGTCCTCCTCTCCACAAGCAGTGCACACTGTATCAATTTCCTGGTACTTCACTCTGTATGTTTCAAAAGTGCGCGCCACCTGGTGACTGCTAAAGAAACTATTCGAGTCCACCATTGCTTGGGCAGGTACCCTGATCGCTATCGGACACAAGGGCTGCATCATCGTTAGGCGCGTGCTCGGCCGAGCTCCTATCGAAAACAATAGGAGACTCGGATCCAATCACAAGTTTTGTGCCCAACAAATGGTGACCGCCAACGTTGCTCCATGGGGTTTTGAAAAGGGCATACTAACAAAAACAGATAAAAAAAAAGGATATCGTGCAGATTTTGTTTTCTGCTATCGATTGATATCCTTTTTCTTTTTCTTTACTTGTGCGGTCTCTTTTCCCAGGGCCCTTTTTCGACAAGTATAACACGGATTCGGAACACACAGATTCCCACGCCGTGTCCGGTCAATTTCCCCTCCATTCCGTGGCATCGACCGAACAGCAGTTGCCGAAGCTATATCCAACCTTCCCCTTCGATTGGCTGCTTCCCATATACCAGGCTCCCTCCATTAGAACAACAAAAGAAAGCAGAAGCGATACGACATTCCGCGAGGAAAAAAGAAAGAAACCTGCGGTCTCATCGCATCGATGAACCAACACTTTCGTAACACCCAATCAAACTCCCCCCCCCCCCCCAAAAAAAAAAAAAATGCAACAGCGGCAGCATCAACTCCCCCCCCCCCCCCCCCCCCAACCCCCTTCCCGGAGTCACAAATAAAACGGCAGGCGACGAGCGAAGAAGCGCCTATTAAGCAACAAACACGTCGCCACCGAACAGCCTCCTTTCCAGCTCCTTCGATAAGCCTAAACACAGAACCCGGCCATTTGTTTCCGTCGGCTCCCAGCTTGTCGAAAATCCGCGCATCGAGTGGGCCTTTCAATCGCCAACGCTTTTTCTTTTTTTTTTTCGACGAAACTCACAGCGACGAAGAGGATTACATAAAAGAAAAAGCCGAAAAGAAAAAAAAAAAAAAAAAAGACACGAAAGTGCAACGAAGTCGGAGAAATTTGGGGCTATCTCACTACTACCACCACCATTGCCGCGGCGGCGCGCAAACGGAAGTCCTCGCACAACCAGACACCCTGATTTTCCTTTCCCCTCCAATTTGAGCGCAGGATGCCAGAGTTGCGTGTATATGTCTGTTATTGCGCGGGGCAGAGTGCCGCTGCCAGTGTGCAGTGCATGCCATGCGCGCACGCTACGGCGTTCTGTTGTCTCGACGTCCGAAGCAGTTCGCACGTCGTCGTCGCTTTCTCGTCCGCGCCGCATGCAGTCGGGGATAGAGTATATATCAAGGCGCGGATCAACGTTTTTTTCGTTTTGTCGCCAGCCGGTATTAGATGCGCGCGCTGGGCTCCGCGGCGCCGCCTAGCCTTGCAGCGGGGGCCGCCTTGTCATTAAGTTTCACGGCACTTTGAGTGCTGTTCTATTAAATAACCGCTTTCGAGTTTTGCTCCCGCCTTCGATAGCGCGGCTGGACGGGGGCGTGGCTGCTACCGAAACACGATATAGCTTTGAGGCGCACGCGTTTTTTTTCTCCCTCGCACCCCTCTTTTAACCTTCTCCGCCATTTTCTTTTTGTCCTAAGGTTTCTTTCTTGCGTATGTGGAACTGTGTGTGTGTGTGCGGGTATGCGACGTTCTCGGGAGCCTTAAGCCTTGTTCTTTTAAATCTCGGTACTTTTATTTTTGCGGTTACTGATGTGACAATTGCTGTGTATGAAGTTTTTCGATTGGTTCAATTATTTCTTTTTTGTTTTGGATCGATTCGTTCGACGTCCGGTTCGTCGTCTCTTGGCTGTTGGTGTGGATTCGTTTCGTGGTTTGTCTGCTTTCCGCTTTTTTTGGTGATTTTTATATATTTATTTTTAAATGCCGTCTCAGAATCTGGACCTTGATCCGAAAAACTATCATTATTACCCGCGAGCGAACACCCCTCTCTGTAGAGATGACGGATCTTGGAGACGAGCGACATACAACACTCTCGCGAGTGTGCGTGCGAGCATCCAAGTGTCTGTATGTATATGCTCGCGTTCACACGCTCCTGGTGTTGAACGTGGTCGCGCTGCAGCTTCTGTGCTGGCTTCCAATGGCTACGCTGTTTTCCACGAAGGTTGGCGTCCCTGGCGTGGCGTTATAGGCAGTCTTCCTCTCACTTCCTTTAATCCCCACCAAAAAAAAAAATAAAAAAACGAGAGAGAAAAAAGGCGGTGTGGGCAATTTTGCACCAAGACACGAGTAAATTGCGTTCAGTGGCGGTTCTTTCTTTGATCTTTTCTTTTTCTAACCTTTACGCTTCCTTTTTTTTGTGTAGTGCAGGAAGGTTGACGTTTTGGCGTGGCCGCTGAATCGCAATTACTCGTCTTCTGGTTTTGAGTATCGGAGAAATGTCACTGACAACTTAAGGAAAGCAGGGCGTGGCTTAACATGTTCCAAGCTTCTTGCTTTCTGATAGGTTCTTTGACTTTCTTATCGGCGAATGCAGCGATTTCATTCGCAGTGGAGCGATAATTTAATGCACGGGGCCCCACACGACCAGCGTTTTCTTAGACTGTCAGTAACCATAGGAAACTCGTACGCAGAGACGGCCTTCAATCCTTCCGATAGCCTTCGACACTCTCAAAGCACCAACCACCCAACTTCTTTTAAACATGACTAGCTAATGGGAAAGGTGCATGGGATCGCGTTTCCAATAGATCACGCAGTCTTATTGTGGCACAAAGAGACGCCTCCTCGCTTTGCCATTGGAATCACATGACCATTCGGGGGTGGCGCAAGTCGTCATTATCATCTAAGCTGACTGAAATACTGTGTCCAATTATTGGTGTTTCGAATGCATGACGATGTACTGTGTGCGTGCCGGATTTTCTTAGAGAGTAGTTTTCCAGAGAAGTAGCGACACGTGCCCCAAAACTCTGCGTGTTCCAGAGTAAGTCTCGCTGTTGGTTTGAGGACGCGCTAAGGTACATGGTTTCACTATTAAACACGTGGGAGGACGACACAACAATTTCTACAAAAATTTCTGGTCGATACTTTGTTAGGAAACTCGTTCAAATACGCCCTACCCTCTCTGATGCTTCGAAATTCCGAGGAAAAAAAGGCAGCGTGCCGCAATAATAGCACGTTTCCTTCCCGGCATCTCCGTGAACTTATATAAACCCTCGTAACTTACACCACCCATCCGTGCACGTTCGGTAAGGGATTCGCAGTGAATTAATATAGACCTCCTCACAACAAGGCGATAGGTCTCCAGACTCACACCTTGACGCTGGCGTCGACGAAATGGTGGTCCGTCACGCCACTGAGAAGAGGCGTGCCACAGCATATGGTAGCCCTCTCACCTGTGACAGCAATGCTCGTGTTCCAGCCCCCTCCCCCATCACACGCTTCTTCCATCGTCGCCACACGGCTGATGGCGCCACCATTTGATGACTGCACCGGCGACCATTTAGGCTTAGTGACTCCCAGTCACGTACGTGTTCCGAATTAATAATAGATGCCGTCGCCACGTTTTGTCACGATAGACGTAGTTTGGACTCGAACGCTGTAGTGCCCTCGCATTAGACTCCGTTTCACGTTACTATAAACTGCAACGAACGTTGCGAACCACCGGAGCCAATCCATTGCTGTGTCACTTGACCTTCCGGTTAAGCGCCACGACGTGCGTTGCGTGAAGTCACGTGGGACGCGTGAAGCATTGGATTGGTTAAGATGGTGGCTCTTAGCGTCTGTTGTAGTACTTTCCAAACTGATACTGATACATACACGGTGAAAAAAAAATGCGTCGGCTCTGGCGACTGAATTCGTCCCTTTACACTGGGCAACGTCATCTGAAAAATAGCCACAACTGACACGTGCAGTAATGCGATTGCTGCACCTTCCACGCAAGTAGCTTCTCTCGCTACATCCGGCTACGTTTTCCAGAAATAAAGAAATTCGCACCAACAACGCGTCAGAATTGAATTGTATCTTCTCAATACTGAAACTAATATATTTGAGGCTACGGGAGAGCCATAGTAAGCTGAGGACAACTATTTTAACTCTCGATAATTGCTTCGAGTGATTTACTATTTAGTTTGATTTCTGTCACGAACAGTGACGGTACTCGAAAGTTTTCCCAGTTGTTTCTCATTGTTAGTTGTCCAAAGAACGGGTTAGTTATAGCGCCGTTGAGTGCGCTTCTTACCGCACACGTGAGCACTGCGGAGAAACAAGACCCGCGGAGTAGACATCGTGATTTTGCTTTGTATCCGCCTTTCACTTTATGTTGTACCGCAGCGTTGTACCCCAGTACAGAAGCGCGAGCTCAGAGCGTTGGCAGCCGCCCTTAACGCACGAAAGCTTGTGGCGCCGAGATGTTCCTTAGAGCAAAGAGCCCGCACTTTAACCTTTCTTGCGCCAGATAGTAAGGTGAAATAGAGTATAGCAGCTGACTGGTCACCATCTCTCTTGCCTCTTCATCAGCTCATTCAACTGCACATCATTATCTCACAGGTTGGTAGATGTGTAACCGTTTTCCAACCTTTCGCACGCCATTTGTATTCAAGACTGGAGCTACACAGCAGTTGCACAGCACACATCATTATGCCGGACGAAACAGGCAACACTATCCGGCCCCCAAACACCTCTGCGCATTAGATTAAACATTGCAAACGGGACCCATAGGTGTTCAACGGATCTCCTGAGGCTGACGTTGACGATTGGACACAGAACGATGAACACGCCAGCCTCTACAACACAGCTACAACACAGATGATAGCTTCACGACAAGCGTATACGTGGTCTCCTTCCTCAAGGATACTACACTCCGGTGGTTTGATAATCACGAAGAAACAATCAACTCGTGAGACAGCTTCAAAGCCGCGTTTGCTGATGTGTTTGGCAAGCCACAGTACCGGCAAACATAAAGCGCGTGACCAACTATGACGCCGTTTCCAAGCACCATCAGAAACGTCGACCAGCTTTATCGAAGACGTCCTTCGCCTATGCCGCCGAGTCGACGCTGAGGTGGGTGATGAAGAAAAAAAATTACCACCTCTTTGAAGAAACATCCTAGGAACTATTTTCCATTGTTGCTCTGAAAGCACCACCTACAGTAAAGCAGTTGGTCGCCGAATTCCGCCAGTACGAAGAGCTCGATAGTGCTCGAATCTTAAGCCGTTTGAGCGACTCCCTGAAGTCTCCCAAGAAACGACCTCCGACAATGGTACTCTAATCCGCGCCATCATACGTGAGGAGGTTTGTATTTTCATTGCTCACTTACGACCATCTTCCGACGTACCCCAAGCAAATACCGACGTGCTTGGTGTCAAAGTCACCATTCAAAGTGAACTGCGTTCTGCTCTGAGCACCACACCACCGGTCACCTCTCCATGCGGATCAGCAGCGCCAGCACCGACTCCCATCTGTGAATACCAGACCTCTGCCACCGCCGTCAACTCACCCAGAACCCAACCACTACCAAGGACGAAAATCTGGATAACTTAAGGACATCGTACTGTGTGTTATTACTGCCACGCACCCGGACCCGGACACATGCCGGCCGTTAGTGTCGCCGACGACTTAACAGCACGCCGCGCCCTTTTCATACCAACCGTTGAAACCATACACCGTCTCCTCCCCTGAAAACCGTTTGCACCAGAGCCGCCTCATCGAAGAATTATCTTCACGCTGCTACCCACACACCTCGTCTGACGATGGTCGCTTTCACGTAAATGATCACCGCTTTCACAGCCCCACCGCCACACAGCCGCAACGTTGTAACCGAACCCCATCGCCCTACCCACCACGACGCCGTTGTGATATCGCCCTTCAACACCGCCGTTCCTGAACTTCCCAACAGCCCACCTAAGTAGGGCGGCCTGCAGCTAAGATGGAGGTCAGGCTGGATAATCAACACTCATAAAAAAAATCCTCCTTATTTGGGACCCACTTTCATCATCGTCGAAATCGGAAAACACAATCTCCTAGCCTTAGTTGATACAAGAGTCACAAAGTCTTGCATATCCAGTCGTGTCCACCGCTGTCTGCATCCTATTCTCACACTGCGCCATTTGAAGGACACTTCATCCGATTGGGAAATGGAGATTTGGTCCAGCTCCTTGGATACTGTACGCTCTCGATTCGCATTGGCGACAAACTACACGCATGATCCGAAAAACTACAGAAACGATTTGTTGAACCGTTCACGATACTTACACGAATTTTATGATCGCTCCAGTCTCCCCGACACGCGACAAAACGCTCTAAGTCAACTGGCTCGTCCACATCGCCCGCATCAAGCCGTACCACCGACAATCACCTTAGCCGTACAGACGTGCCAGTGGACCGGAACCTTCTTCGTTGGAGGGGGGTAGCAGTGGGGAAAGAAGACGAAGTCTAGCGCTCGGGATTTTGTGCTCTTCGTACCGTTCTTGCTTTTGGCCCGCCTGCCTAGTGCCACTGAATAAGCTACGCTTCAGAATTACGACACTTGTCCCTATTGTGTCTTAAAATCGTGGTTGCCGGTTATATGAAGCTTTATCTGAAATCACAGGAAACGCTTTTCCGTCCTCCAACAATGTTTGAACAGTTCGCGACATAGCAAAGCAATATTACATGACCTTCCTAACACCGAATCCAATGCTGAGGAAGTCGCATTTTTTAATAATGACTATCGGCAGTTGCGTCTGCACTGCATAAGAACCAAAATGGCGGCGCCCACACCAATGTCGGGAACACAGTGCCAATACTCTAAGTGCAGCTCATTTAGTGGCTTTACGCCTGCCTGTATTCCGTTCACCCGTAAGCTGAGACTAGTAACTCCGCCTTCAACGCGAGCTCGCTGGCTTCCGCAGTGCTTTGGTTGCTGCTGCGCGTTCACACTTCCGTTAGCAAAAGCGGATATCTCGTACTGAAGGCAGAGCTTCTGCTTTAGCAAGGGGCTTCGTCAAGCTGCACTGTTGCAGTTTTTTTCTCTGCCTCCATCGCCCATTTGTGATATGGCAAGAAATGAAATTAATTGAATTGAAAATAACAGAACTCGAAATAGCTTTTGTTCTAAGCATGCAAAAATCTTACATCCCTTTTCCCCTTTAGTATAAGGAAAGGGGGGGGGGGGGGGGTAATAACAATGGCGCGCGCGTAACGTCTGCGATACATTCTTTCATTTTTGTTTTGTTTTTGTTTTTATGGTGTGAAAGCGGGCCGCCCCGTTTACATTCGCACTCCGTAAGAGCCGAGTATGAATGCGCACTGCGGGGAAGAGCACGTCTTTGAAAGCACAGCTTTATGGGAACCATGCGGGTCAATGGCGCGCGTCCTTCGATTGCGATAGCGGCATCACAGCGCACTCACACACCAGTAGCCTCGGATTAAAACGCAACAGGGTCACGTATCAGTCCTCCCCCCTCTCCTCACATACGCTTGCCGGAACGGCACGCGGGCTCGCGCACGTGTCAGTCACGTGCTCATGGAGACGGCGAGCCTCTTTGTAGTCGAACCGCACACTCATGCCAGTGTTCGTTCTCACACTGCAATCTGGCGACATTCGATACGCTTACAACCTTGACCAAGCCGCCCCCCCCCCTTTTTTTTTCTCTCTCTCTCTCTCTCCCCCCCCCCCCCCCCCCTACCCCCCTTGTCTTACGCAAATCGCGCGCTGCAGGATTCTTCCTGAACGGTTGACGACACCGTCATCGACGGTACCGCGCAACATCGCAACATGCGGTAAAAGCTCCGAGTGAAGGGAGGGCTGAGTAAAGAGAGCAGGCGAACGCAGTATAAAGGAGGGGGGCAATAAAAATCTGTCATCGCCCCCCTCCCCCCCCCCCCCCCCGCTTCCTCGCCCTCTCATGGGCGGCCCCGTGTGCTGTGTAGCGATTGTGCGGCGGAGGCGCGCGGCCCGACTGAAGTGGACGCTTGTCGGGGCGCCCGAATGAATGGGTCGCCGGGGGAGCGGACGGCGATTAAGTGATCGTAATCGCTTGTTACTTTGCGTTTCATTGGGCGCACCTTGTGGGCCGGAGCCGCCGCACGTTGGCACCCACCCGTGCCCGCTCGAGCGGACGAGGGCGCGCGCGCGCTTCGTGCGTGGAGGATTAAGTCCGACGGATTAGTTCACAATTGTCGCTCCTGATTTCCAATCTCCTTTAAAATACTACTTTTCTGTATATTTTTTTTCTTTAATCTCGTAACTGGTTTTTGAGAGGCTGTCGGAACAAATTCGAGTGAGTGTTCGATACGTGTCAGCAGCTCAATGCATTGACAGTTCTACACATTGCCTTCTTTTTTTTTTTAAGGAGGGACAGGGTACATATGTATGGGAAATTTTTTTTTACGAGACAATTATACCTATATAAACTCCTCGGGTGAAGTATTGATACGCGTAGTTTGACACAGCGTCACCACTTCGCGAGATGACATACATGGCGCCCAACGTTGGGTATCGCATTCTGGCGACATGTATGAGATGGGCAACTAAAAGTAACTTCTTACTATTTATAGTAATTATCTCAAATAGCAGTGTGCACTGAGTCTCAAAGAAAGCGTTACTTCAAAAGTACAAATTGCCAATTACCGGCTTAGAAAAAAAAAAGAAAGAAACTCATACAGCATAAAAAGTGAAACAAATCGCTCAATAATTAACTGAACATTTTTTTATTTGGCTGGCACGGTGATATTAGGAGCCGTGAGAGTATGCGATTTCAACTATATTGGTGCGGTTTTTGTGAAACCGTGTGGAAGTCAGCACTTTATACGAATTGGGGTAATAGCAAAGTTGGTGCTGCATGCCTCCTACAAAACAAAATTACTAAATACCGTAATTTTTTTTTTTAGATTTCATCAACGGGCAAATAAAGATATTACTCCATTTTGATCCCGCCCCGAAAAAAAAGTGCAAGGTAGTCTTAACTTCGTTACCGAAAATGTAAAAAGGTACAACAGTAACACGCTGCTAGGGTAACGCATTACCTAACTATAAACTATTACCGACGCGGGCGCAGTGAGCCTGGCACACACAAACTCAGAATCCGAACGATGTGGAGGAAAAGATGGAATCCTGCTCAAAACATTCTCCGGAGACTTTCCCCCTCAGAAACAAAACAAGACACAAAAGCAGCCAAGTGCACCACGAAAGTCCAATACGAAGACAGCGATACGCCGACGTGTACGGTATAATAAATATACGGTCCGGCGCAGCAAACCCCGCCATTATACACGGCTCCCGAACTTCCATAATGGACGTGCATTAGGCCTTTTCATTCCGCATTGACCGTGCAACTTAGCGTGACATCATCCGTCGCCGGAGAAAGGAGGTACACTCAGTGGAGGCAGCGCGGGGGGGTTACGAGCGAGCCCTCTACCCCGCAAAGAAGAGGAAAAGGACGCCGCCATATTTGTGCACCCTTTCTTCCGCTCAGCGCGCTCTCCCACCACACCGAAATCCTTCGTCCTTTGATAGGGAGCTGCAGCCAGCGCATAATTCGGCAATCAAAAAGCTCATGTCGCTAGCGCGCGGGCGCGCGCAACCACAGGCCAAGCGTGAGTTGCTACGCGGATAGACGGATATACAAACAGCGTGGAGTCATGGAAGTATATACAGTATAAATACGAATGGACGCATAAAAAGGTCCTGGCCGCGGATGCGTCTGAGACGCTGGTGCGTGGGTTGTATACGGCAACGAACCGCTTCCTGGGCGCTCGCGCAGCGGGCCGTGGCTTTTGTCCGCGGAAACTACGGGCGATCCTAATGAATTAAAGATGCATTGTGAAGGAGAGCCCGCCCCGTATTTCCGAGAATCACGCTAGATGTGCCGTGCACGGCATGCGCATGCGAGCGCGCGCGCGTTCTGTCGGAAAGACTTGTTGTTCGCTGTATGTGCGACGAACGATTCCTGCCTGTTCACACAGCTGCTGATGCTGGGTGTGTTTGTATGTGTGTGCTCTTATACCACCTTATTCGCTGAGGGAAGAAGGGGTGGGAGGGGGGGGGGAAGGGGGTTGAGGGGTGTAGCAGATACGCATATCTAAATATGTGGTCTCCAAAGCGTGTAAGAATGCATTAAGGGTTACACACGCTACTTCCGAGGCAAGCCGTTCTTGAGGACAAGTGCGCGCACGGTTCTGGGTCGAGTGGATACGTGGCCGCAGTCGGCTGAGTGTCGTGATGATTTGTTTTGGCCGGTTTCGTTTTGCTTTATTTATCTCTGCCGCACTGCTTTGTGATTGAAGGACGGAGGCGGTGTAGTTGGCGTGTTGCGCCTCGCTCTTGGCTTGCGCGGCTGCATACGTGTGATTACGTGCACGCTACCGGTTTCACGTTGCTTTTGAGTATGGTTATCAGATGGTTATATATATGCGGTAGGATGTGCCTCGGAATACGGAAGTTGGAGTTTGATGAACGGTTTCGTCTGGGCGAGCCGTTTACCAGACCAACTTCTGGAGTAGGAAGTTTGTCCCCGTTATGGGCTCCTAATATTGTTTTACGTATGTCCTGGCTCTACAAACGTCCGAGATGTTTTTTTTCTGGAAGGAGTGAAATGTTTTTGTGTATAAAAAATAGTATGTGAAATGCCGATTTTCTTTGCTTCTATTCTTTTTTTAAAATCTGAAACAAGCCGGTGTCACGTGGTGATTGATGCCAGTCGTTCCCCTTATTCTGGAGAGGCGAGTCTTTCTTGCAAAACGTTCCTGTTATGACTGGGACCCAACTGAAGGAGTGCGGCAGCGACTGATGATTGAAGTCAATTTATTATATTTAATAAAAGTGCCCCTTACTCAGTGGACTACATATATACGAGTGAAGCAATCTTATCTGGATTCCCGAGCATCACAGAATTATTTTTCACAAGAGGATGAATTGCTTGACTAGCTTGTTGTTAAACGACATGACTGAAAACAATGCAAAAGGACGGGAGAAAAGTAGAAAGATCAAACTGGACAGACGCTGACTGACAACTAGTTAAAGTTTTATTGGAAATTCCACAGTCGCAAAGTCGTCTTTTTGATATGGGGTTAATCTCCCACCTGATGACATCTTTACGTGTGACGACGCTGGTTTGCACGAGCTAACGTTCGGGTTAATCTATACCTTGTCTCATTCTACGATGGAACAAAAACCAAAGCCACGGACCGTTACGTCCATTTATGTTGCAAGCTAAACTATCACATGCTTAATATTCATTAGGGTTGGACGAATAATGTTCCAAGTAAAAAAATTCTGCATAATTTCTAAAGCTTCAACAATGCATAGAGCCTATTATTTTGTGGCTTTCTTTGCAATGCCAAGTTGACGAGTCACTCAGTGCTGTTCAATTCGAACCCCTGTCCCGCCCATCCCCATCAGTGATCAGGGTTGCGAGCACCGATACGTGCATCGAAGCGAAATACCACGCCACGCAATTTCTTGGTCCCTAAATAAGAGCCTTTTACAAGTAGCGGGTTTCTTAGAAGCGCCGACTGCGTGACGGTGCAGGTTTTAGGAAACGAATGGCAGCGCTCAGCAGAGGTTTGAACTGAAAGCCGCCATTTTGTTTCAGCGGAATGTGTTTCGTTATCTGTATTGGTTGTCATTACTTGTAAAAGTAGGAAGGTGCTTTATTTCTAAGCGGCTCGGAGAGCCCCTAGCGCGCTCCTCACCGCGAATACTACAACGAGTCCGGATTTTCTAAGCATTTGAAGCTGTTTTTCACATAGACGGCTTTGTACATGAAGACCGGCACAAGTGTACTACGAAGAGTCGAATACTATACGATGAAACCCAAATATGTACACTTAACCAAGAAAAAAACACACACACACACACTAACCAAAAACACACTAACCACTGTTACGCCTAAAGCTATAAAAGTATTAGAAAAAACAAAAAAATGTCCTAAAGGTTAATAAACAATCTCGTTGAATTTTCTTGTTTTTCGGCGGTTCGCGAGGGACAATTATCAGGAATATTAGTGTGAATTCGAAGTGTTCAGCAATAAGCGCGTCCAACGTCGAACAGGTTAGGTGCCTGTTCTTGTTTTGTCCTTCTGACGCTTTTAACCTACAACCAGTGCTAGGCGTACGCCTTTCTTTCTCCAACAGAATTCACAACGCTATATAGTATGGTACAGCGCCTTCTATGCTCTGTTCAGCGCTAAGCTGAGACTGCGGTGGAACCTACGTCTTCGTTGGACCAGTCATGGATTGTACATTCGTCACATGATCACGCTCTCGCCCATACCGACGAGCAGAGAGTCGGGCCAGGAAATGAAAGGAAGGCGGCCGGTTGGACCGGCGCGCGCGTGGCTCCCACCGCAGTCTTAGCTTGGGCTGAAGGGAGCACAGCTTGAGTTCGCGTGCTTTGGTGCCTTCTCACAAAGAAAGTAATGTCAGACGAAGCTTAGGTGGTTTAGTCGGGCAAGTAAAATTCTTGAACACAAGACAGCAGTCATTTGTCGTCATCATAGATGATTTGTTTAGTCTTTGACTATAGAAATATAAATTATATAAAAAAAATGTCGACCCACCACACTTTGCCCGATCCCCTCTTGAGGAATCCCCTCTGTCGTCTCGTCTATTCGTTCTGTTGTTTGTTTCCATTGCAGT
Source organism: Ixodes scapularis (assembly GCF_016920785.2). Classification (NCBI taxonomy): domain Eukaryota; kingdom Metazoa; phylum Arthropoda; class Arachnida; order Ixodida; family Ixodidae; genus Ixodes; species Ixodes scapularis. The sequence goes on from NW_024609868.1 coordinate 18,018,133, forward strand.
TCATAAAACAATCAAGTCGTCAGTAAGCTACGCTTCAAAATAACGTCACTTTAGTTACATTGTTGCGAACGATGAGTGTAGATAGTTGTCAGAGGTCTCCGCCAACGCTGCTAACAAACTGGCAAGAAATGCAGCCAGGAACCTCTTTCAACCGGTCCTTCTTTGCTCTTACCAAGTCAGTCCGCGTTAAAGAAGAAAGATGCCGTCAGCTAGTCTTCTAACACTATGCACTAAAACACAAAAGGTCAAACTTCATAACCGTAACTATACCGTAACTGTTGCCACCGGCGCGAACATGGCTCTAAGCAAGAAAGAAAATGGCGGCGCCACGAGTATCCCCTCTATACAAACGGCACATGACCTGAACGAACAAATGACCACCGTGACGGCGTCAGACAATGTGATGCAAATAGACCCGTTTTCCCACAACAGCTGTGCGCACAGAGCACGTACACCAGTCCACCTCTCCAATAGTGAAACATCCGCGTATGCTCCCGATTTACAGCCATCGCCATCGCCATCGCCATCGCCATCGCTCTGCGATGGCATCAGAAACACAAGTTCGTGGGTTGAAAAAGGGAAAGAAAGGCAGCTTTGAAATTGTCAGACTTGGGCCAGTAAAACGGCGGCCACTACAGATTGGGAAAAATACGTAAAAAAAGAAAACAATTAGAATGAAAGTGCTTGCGGTGGCACCTGGTGTGATTGACAGGCCGCGTCTCTTTTCTCGACCGTCCGTCGCCTGCCTGCCCGCCCGCGTGCAACCAAGACGAGCCGCCATGTTTGGCACGGCTGCAATTTGGGAAAATGAGGAAGGCGCGTCCACTATAGAACTGCCGCGCTTCCTTCGTGGATATAGAAGAAGGCGTCCGCTGGTCGGTGGTTTGCGTGCGGAAGACGCGGTGGTCTTCTTCGGAGGGCCCTAGTCGTCGCGGGGGCCGTGCGAACCAAGCAAGTATATGCCCCCGCCCTGTGCTTTTGCCGCCGTGCACGTCCGCCCGGGAATTAGGGCGAACGCAGGGGCGGACGCGCTCGAGAAACACTGTACACCCGGGAGTTTCTTGGCAATGGGATGAGCCGATAGGCTGTTTTATTTTATTGCTTTCTCACAGTCGTAGTCGCAGTCGTATATCTATCCAAAGCTTGTGCTTTGTTCGATTTTTTGGTGGGAGTTGTTTTTCCCGAAAACGATGGGGGGTGTTTGCAGCGGCGGCAGGCGGCAGTTTGGGGTTGGTTGGTCTGTGGCGCCATCGTGCGTGCATCTTATGCTGCGTCTCTTTCTGCACTCGCGCGTGCGTTTTTTGGCGGGGCAGCAGGTATACTACTAAAGGTAGTACGTGGGAATGGGCTCTCGTGGGCACGTGGAAAATGAGCCGACTTATGAGGGGCTTCCTGTTGCGATAGGCTGCTTCGGGGACGAAAGAAAAAAAAAAGGGGGGGGGGCTGCATACTAATTTCTTGTCTTCACTTTTGCCCCCCCCCCCCCCCCCCCCCCCCCCCCCCCCCCCGTTGTTGCTTTTCTTCGTTTTCTTGCAAGGATTCTAAGAATCATATTTTTATTATTCACTGGTTCAGAGGATTACTCGTCAACGTGTACGGTATACGTTGTTTCCGAAACAATAGAGATAATATATTTCAAACTAAATATACTTGAAATTTGCGTTACAAATACCACTTGTTCTAAAAAAAATTGAAAAAAAAAAAAACGACAGGCGGGCAAGTTAAGTTTATCCCACCTGATTTAAAGCGGAGGAGTACGGACGATAAGGCGGGTTTGTTGCTTTTTTGTTGTCCGTTGGTCTCCGTCCTTTTTTTTTTTTTAAATTTTGTTAAACATGCTAAAATTCATATTCCTCTTCATTTTTTGTTTGTGCCGCAGTTAGACTGGCGAGGAAGAAATACTATGAGTATGCGTGACACGAACACTCAGCATTCAGGGGTTCGAATTTAATACGAGTACTTGGCGAATGACGTGCATGTTTCGCAGTTCCTTGAAATTACAGGCCCACGTTATATAGTGCTATAGCGTCACTGGCACAATTGCCAAAAAAAGAAATAGTTGTTTGAACTGCAATCTCCTCCATAGCATGTAGACGCCATGGTTATTAAACTTTCATGTTCAATGACACATTGTGATCGCAGTTTTTCTCGCAGAGGGAGCTACTTCTGACTCACATCGCTTCCATGCTCCAGAATGACAAACATCAAGCCACAGTCAGACTGCGCCTGTACATCGTGCGAAGGACACGCTGTTCGCTAGAGACACAATGGCAGAATTATCCACGGGCACACCTCACACATCTTCGGAACATGTTTCCTTCCAGCTTGTATCCGTGCCTCGAACATGGCGGTAGGCAGTTTTTTTATGACCATTGTCCGCAGACTCTCTTTAGTGATGTATTTTCAGTGTTACCGCGGCTTCGCTTGTTACTATTGCGTCGGTAACAAAGTAACTAACCTTGTTATACGACGAAGCTGTTAATTTGTAGGTAACAGTTGTTACTTTTCGGTAACGAAGCAACGCCGAAAAGTAACGAATGTTAAACTCTGTTACTTTTCACGAGAAGTAACATGTACCGTGTTTTGTAAGCGCTTACTTTTTGAGTAAGTAACTATGGTCGGAGACGGGCTAAGAATTAAGGAGAAATTCCTCGCACCCCTTTCCGGTTTAGCAGAGCGAACGCTAGAGGAGGCAGTGTTCGCTCTGCTAAAGTGGAAAAAGAGTGAAGGAGCTTCCCTGCACATAACATGTCACCGACTCTGCACCTGGAAAATGAGGGAGAGAAGGAGGTGGGAGGGCGCAGGGACGTCAGAACGCCGAGCTCTAGTTGGAGTGATTAGTGGGCAGACCTAAGGTCCCTCAGTATAGACCGTTTTATCGAGGGTAGCGCCATTTTGAGAGCGAGAGAGAAAAGGGGAAAGGGCTACCGGCGCTTTCCCCCTTTCTGATTGTGTAGAAAGAGTGAAAGTCCCGGATGAGAGGCTTCGCCGGTGTTGGGTGGCTGCTGTGCCCCAACTTCGTTCGCGCTTTCTTTTCTGTTTTAGACTCGCAAACTTAATTAGAGCCGCGGGCTTCGATGGCAACAGTCCCCCGGTCATCGGGACACCATTGCTCGGTCATAGGGTGCACGAATAACGACAGAAAGCGTCGAATACCGCCCAAGGACCTCGTAGCTTGCATGGAATTCGGCAAAGCACGTGCGGCTGCAATGTTTTGAAGCTCCACCGCTTTCCGCGTGACTGGAAATGATGAACCATTCATAAATTTTTGCTTGCAATAGGCCCATTTCAACGCAGCCGTTTTTAGTAATGAACATGCGATACACGAAACGGGAACCTCAATTAACTTTTGTAAACACCCAGAGCTGCTACATATCGTTTTGCTGCGCTGCTTTTATCTTACGTGTCCGTGTTCTCATATTTCATTGTGGATGAACGACGAAGACGTTCTAGATGTGCTTATATCGAACCGCAGAAAGCGTCAAAGCAGCCACGAATTATTTTACTATTTGATGCGATATTTTGAGTACTAACCTCCAATTTCTATCACTGACACGTTCGCTGCCGCTGTTCCCCCCGTTGCCGCACTGGCGGATGCCATGACTCGAACAAAGAAACGTACACACTGGGCTCGAAGACGCAGATCGCAACACACGAGTCGTACCCTGGAGCGACTATCCAGCGCTTCAAAGCGCCCAATCAACGGAAACAACCCAAAAAACCCACCAGCGGCACTCCAAGGAGCGCTTTTGCCGGCTCTCTGGTATCGCACAGGGGATCGCTATTCAGGAAAACCGATAGAACTACCTTTTCAACAAATTCTAGCCTCACCCGGCGGCGGAAATAAGCCTTCAACTAAGTGTTGTAAATTATGAAATCGAGTCAGTCACCACTGCAAGTTATCAATATTAAGATAAATTCAGTTACAAAATTTACAAGCTGAAACAGCAATTATCACGAGAAAACTGGCACGCACCTTGCGAGCGTACCCCGTGTTCATCGGCGGTGCAGCGTTCGGTGCGCGCTCCAGTCACAAGTTGTTCCGAGCACAGTCGAGAAGATGGTGTTGAGGAAATGTCTTTTCGGTTTACGAACGCAACCCACTGCCGCCAAGACCGGGGTCATGTGGAAAGCGATGGAGCTTAATTGCAGCCGCTCTCGCTTTGCCGGATTCACTGCAAGCTACATAGGTCCTCGGACAGTATTCGACGCTTTCTGTCGTTATTCGTGCATTCTATGACCGAGCAATGGTGTCCCGATGACCGGGGAACTGTTGCCATCGAAGCTTGTTACTCTAATTAAGTTTGCGAGTTCAAAACAGAAAAGAAAGCGCGAACGAAGTTGGGGCACAGCAGACACCCAACGCCGGCCAAGCCTCTCATCCGGGACTTTCACTCTTTCTACACAATCAGAAAGGGGGAAAGCGCCGGTAGCCCTTTCCCCTTTTCTCTCTTGCCCTCTTTCAGTAAAACGGTCCTCTCCGCTCCCCCTCTTTTTTCTCTCTTGCAATCGCGCGTCGACGGTAGCGCCGTCTGCATCGCCTCGAGCTAGCAGACGCTCCCACTTGAATGCATTGGGGCGGAAAGTTGTGTTCGTCAGGTTTTCGTGTTCCGCGATGGTATTTCTGTCGCGAGTTCTACAGCTTAGCGCGTAATTGACTACAGAGACTTTCGAGATATGAGCAGAACGACTTGACGGTCTGGAAAACGCGAACTAGGGCAATAATGGGCACGCGATGCGAGCGCGGACTACTATACTACCGAAGCAAAGCTTCGTTTCGCCCGCGAGCAAAGCTGCCGACTACGTGCAGCAGCGAACTCTTTTATGTTGCACAGTGACTTCGGTACAATTTAAGGCAGTGTTTTTGCATTACTACACGCGTGGCCTAGGCGCAAAGAAGGGATATCACACGCTCGGTTTTTTCGTCACTTCGCAAGGGAGGCAAAACTTGACACGCAAGCACGAAGCGAGGGCTGTTTTTCCTTTCACTACTGAAACGCTCTCCTCAAAGCGACTGTACTTCGTCTCACCTTAGCATAGACCAGCCACAGTGGCTACAGACGTGAGCGAACGTTTGATATCCATTGCTGTAAAGGCGCGGCTGGGAGCCCTCACCCTGTACGCCGCATAACGAAATCGGAATATTCTGCGTAAAAGAATCTCAGCAGAACGATTGAAAACCCAAACTATCCGCTAAGCCAGGCGCGGCGCGGCGGGCGACCGGAGCGAAAATGGCGACGCGGAGCATCGAAAAGCAAAAACAACCAAAACAAAATCTGCGCTCAGCGACCTCCGAATGGTAGACTACATTTGTCCAATGAGAGGAGTTGGCGGCATTCTTCGAAAGATATCGCTACATTTCAGTATAGAGGGACCTTATGTAGACCCGAAGCTAGCAGCCTTTGTCCCAACTGCACTAGTCGAACGCGTTTAAACGCGGAATGCAGGCGTCCTGCGTTTGGCTCTCGCATTCGAACGCGTTCGACGCGTCCGGTGGAAAGCGGCTAGCTTCGGGTGTATTCACTAATCATTCGAGTCAGAAGTCGACGTTCTGACCTTCCCGCGTCCTCTTGTCGTCTCCTCTTCTCCCTCAGTTTCTTGGCGCATAGTAAAGACATTTAATCACATTTTTTCTTCTAGGAACGTTTACAATATGAAATTTTTGTTCCGTCTTCACCTGTTCTGCATTGCCGTCGTGATGCAGAAACTCCAAAGAGACGAACGAGGATACATACGCATCCACATAGTCTGAAAGCGTATTCGTGTCTACGGTTGTTGCGATCATTTCAGCTTTATTCCGTCGTTGCTAAAGCTGCCCCTACAGCGAGTCTGATTACACGAAACCTCAGCGTAGTTTGTTCGCTTCACCATTCAGCCATTTGTTTTGCTCGTTATATGGCATCTGTCTTTTGTTATTTTTTAGCTTTATTTTAGCCCCTACTTACTCTAAGTGAAAAAAAAAATTAATTACATTTTAGATTTGATAACGTATTGTTACTTCGTTTCGTGACGTGTACTACATGATTGTCGCACCTAATACGAGTTGGTCATAGTTGTAAACCCGAGACTGGGGATACGGACAAGGGACAAACACAGAACGACACGGACGACTTCATCCGTGTCGTTCTTTGTTTGTCCCTTGTCCGTATCCCCAGTCTCGTGTTTACACCTATGCTCAATTTACACCACTTAGCCTGCACCCTCACCATTGCTTCATCACGAGTTGGTGCATGGTTTCTAAAGTTTTGGTAGGCCGTGATACTTCCATTTGTTATCTCTCTCTCTGTCGCTCTGTTTCCGAACACGAGCTTTATTGGATTATTAGCAGGAATACGCGCACAATCCAGTCATAATCAAAACATTTTTTTCAGCTACCTATACAACTCTAGATTTTGCTCTTTTTCTCAAGACTTCTTTTCATTCACATACCTCCGCCGACATGCATATTTCTGTGTTTTTGCAAAAAACAAAGTTAATAAGACGGTCCTCACCAAATACACTGAGTAAAAACTGAAAAATATCGATATTGAGGAGTTTCAGCGACGGTGTCACCGCCCTGGCGGCCGGTCGCCGAAAGAGAACGAGGGGGATAGGTTCGCTGGGCGTTCGCTTTGTGTAAATGCTTTGGCCGCGAACGTAGGTTTATAAACTTCGGCAGCAAGAAAAGTACGCGGCTCTAGTGCTCCGGTACGAGCAACAGAGGTGACACGATCTGCTACGACTAGCTACGACCACCCGCCGCAGCGAAGGAGCGCAACCTGTGTACTACGCAGTCAGTCGCCGTCGCCCAACGCAGGTCGTTTGGCATTCAGGGCTTTCCGCCCCGGGTTGTTCGATTGTACTTGGAACCGAGTATTATTTCCTGTGCTTGTGTATGTGCTCAGTGGCTGGATATGAACCTCATAGAGCAGTTCTTCAGAATCAACAGCGACTCAAAGCTGACGGCGGAAGGGCTTGCAGCAACGCTTTCGGTTGGTGCACGGCTGCGACGACTACACGGATAAATTTTAGGAAGTGGATATTCTGCCGGCAGCCAGCACAATAGCCCGGGGAAAAAAAAGTGCCGGCAGTTGTGCCCCATTGGGTCTCGTACAAAACGAACTGCGAACACGGCTGTCTGAAGGTGCAGAGTAGCTCAGTGGTAAGGTGCTTGCCTCGTACGCAGCAGGACCCTGGTGTGATCCACCGTGTCCTCTTTTTTTTTTTTTAAGAACTTTTTGTTTTTTAGAGGCATTTGGCGATATTTCCGACATATTTTCTTTTTTAGGATTAACACTGAAAAGAAATAGTAAAAATTGTCGACGAAACTTCGCTATGGGCTCCCTTTCCGGGGGTGAATGGAGGACAGCGGGGCTTGCGCAGCCGGAGGGCCGCCGCGAAGCGACGTGTACCGGTAGGCCAATTGGGTCAATATTTTTCTAATGAGCAGACTGTCACCGCGAACCGCTTCGCAGACTGTCGCCGCGAAGCGGCGTGAACGCAGGCGGGGGGATGTGTTAACGAGCTCCCCAGTGATACACGCGCCGTCGGAAACTGCCGGCATTTTTTTCCCCGGGCTGTTTTGCCGGCTGCCGGCAAAATAGTCTCACCGTAAATTTTAAGATTGCTGCTAGCAAGGTGGGCCATAGTCGCTTTATGTTGACGCGATTTTGAGTGTAAGTACTCCGTGCAAAGGCGAATCTATCGCGTTTCTAATCCACCTTTGTTTTTAGCTCGCACGACCGACTGCTAAGCAAATGCTTCTGTACCGATCACGGAGTGAATGTCTTGGGCCTTACATTGCAGAACGCCCAATAAAAAGTTATATTCGTTCAGCGAGAAAACTTCCCTTTCGAGTGACCTTCTGATTGATAATTTCTCCCGTACTTAGGTGCTTTAATCAACACGATCGATTAAAGGAGCTGTGCAACGATATTCAATTGGAATGTTTTTCTCTCTACACGAGCTTACTGGCACACCTGGGACTCAAGGATACTCACACGCAACGCCATTGGCCAAGAAACTCCTTTGTTACGGTGTAATTTCAAGGACAAAAGCGATCATTTTCATTCAATCTCTCCTTTGCAAAATTTGATGACGTAACTCGGGGATCGCAGTACACCCAAGTGACGATATTTGAATGCGGTTCATAGATTGGACCCGAGCATTGCGTGGGCACTCGACTTGGGCTCGCGACAATTGCTAGCTCGAGAAGCATTCGGGTTGTGACCCGTGTCCAATCGCTGCAACGACGACAACAGCCGAGCCATAACAATGTCTGGAACTCAGCGCGTGTCCTGCGCTTTGCCAACCCCAGCGCGTGGCTATGATCAACACTGGCGGCATATAATCGGCTCCAGATCACGTGGCCGCTTGTTCTGGCTGCGAGTTGAGGGGGTGAACGCTGCTCGTTTTTCTTAAATTTTTTTTCTGGGACTTTTATTGCGTGGAATGAAAAACGAACGCGTGTTTCATAGGTCATTAACGTTAGGGATCCGTTTTAAGGGGTATTTGTGCACAGTACAAAAATTGTTGCACAGCTCCTTTAAGTTTCTTCCCTAGTTAGGACATTTTTGTGCCACATGCGGCACTAATGCTTGGCACGATGTATGCCACTGGTGGTATTGTGAATTGGTTTACTTCCAAAGCTAACAGTGTGACAGGTGGGACCATTCAATTTGCTAAAAATGTGATATGGGAATTTCGTTGCATAACTAGCGTTTTACGTTTAAGATTGATAAGAAACATGCTCATGTGATGATGCATGCCTACAGCATAAGCTTTGCAGATCCAGAATGGATGTGCTATAGGCTACAGCCTCAAGATTTTCAATGGACCAAATTGGTGATTACACAGCAATAAATATTGTGGTGAAAAACTGCCCATTGACTCTGCGAGTTTTGATCGTGACCATTGGTGTGCTGTTGGCAAATTAGGTAATGGTACACCTTTTCCCTGACCATCTGGCTTCAAGGGGCATTGCATCTAGATGTGCTTAAATATCTTTATTTCAAGGTTCAGTGGACCCCTCTGCATCATTACAGGAAGGCAGTCTCGTGCCACAGCAAAAAGCAGTGAATATACAATGCACAATAACAGGCACCAGTGTCCAGGCGTGTAGTCCGCAGAAGCCAATTTGAGCCTAAAAATGTTTTTGTTTTCTTTAGATAGTTTGCATTTGGTGTATGATCCGCAGGGCCCGATTTCCGCGCCCAGTGCATAGTCCGCCAAGCTGGTGCGTTGTGTCTTCGTGCTTTTTTTCCTGGGTGGCATTTTCTTCAGAAGTTCTTCGGCGAACGCTATTGAGCCCGAAGAACTGCTCTTGAGGCCCATATCTAGCCACTGAGCACACACAAGCACAGAAAATAACACTCGGTGTCAAGTACAAACGAAGCACCTGGGCGGAAAGCCGTGAATGCCAAACGAGCAGCGTCGGGTGACGGCGACTGACTGCGTTGCGCCCCTTCGACGCCTGCATCGCTGCGGTGGGTGGTCGTAGCTAGTCGTAGCGAGATGATCTTCATTTCAAGCAAGATATCTTGCCATACCATAGTCAAGATATGTGTGCAAGTGTTCGACGACGTGGGCTCTCTCACGTTGGTGCAGTTATCAAGAAAGGTGCATATCAACAATGTTGCATGTTTGAGGCTGAAACTATGACGCATACTTATCTAAACCTAAATTTATCGGTCTGCGGCTACAAACATTTTTGTTGACGTTGCTTAGATGATGTAACCGTTCAGGCCTCGCATTAAATGGTGTTGCGACTCTTCGGTTGTGTATGAAAACCTATTTTTGCCCTAATAAAGGACAGTTTCAAAAGGACACGTGTCTTTTGCTGATACATATCTTCCAATTTACAATGCAGAGGCAAACAGAAAATCAACTGCGTACATCTACCACTTAGCATAAACACCTTTGGCATTCATTCTTGAGCACACTCAAATATCAGCTTAGTTAGCTCTTGTTTTAGAAGCTTTGCCCTGTTCTGTAAAAAGAAAACAGGTAAAAAAGCTTTACCTTCGCTCTCCTTCTCGCATTTAATACAGACTTGTTTGTCAGCAGATATCACCGTGGCACATACAACTCGAATGACCGATGAGACTATTGCTATTACAATAAAGCTTTCCACAAGAGCAAAAACGAGACTTGTAGGGGTGCACAAGCACATCGAAATGAGATTGGCGCTTCCGGGGCTTGTTTACATTATGCGTAAAAACAGGACGACCGGCGACCAGCTGATCACAATATAACACCAAGGATACTTATGTTTCCGTACATAGAACGCAGGATAAAGACCTCAATCGTCCCTTGTGCGCTGTAGTTGTCATACTTTCCATCCAACCGCTTTTTAGCACAATTAATTAGAACAACCGAAGAGTTCGCAACACCTTTCAATGCGGGGCCTGAATTGTTACATCATCTAAGCAACGTCAACGAAAATATTTGTAGCCGCAGACCGATAAGTTTAGTCTTAGATAAAGTATGCGTCATAGTTTCAACGCGCGAACATTGTTGATATGTACTACCTTTCTTTGGACCCGCGTACATTCGGTTCAACTTGATGACAGCTGCACCAGCGTGAGAGCTCACGTTGAACACTTGCACACATATCTTGACTATGGCAAGATTTCTTGCCTTCGACCGGCTTGAACACTTTATCTGTAGCATCACGGTAGGTCTTGGTTGAAACGATGATCGTCTCGCACACGGCAACAAACAGAGAACGACACGCTTTGTTTTATTTATACGCTACGGGTCTACGGGCGTCGCAAATCTATCCCCCTCTTGTCCGCCATGTTGGATCAATCGGAGCGCCCCCTATATTCGCTGAAACTCCTCAATACGCTCTCTCCTTTAGCTTTTCTACACTCTTCCCACAAAAAACAATAAACGGAATAAAAAAAAAAGTTAGAGAATATAGAAATCTGCGAGTGTCACCCGCTGCCACCCCTGCCTGTTTAGGTGTGAGCCCGTTCCCTCCGCGGAAGGGGACCCCCCTATTTCAGCGCCCAAAGACAGTCCGATGCCGCCGCTCACATATGGGTATCTATTATCACGCAGCCCAACAACCGCGCATCAGGTGCGAAGTTAACCAAATCGGTTCGACGATTTGGCCATCGCGAGCGGGGAGGCCGGAAGCCGTCACCGGTCATTACTGGTCGAACCGCGACGCGGGAAGCGGGCGGCAAATCGCGGAGCCTCGAGAAAGGACTCTTTTTCGCGCCTCTAAGAACACGACGTGCGAAGAAAAAGTGAGTGGTGTATAGAAAAACAAAACAAAAAAACATATATCCTAAAAAGGAGCCCGGCACATGCTACGCCATATCACGAACAGGGAGAAAACAAAAATAAATAAAAGGAGTCCCGCTGGCAAATTTCTATTGCTCGTTGTTTTGCCGTTTTCATAATATCGTTTTCGACTACTCACCGAAACGCTTCACTCCGTTCTTGAAAGGCAACCGAATTCTCAGATTGTTTTGTATCCCGTGATTATTTTTTAAAATTATTTCTTTGGTTTCTTCGGTTGCTGCCGGTTGTTGAGGAATTGGCGCCCCTAGTGAGCGCTCGGCGCCCAAATTGCAGGGGTCTCCCGTTGGGAGCAGCTGCTGCCGCTCGAATCCCTTGATTGGTGAGGCGGTTGCGTGTTTTTCTGACGGAAGCGACACCAAGCGGACTCTGCGGCGTTTGTTGGCTGGTGGGGGTGACTGCGGTCATGCGTGGTTTCAGGATCGCTGCCCGACAAAGCTGCCCGGCGTCATACGTGACCCGTCTTTACGAGAAAAAAAAAAATGCTAGGTCACCCCCCGCCCCCTTTTCATCTTTTTGGGGATTGATCCTTTCTTTTGGTGTTTCTCTCCAACGTTGTGAGACCTCTTTTTTCCCCCCAATATATGCGAAGCCACACCATACACTGACAGAAATGTTCCTATAACAATATACCTTCGACGATTACCAGTACAGGAGGTTGAGAATTTGCGTAGACAATGGGGAACTGTAGTATACCGTTTCCGCAGCCCGCTAAACACCCGGATAGCGGTTCGTAATCCACCAAAAAACCTTGAAGTATGCAGAGAAGGCTGGCGGCGCGCATGTGCAGGTGCGGCGTTTTCTTCTCGGATACCGTAGCGGAGGAAAAAAAAAAAAACGGTCTACTACAATTCCCTATTATAATGAAGTTTGACGAGTAAAACGTCGAACTTCAGAAACGTTTAAAACGAATCCTGATTGGTGAACCCGTATGCGTTTGCACATTTCCCCGCACCTGGGCTATTGACTGGACGCCATATTTGTGGGTGCTGTTTAGAGCGCATGCTCAGAATGAGCTCACACGAACATGCGCGTGCTGGGCAGGGTAGATCGCACGCTGGGCTGGGGACTCGTAAATTTTGGAATGGTACATAGACATTCTCTGTTTCCTGTCGTCCTCAGTCACGTGGGTTCCGTATATCTGGTATGCGGGACGAAAAAATATTGAAACATTTCAATCTGGAATATACGAGAAAATATAGGTGAGGCAAAACAAGAATGTGTGACAATCACGAGTTTTTCGTAAACAGCTTCCTGGGGCGTGGAGAGATCAAAACGACCTTTTACCGGATACCGGAAGTGACGACACTCGAGATGGCTGCGCCTAGAGCCACTATATGAGCTGCGCTAAGAGTATCGGCACTCCGTTCCCCGACATTGTTGTGGGCGCCGCCATATTGGGGCTTGTGCAGAGCATACGCAACTGCAGATCGTCATGATTCAAAAGTGCGACTTCCTCAGCATTCGATTCGGTGTTAGGAAGCTCATGTAATATTGCTTTTTTCTGTCGCGGTCTGTTTAAACATTTGTGGAGGACGGAAAAGCGTTTCCTGTGATTTCAGATAAAGCTTCAGATAACTGGCAACCATAATTTTAAGCCACAATATGGCCGAGTGTCGTTACTCTGAAGCGTAGCTTATTTAGTGGCACTAGCTGCGCCCTTGTGGAAAAGGTATATATACCGGGGTCACACTTCTCATACAGCATTACAAAAGACAGTCGGCAAATACGATTCGCCGCAGTATCCGTGGTTCAAATGCCGTCGTGCCTGGTTTCCTACTTGAACTCATTGCCGGGCAGCATTACAGGCACGGATCTCGCGCTGACTCGCGTTCGAATCAGATTATCTTTTGTATTATGCTTAAGATGCTACTTGAGGCGTTTAAATTGTTATTACATGCGGGGCCTACCAAACTGAATGCGAACTTCAATAGAGTAAAGCGCTGTGAAGCAGTGCACGCTGAGGTCAAGAAAGGGCGGCTACCGAGTTACCGTACTTGCCCGATTGTTATGTATCGGCACCGCCGGGAGGATGACTGTGCAGCCGATGCCGCGAGCCTGGACACAATCGCGTGCCAGCCGGAGCTCGGGCACTTTTTCCTGAACCAAGAACCGCGATGGACGCACCGTCCACACCGGAAAACTTGCAGTAAAGCTTGTACTTATCACCGGTGTGGCACATTGGAACGTGTGCTTACGAGTACGAACAATTGCAAAAAAAAAGGGGGTAATCAAGTTTTAGCAAATATTTATTCCTCCCTAAACGCGTTAGAACAACATTAAGGGGGTGCATAACAAAACACGTCAGTGTCCATAATAAGTGGCGCACGATCTTCTCAAGAGCCAGCAGCCGCAGGTGTGTGCGAGCACACAGAACTAAATTGACGTCAAAGTCCTCCATTCAACGATGACAGTGAAATATGTGGGCTCTTGGAAAAGTAGAATAAAGACAAACTTTTCATTTCCACAGTGGGTTCTGGTGGAAAAGGTAGGCGATAAATTGTTCTAACAAGAACGGAGCTTTCACTTGTGGAGATGAAAAGCTTGCCTTTATACTCCTTTTGTCTGGAGCCCATAGATTTCACTGCCATCGTAAGCGTGAATTAAGCGATGACTATATGACGTTAATTTCTCTGCATGTGCTCGCGCACACCGGCGGCTGCTGGCTCGTGGAAAGATCGTGCGCGCCACTTACTATGGACACTAAAATATTTAGTTCATTATCCCTTTAATAGACAGACTCATGCTCGAAACCAGAGCCCAGTTCATGGTCCTCCTTCTCTATTCGGAAACATGCCAACAGCTTTGATAAATAGCTCAGGTTGGTTTGTGAGTACCCATGTTTGCATTTGTAAGCCTAGGTTTGAAGATCTGGCTTAGCTGTTACCACTGGTGCCTGCTCCATTTTGGCGCTCATCGTGGGGTTTGCTTATTTCCTCACAATCCGCCCAGAGCTATGTTTATACTCTGGTCGTATATATCTTAATAATTGCCTTCAATTTGATTCCAGCGAGCGCTCGTATCCTCCACAGCTCAACTCCTCCCCACCGTTTTTACGGTGATTCTTCCGTAAGCAGCAACGCAACTAATTAGATCCATAAGCGACACCGCGATTAATGATGACCTTTTATTGCGCCACATCTAAGCTATTTTTATATTATTTTTAAGTGAACTTCTCCTTGCGACCGGAGATGGGCTACAGTTGGCACTGCGTCCACTATACCTCGTTTCCCCTTATGTTGGACCCCAGCAAACGCTACATGATCCATCCTCAATAGACCCTTTCCGAAATTCAGTCTGGCCACTTTGATCACTATCATCACCATCTGAAAAATGGCATGCGTGCCATACGAATGGCGGCTTTCTATTTACTGATGAAGGAACATGTTGAAGATACTCCTAAGCTGAGGATTCGAGGCCTATACATTCTAGACGTTAGCACGTTGCGAAACCGGAATTGAATGCAAGCGCTGCGTAAGTGTTAATTTCTCTAATTCGAGCCCAGTGAACCTGTTAGTGGCACAAAATCGACTTCGAAACCCCTTGACTTATAGAACTATCAAGGTGTCTGTGTGGGTTGGCGCTTCGTTCTGACTGGTTGCATCGTTGTTGGAAGCGACACTGGAAGAGATGATCCAGAAATACCTGTATAGCGAAAAGTTTACTCTCGTCTGCCGTTAACATGCAAAAGTGACGGTGCCCGATAAAATACTGCAGGCTACGGGTTCATTGCCGCCATTCGTATGGCAAAAGTTAAACCGCCATTTCAGCCACCAGATGGCACTGAATTTCGGAAAGGGTCTATTCAGCGTTGTGTCCGTATAACGTGACTGAGCGCCCTGCGCGCCGCCGCGCCCGTCCCGATGGTCACGTGACAATCACGCGACACGGGATTGGTTGTAGTGGCTCGTAGAGTGCACTGCGGTCCATCGTATGTATAAGCTGAAACGAAGTATATATACTTAATTTTAGCTTAAGTCGAGACGCAGCCGATGCTACAAGCGCGATAATTTGGCCTTGAACAGTATTTCCTCTGCACGAGCGCGTGTGCTTGGCAGGGACGCTGAAAACTCGGTGCTCGCGCTTGTAGCATCGGCTGTGTCTGGATTTCAGCTGAAACGAAGAATAGTAGAAGAGATTTCCTTCTGCGCGAGTGAACCATGCAAACATAATTTCAAAAAAGAAAAAAAAAGAAAAGAAAAAGCTGCCTTTGTTTTGTTTTTTTTTGTTTCGCGCGTTATTCTACGCAAGGGCTGTCGGCATTACGCATCCAAATTGCCTCGTTCCCGACGCGCGCCGCGAGGGGGTATTCGTAAACGCCGCTTGCTTGACGGCTGCTGCCGTTTGGCCGCTCGCACGCTGAGCTCGTTGGGCAGCAAAGTCTTCATCGCCAAAAATGGCTGCGTGCACTTCATCACAGACCCGTTTCACACGGGGTTGCTCCCGCTTATTTACGAAACATGTAATGGGGGTTCGTTTCCACGCTGAGGCGTGTACACATCTTACAGTCGTTCATCCACGTTTCAATGTTATTTTGTAGTGCCTTCTTTTTTTTTCTACTTTATATATAATATTCGTCTGTTGTCGTCTCCTCGAGCTAAGTTTAATTCCTTCCGTGTGAAGCATGTGTGCGTGTTGTGCCTGATTTTAGAATTTTGTTCGTTCGAGTGGTGGATAACCGTCCCGGACAACAGAAGAGATTTTTTTGGGCTTGTTTTTGCTTTGCTTTCTATCCTCTTTCCCACGAGTTTGGTGAGGGCGTCTTGGTTAAAAAGCGCGTGAGGCGGGTGGCTCTATAAGTGATGCAGTTTGCAACCGGTCACGTTCACACGGAACACTTCGAACGCGCGCGTTGAAGGGCAATTAACAGAACATTTTTTCCCCCCACTGACTGCTCGTTTTCTGCTTCTTATGTGTGTAGGTATTCTTGAAAACGCTAACTGTATGTACACTGGGTAAGGAACATGGTGGGAGATTTTTCTTTTTTGTTTAAATTGTGCGAAAACTTGTCGTTCCAAAAAAAAAGAAGAAAAAAAAAAAAAAAAGAAAGTCGGAGAAATAAAGATAAAATAAGTGCGCCGTCTTCAAAAACGAAACGTTAGGAAATGCTTTCTTCTCATTGGACGCTCAAAAAACACATGTGCGAGGAGAGCACAACTAATTACTTTCTCACGGAATTTACTTAAGATAACGTGTGCCTGAGGTCATTAGATAGCTAACGTGAAGCAATAGCCGTTGCCTGAATAATTGTTTCTAGAAGCCTAAAACAGAGCCCTTAGTCGAGACTACTTACTCTTCTGTTCGTTTGTCTCTCTTTTTTTCTCCCTTTTTTAACATATTAAATAGCTTAGAAAACCAACTCCGGTAGAAAAAAAAGTCTGGTATCACTTTAGTGGCACGAAACATAATGACAGCCGAAATATTACGTCGAAGTGAAGCGGCGTGCTCCACTAAAACCGATTTTAAATATGAGACCAGCATCTCTTCAGCAGGTGGCAAGCGGGTTAGGTTTTAGTCAAGCAACACTGCGTGACATGTACCGTGGCACCCCGTGATGTCAGGTCACGGTGGTGCTGTGGTTCATTCCGTACGTTGTACCGCGTACCGCTGAATCCTGGTGACATCACGTCGCGGCCGCACAGTTGATGAACGGTGTTGCCCTCCCACCCTAGCAGATAGTTTCGGTTTCGCCGTAGACGCCCGAAACCAGTCTTTGAGCCGTGATATTTATAAAACTACGCGCAACATCGAAATAATAATAATAATTATAGCTTGTGGTTATAATTATTATAACTTGACTGAGCTGAAAACAGTCGTACGACTGTTTTCAGCTCAGCACGTAATCCCTAATTCGAAAATATTGACCGTTTAAAAGGGACGTGCAACGATATTGGGTAGGAATGTTTCTCACATTACACTATGTTACTGGCACTAATGGGACTCAAGAACACTCGAACGCGACGCCACTGACCAAGAAGCGTCTTCGTTGCGGTGGAATCGAAGAATGAAAGTGGACCTTTTCTATCAGTCTTTCCTTCGCAAAACTTGACGACGAAGCTGCGGGGACAACGCCAACTATCCGACCCCGCGGGAGTGTGTCGTCAAGGTTTGCGATCCCCGCTGTGACGATATTTAAATGCGACTCCTGCAGTGGACATCGGCACTGCGTAGGCACTCGATTTCGGCTCGTGACAATCAATGCCTCGACATGCATTTGGTCATTGGCTCGTGCTCAAACGCGGGGATAACGCGCGGAACTCAGCGCGCGACCTGTGCTCTACTAACCCTTTATGTCCAGTCCGGTCCGTAGTTAAATACATTGGCGGCATATAATTGGCTCCGGTTACAGAAAAAATATTAGATTTTTGTATGCAACTGTCAACATATAAAGCAAAAAAGAAAGAAAGAAATGTGTTTGATAGCTTATAGATGTCAAGGAATAGTTCTAAGCTGTATCTATAGACGCTTTACACACGTGCAAAATTGCAGCCGCCATTGCTGACCTTCTCTTGTCTTTTCCATATGCCGAGCCACTGAAGCGAGCGTTAACAAGCCTCCACAGAGGCCAGTGCTGTGGAGAAGGGCGCAGTACAACCTAAAATAGCAGTCACCTGCCCTGCTGTGGTATTGATGAAGTGAAGTAAATGTAATAAGAAGAAACAAAAACTGAAGGTCGGTTATGGCGGCGCCCATGCAGAGCTGCTGCAAAGCGTCTATTGAAAGTACAAAACTGGCTGCATCGTCCCTTTAAACACTTTACTTATAAGCTTCGCTGAAACTGGAACCGCGATTACAAGCTTGATAAGTGCAACGCTCGCGACTTCTATTGAAACGGACATGTTTACTATAAAGATATCATCGTTTTGTTGATCACGGCAATAAGGTTCTCATTTCTTATTTCATATTGGGGAGGAGATCAAACAGTCACGCCTCTAGTGGTACGCTTAACCTGCGGGGACAACACACAGAATTTCCTTGTTTGTTTTTGATCTGAGATATTGAAGGTGACGATTCGAAGGCCGCTTCTTGTGCGACCAAAGCAATGGTTAGAGCGAAGCGTTCGCGCCCAGACCGTACTAGGCGAACTTCAATTTCATTGTTATGCTGTGTTTGTAAACACCGGGCTGTGGCAACACCGACAGAAGGCCTCCGCATGGACTCCTCTCCCTCTATGAAACGTCGTCAGAGTCGGATCTCGCTAAGTCGGCTATTGGGCCCGAGCCAGACCTTTCACGCTCTGACTGGGCACCAGCCCCAGCCGAACACTGACAGAGCACTCGTGCCCACTCTCACGCCTCGATCGATCTGACTGTGATGATGCGTGCGGAGGCCTTCTTTCTAGGTGGTGTTGGCTGTGGGGATAACAAGCTCGATAAAGCGTTCCCTATAGGGAGTATTCACTGGCGGCCATAGCTGTGTGCGCGACTTCTGAGCGCGTTCTGACGGCGCGCTTCCACAGTTCTTTCGCCACGTGCATTCCGCACCACCAAGAGTGCCGGTCTTAGCAGCCTATCGACGTGAGCTCGTTCCGAGCATGCGCTCTAAACATCGCCCTCAAATATGGCGTCCAGTGAATACTCCCTACAGTTCGATCTCTTGCCCAATAGTTGGCGTCCTTGATTTAATTACGTTTCCTCTTTTAAAGACTAGTTTCTTGTACAGTCAACCCTGGGACATAGACAATGTTCTTTTTCACGACATGAAATACTAGAAGCAGTAGGATATACTTGCTGCTCCTCGTCGGAAATTAAGTAATGTAACACGTGTTATCTGCAGTTGGAACTCAAATGTACAGAGCGCCACTCGTGATAACGGCCTCCTTTTTTGTACGCGCTTTTCTCGATCTACTCAAATGCATGCTTGTCGTCGCGTTTACAGTGATCATCTTAAATGGACATTTTGAGCTGATCAGTTAGGACCTAGTTTCCACGCTTTAAATAAAACGCTTGAGGCCAATTTACTCCTTTGTTTGCTTCGTTCGTACCCTCACACACAATTTATTTTTCTTTAGACACTAATCTTTTTTTTTTCTACGCACTGCACACTGTTAGTCTTGCTTAAACGTATAATTAAGTTACACATGCAGGCACATTCTTACAAATTACAGTTAATCACCTAAAGTAATAAAGTTACTTTTCACTTTTAAAGTAACCCACGACGTTGAGGTGTGCTCAGATTGCTGAAGAGCAATTCAATTTCCAACAAAACAAAACTATTGTGACTTAAAGATATAGCTGCAAAAAGAACCAAATTTTGTTTATACTCACACGTAACCTGTCGTTGATCTTTGGCCCTAAAACTTTGCGGAAAGTATACGGTGTCCCAAGTCACCAGGCTCTATCTAAAATGGACCGTAAAAATCGACGCCTGCTCGTAGCAATCTAAACTTTTTGTCAAAGGTGTATTTTACAGGTCTGTTTCTTCTTGTAAAATTACAAGGCGTAGCTGTCTTTGTGTAGAAAATAGGGCTAAGAAACTTGCCAGGCTCAACGGCGGGCGGCGACGCAGACGACCTAGTCGAGCTGCGTGGTGTGTTTGGCGCGCGTACTGATAGATGGCGTCTGGAGCAGCGCCCGAAGGTGTAACCACATCTCTAACAATTGCTCGATCGCGTTTGCCCGCTCCGCGAATGCGGTCTCTGGCGGCCATCTTTTTGGTAGAGTTATATTACCTCTAGCCAAGGTACATCTCCTGCAACCACTATCATCCATCCATGGCAGACAGCGTTTTGGCAGGTGTGGTGGCAGGCCGCCGTCAAAATAGGGTGGGTGATATTTCGTGCTTGATTGAAATTGTTTGACGAAACATGTTTTTGAAACCCGGCGTGAACGGTAGCCCGATCTTTGAGGGCTCGGTGAAAGTTTCACGAAGTTGCAGCACCGGGGAAAAGCAGCACAACACGCATCGAAAGTCGCATCGAAAGGAGCATCGAAAGCAGACGCCGTTACGGAGTCTGCTTTCGATGCAAGCTGCGCTGCTTTCCTCCGGTGCTTCGCTTTCGTAGAACTTTCACCGGGTCCTTAAAGATGAGGCTACCGTTCACACCGGGTTTCAAGAATCTGCTTCGTCGAACAACTTCAATCAAGCACGAAATATCACCCATGGTACAGTGTACTAGATCCACGGCTATTTTATGGCAGCCTGCCGCCATTGCGCTGTCCGCCATTATATTAGGATGGCTAGAGATTCTACCATACAGATGGCCGACCGTGGCCGCATTCCCGTCCATAGGCGGAGCTGGTCAAACGCGATCCAGCAAAAGACAGAGATCATTGGGTGTAACCGACCAGCGAAAGAAAGTAGACGACACGCAGACGTAATCCGTTGGTAGCAAAAACGCCGATAATTAGGCAAAAGCGTTTTTTTTTTTTTTTTTTACGTTTTGCTTTTATTGTCCGCATTTATTTTTTACCCAAAGGTACATTACAAAAATATTATGTTCATTTGAAAAAACCATGGTGGTCCCGAGCAGTCTCGTTAAAGGAACTCTGACAGGGTATTTATGCTCGCCGAGGTTTTTAGTTGTACGTGACATATGAGAGTCCAACTACCCAGAACATGATTTGAGGCTCGAAATTCGGTTTCTTTCCGCCCGAAAACCGCCAATCGACAATTAACCGGTTTGAGTCGCACTCACCTCTTCTCTGGGGTCACGGGCTGTTTTTTTATGGTTTAGACACAATCACCAAATATAATCAAAGTCGTAGGTCAATGAAGAAGTCACGCACACAATAATTAAAAATAGAAAAGGAATACGATACCCATTTTATGGCTTCTAAAAAACTGGAAATCCGGTCTTTAGGAGAAAAAAAGTATCACAGCCACGTGACTTCCGCCACCTCTCTCCTCCTTTATATTTCTTCTTCCTCCCCAGTCCAGTTTCGGTTTCGGAGTCGAGCAGTTGCGTTTTTTTCTTTTTTTACTTTATTAAAAATATATGTGACGCTGTAGCAAAATATTGATTGGGTAGTCTTCTAACACTATATGAAATAGCCTGTCAAAAAAAACTTTTTTTGGGAGGTGTCAGTGTATTTGTAAAGAGGTAGCGCCATCTATCAATACGAGCGCGAAACCCGCCCCACCACTCAACTTGATCTTCTGCGCCGCCAACCGTCGCTGACCCTGGCAAGTTTAATAGCCCTATTTTCTACAGATAGAGAGCTACGCTTTGTAATTTTACATGAAAGAAAAACGACCTGTGAAATACACCTTTGACGAAAAGTATAGATTGCTGCGTGATGGTGTCGATTTTTACGGTACATTTTAGATCGGAGCCTGGTGACTTGGAAAACCGTACATAAACCTAAGGTTTAGTTTCCTGCAAAGAAGATTTATATTTACTGTTGATTTCGTGGGCCAGCTGTGCTGACACAAAGAATGTCTTCAACTATAGTCGTTGACAAGCAAAGAATGTAGCGCAAGCTTCGCCTCCAACACGCGCTCGTAGCTTTCCGCGCGGCGTTGGCTATGCGTGCGTTGAAGTGTTACCGAAGTTATAAAGCTCGCGCTGGAGGCAGAGCTTCTACTGCATTCTTATCCTGTCATTAACTGTATAGTATGCTCACTAGATCCTCACAATTGGTCTCTCAATTCCGGCCTGATGACGTCATACGTGTGGCATGCTGTTACGTGCCGTGATCGTGGCGGTGGTATGCAGCAGTGAAGGTCGATATGGCAGACACCCCTGGAGGTGGATAACACCCGTCCTGCTTGTCATTCTATCACTAATTGCGTTAGAGCTTTTCTTCTAGTTTCAGACGTATTTTTGAGCGTGCCGCTCTGCGCTTTTATACAGGGCTATTCAAAAAGACGAAGCAGATTTCAAACGTTTATTTCAGACAAACTGTAAAAGACAGAGGCACATTGAACACATCAAGTGTTGTACACGTTCCTCTAAAAAGGAACGAAAGCTCGTTCCTCGTTCCTTCTGATTTTTAGAACGCGTTCCCGTTACAAGTTCCACCTGTAAGAAAGGAACTCGTTGGCGTTACAGTTAAAAAAAATGGAGCGTATTGTTACATATACGTTACATTTGCATTTTTCTGGTTACCATAATTAGTTAGATCAAGATCAAGTGATGGGAGTGCAACAGGAGAAGAAGACACACGACAGCACAATTCTTTTTGTTGATATATTCGCCTTTAAAAATCTCAGCGTTTTACCATATTCCTGTTTGGGATGGGCGATTCAGACGAGCCAAATGTACTGTTACCCCATATTTCACGAGCTTTTTACAACATCCTCCCACGTCTCAATCTAACAAAGTACCTTTTTCGAACTTAACAACGGTTGCTTCTCGATGTTGGCGTCCGCAAGACGAGCAAGTAAAGAAGAGGGTACTGCTTTTGAAGGTCAATCTTAAAAGATACAAGTCCTTCTCCGTGAAGTGTAGATTCGTTGTTCTGTTTGAAGGTTGGGGACTGGGGGAGAAGTAAAGATTAATTTTTTTATCATTGAAGTGCCCAATAATCGGGATACAAGGGCGCGTTCGATGTCAGGTAACCTGTCCTTTTGTTGTAACTGTAGTTTTGTTTGTGGAAGTTCAGTGATGGCTGTAGCCGGCCTTAGCTTTCTGGGTGTATGAGGATTCGTGGAAGAAAAGGAAGTGGCTAAGTTTGAAACGTCCCTCTTTCTGTGTCTTTTCTTTCGACTAAACATTTTGTGTTTCGTACCGCACTCTCGGGCGCTGCAAAAGTAATAAATGTCCACTAGCTCTCCTGCACCCGACTGTTACTAAGCGAGGACTACACAAAATAAATCCTAAGTAACCAAAAATTTAACGAGACCCTGGTCTTTGTAAAGATATGGTTTTTAAACTTTTAGAATTTCCCTCTTAGAAATAAAATACAAATTACCCTATTGGACGAAAAAAAGGGACGCCGTTCCTCTTTCCGTTCCAGTAAAAATGTAACGCGTTCCCGTTCCAGTTCCATCGATGCAAAATGGAACGGCGGCGTCCCTTCGTTCCTCCTAAAAGGAACGCGTTCCAGGAACGCCGTTCCTTGGAACGCCGTTTCGTACAACACTGAACACATCACTAAAAGGAAAAAAAAAATCAACGTTTTTATTTTTTTATTTGCTTATTTATGCCTGCTCTTCTTCAAGATATGAGAGATTGAAATGTTGGAGCTGTGTATTTATTAACTAGGGACCGGTTGATTTTTGTGTGGCGGGAAATTGACTGCCGTTTTCATATTTGTCGCGCAACAGATGGTGCTCATGCTGAGTACAGAAAACCTCAGGGAGGGATTATAGATTTTTGGACTTTGAACCTTCCTCTCTCCAGTGATATGAGTAACGTGCTTCTGCGCCTTACAGTTTCCCTGAAAAAAAAAAAAAAAGGTTGAAATTTTTTATTTGTGAATTGCCATGTGTAGTATGATTTAAAGTAAACTGAACACTTTTGTTCAGAAGCGAGCTTATAGTTAAAAGATGCGTGGGTTATTCAATGATGGAGTCGATTTCTCCACTGTGTTGAAATACGTCCACAGCAGTACTGATGCGTTGCTTGTGCCCAACAAAAGATAACAACATGGCAGTTTACTATCGCCGGGGTTGACCTACGTCATAGCTTTTTGGCAATTTCGCACACCACTATCACCATGCCAGACGGGACGATAGCGCGAAAGTTCCGATATAAACCGGCATAATCCGAAGTGTGTCTTAAAGCGAGGTGTTCTTATACGCGATGCAGTGCGTTATAAAACATTCGCCCGTAAAATGTAGCGACGGAACGGTTGCTTCACTCCCTCCTCAGTTTTTAACTAGGTGCGACTACACAATGAAGTACCTCCTGGGGCAAAAAGGGGGAAGAGAAAAAAAAAAGGGGGGGGGGGGGGGGAGAGGTAGTGCGAATGGCCTCAAATAGAAACCACGAACGAGTGCGAGCCAATTACCTTTATGCGCTGACTCCCCGTCGAGTTCTTGTTCGTTCGACCTCACCCGGTAGCCTCGAACGAGGGACATCCGAACCCGTTTCAATAGAGATAGTTTCGACCGGGAAAACCAATAAACGCATTAAAATAAAATTACACGAACGCTGGCAGACACCCTCCCGCCCACAGATTGAACTTGCTCGTACGTCGTGCCTGCTCCATTTATAGGCCTTCAATTTCGGTTAGGCGAGGGGGCTAAAGGGACGCTAGTTAGCCCTCTAATCCGCGCACAAAGCCGGCAACGTTGACCCGATTATAAGACTGGTCGCTCCGCGTAATCCACTTTTGGGGCTGACCATTGTGCAGCTGGTATCGGAGGACGGAAGCCAGACATCACTTTTTTTTCTTTTTCGGACGTTCGCTGCTTTCTAGTTGAGCGGCACCAGATGTGACGACGTCGACAGCGACGTTCATTTTGGTCTATGCTGATTGCGTTAGTTGTTTTCCTATTAATTTTTTTTTTTTTGGGGGGGGGGGGGGGGGGGGGGGGGGGCGGGGGGGTGCGAACGTGTGCTGTGCGGTGCGGGGGTGCGTTGTCGTGAGCTTTGTCCGGTCGCCCCCCTATTAAGTGAT
Source organism: Ixodes scapularis (assembly GCF_016920785.2). Lineage (NCBI taxonomy): Eukaryota > Metazoa > Arthropoda > Arachnida > Ixodida > Ixodidae > Ixodes > Ixodes scapularis. The sequence goes on from NW_024609868.1 coordinate 18,042,930, forward strand.
CGGGTGACGTTGCTCGAGGGATTCGATTTCACGGCATTCCGCCCACTCCCATTGGGGTCCCCAATTTGCACGCCGTGGCTCGCCGCTGGCTGGTCTGCTCGATCTGCTCATTTTATGTTTATAATCTTGTGTTTTTTGTGTTTTTTTTTCTTTGCCCGCTACTTCGGTTTTTTAGTTTTTTTTTTATGTATCTTCTTTCGTGTCTTTGAAAGGCAGAGTTCAATTGTACTTACAAAGTAGGTAATGAGGCATGTATGAATATCTCGACGGCTAGGGAAACGCGAGAAAATGACCGAGTAATTCGCGTCTAGTTTCAATGAATGAGTCGACTTGATTTCAGGTAATGGTGGATTTCATATGTGCGGATGATCGTTTTTATTTTTTAAATAATTATTGATGAATAGAACGTTAGTGAAGAGTGCACTGAAAATGTGTCCGACGAAAGCAACGTCAAATAGCAATGTATAGTCGCCACACCAATTATAAGACTTCTAATCAGCTTAGTCAAGGAAAGGTGTGAACAATACCCTCCCCCTTTTTTCAATTTGTTATTCAGTTTAAGTGGCCTAAAATACCACTCCGCCCCTTTTGCCATTGGGTCATTCCGCGCCAAAAGAGACGCGGCAATTTTCTTATGTCTGGGATATGTATGACAAGATTAATTCGAATAAATCAGCCTTTGAGCTAAAAAAACAGTATCTTTTTGTGAAAAAAAAATTATATTTCTTCTGATATCACTCTTTAAATCTCAGGAATGCAAAAGCCCACGCAGTTAAGAAAAACACAGTGAAAAAACCGTACTTAATAATTCCTATGTACCTAACAATATGGCCTATTTTACACAAAAAAAAAAAAAAACAACATTCAAATACGTCTCTTTAAATCCAAATAGGAGCTGAAAAAAAGCACCCTTTATGAGATTTCTTTATTTTATAAGTCAATGTGGAGTTAAACGTTAGCTACAATTAATGCTCTTTTACTTTGTTCTTTTAAAACAAAAAAAAATTGAATTGCTTCTATTAAATTTTCAGCGCCTTTTTTTTTGTTCAATCTAATTAAATGACAATATCGCCCATTTACGCAGAAAACGCCATATTGCGGACCCGAAAGAGCAATCTGGGCAGTGGTGCCCGTAACTTTCGAAATAGCCAAAAGTTCAATCTACCTTATCTGTTGAAGATAAAAAAAAAAGAGAAAGGTATTTTTGTTGTCGCTGAGACAATAAAATGTTTAAGAGAGGAGTCTCTCCAGCCTTGCCCCCCGGCGTCCACCACGTAGGCGATGCACGCCTGCGTTCTGTAGCGAGGTGTCAACGTTGTGAGACGTCGACGCCACGTCTTCAACGCTCTACTGAAAACGCGTTTTATTCCCTTGATGTGAACGTTATCCTGACCTCCACGCATCCGTATCCTCTTTACGTTACGTAATGATACTGGCGTCTTAATTTGAATCGACTTCTGCCCAGGTAACTGCCAACAACCTCAGGCCTGCATCGTCTGCTTCCTGAGTTTGGGAATGCATACTGCGCACCGGCCTCGTCTGTCGTCTGTCCAGATATCGAAACAATTCAGACCGGATTGCTCCTCACCGATGCTAAATGATAACGGTGATGTCGCTTCCCTCTTGAACGTAAATTTATTTCGATAGAACTAAGTTGTATTGAAGTTCGTTGGCGCATCCATTAAGGACGCACTGCCGAGATAGTGACGACGTCATGGAAACAACCACGTCACTCTTTTAAGAGTCATTGTGGGCAGCGCTTGCGGCAATATATTTGTGCGCAATATTGAAATCAGGAGTAAAAAGGCTCGAGGTACACCTAAGCACTTATTATGAGTTGTGAATGCAAAAGCAGCCACGGCGCTCTTCGCACTCTTCATTACTCTGCGGCGAACAACGAGCTTGACCTTGGGCGTGGAACGGTGGAGCCGCTACCTCGCGGACACGCAGCGCCATCGGGTGAGCGATCGTTTAAACTGTCATGTGCCTTGCGGCGCGAGGAAGGAACAGACAACAACGTAGTTTCCAGCAGAACGAACCCCTTGGTTTATTCCACGCGCCCTATATATTGCCAAGCGCCGTACAACCGATAAAAGGCGAGCGAACGCGGTGATCACCGATAACGCAACAGTGTGATAACACAGTCAGACGACACCACACAAACTGACGCGCAGCGGCCAATGGGAGCCTCGTCGACGCGCGCCAGCATACGGGACCTAAATGTAAAAGGTGCCATTGGCCAGCGTTGCGCCTGGTTTCATTACGGTGTCGTTTTGCATGGCTTCAAAGCTGATGACGTGGGCTCGCTCCATGAGACAGTTAATGCTTTCGCATTAAAACGCTAAGCCTATCGATCAATATAACAAAAAATCTGCAAATGTTTTAAGCTGGTCACGCTCTGATAGTAATTGGCGTCAATAATGCAATTCGAACACGAGACACGAAACCACTAATTATAAACTTTATGAGCAGTTTTGTTAATAAGCCGACTTACCATCACTGTTATGCACTCATATAATATCCGTCGAGCCGGACACTTAGATGGTAAGACGGCACCCGCGTAACGCTCACATCTTATCGAACACACTTCCTCTAAAAATACTATACTTCGTTTAAGTTCAGACGTAGCCGACACCACGAGCTATTGGGACCAATCAAAGCAGCGTGAAAAGCGCAAGTCACTGGACCTTTTGGTGTTGATGATTGGTTCAGCGATGATAGAACACGTACAGAAACATGGCTAACACCATGAGGCTGCTCTTCTCCCGCGGTCTCATTGGCCCCATCAACGCGTGGGGCTGCGTCTGGAGTTAAGGTGAAACGAAGTAAAGTGATTTCAGAATTCGATGCCGAGTCTAAAATACTGCACAAAATACTGCCATAAGACGGCACCCTCTCCTTAGTTTCTCGTTTTTCGTGGTCACAAAACAACGCCGGCTGCGCTCCATTGTCATCACATTAGTTTCTCGTTTTTCGCGGTCAAAGACAACGCCGGCGCCGCTCGATCCATGGTACATTTAATGCTTTCACATTTAAATCGCCGCGTGTCCTTTGGCATAGAATGACCCTGTTGAGACCACATTGAAGCACGATACCGATCGCCTTTATAAGCGAGTGAACTGGTCAAAGGAGTACAAATTATTTGGTTTGTGGCTTCAACGCGGGGCAGTAGACGTGTATAGAGTGTATAATATATACCAACGTGAGAGAGTAAAGAAAAACAATAAGGATCTAGTTGTTTTTTTCTGGCTTTTTTAAGTTACAGAATATAAACTCTGAATATGTGCAAAACTGTTGAAAAGGCGGAAAAGCAAACGCATAAAAAAATTAACATTACATTGTTTCTTTGATGCCATTTTAGATTTTGCCGCTTGCAGTAGTGCGATATATCTAAATATTGTTGGCCTATTTCTACAAACGAAGAAAAATAACCATCAGCATCAGGCATCCACACCACTGCTAAAATATATCGGTGGTTTATAAACATCATAATAACTCCTGCACACGTGTCTTTTTTTTTTTTTCTTGAGATTTGATTTTTGCATTGAGCTGCTTTATCTTGATCCGAGTATCAACGTCGCGTGACTAGTCTGGGTGCCACACCCCTATTGGCCCACCCATCATAAATATGATCCAAATCTACTCAGAAACTCCTCAGAGTATACGCTACGCATAAAAAGGCACTGTCCTTCTTTTTCTCCCCCTTTTTCTTGTATTTTTTTATTTTTTTTTTTAACTTTTATTTTCTATTGAACCGAGGTTTCCCTCGTCTTTTCCCTTTTTAGCCTTTTAAACAAACGGAGATGCCTGTTTTTAGGGGTTTTTCTTTTCATTCACAGTCCGTCTATTCAAAGTGAGCAAGTTTCGCGCATATCGTTAGATCCTCCTTTTTAAAGACTTCCCTTAAAAATAAAAAAAAAAAAGCAAAGAAGGGTTTGAGGAAAGTGTACATAACGTACATAAAGAAGAGGGAACAGGGAGCCTAATGGAGATATTTAAATATAGCGCGCCATCTTGATAGGCCCAAAAGTACGCGGGGGAGGTGCAGACAAGGGGATTTGGGGGGGAGGGGGGGATTTCGAATTGAGATGCGGCATTTAGGGGCTGTCAACCCCACAGAGCCGCGTCGCCTCGCATAAAGAGGTCTCCGGGCTCGGATATGCGCTCGTCTGCTGGGTCCACATACATCGGCGCACTTTACTTCGCAATTTCCTCTTTTGTTATCTAACTTCAGGACTATTTTTCTTAAATCTCTCCGCCTCCCTCCACTACGCCCCTGTCGCAATATATTCTGCAACTCGCCAATCGCCAAAAAAAAAAAAATAATAATAATAATAAAATTTAATGTTTTAAACATACAGGGGCGACGTATTTTTTCCATATTAGGCGTTTCGTAAAACACTTAACATTTTTTCTTCTTCCTCAATTCCGTTTAATAGGGCAGGCCTATGTCTATCGTATGGTCCAGAGGTTTCTGAGTACAAAAGAGGCGACTCCACTTAGCGGCAAAAACGTGAATTGTAGAAACCGGGAGTTAACGCCGATTGACATCTTCCGCGGCCTGGTGGCGACGATGTGAGACTGACGAACGGATTCCTAATGCAAACTGTTGAAGTCACGCATACTGTATCGCAATTCACTCGGAACCCCAAGCGTTGATGCTGAAGGTACCGTGTCCCAATGGCTATGCGCGGTTTCAGTGAAAATAGAGGGGACGCCTTTTTGCTACATGAGACTGCATCTTCTTTGGAGAAGGGGGAGGGGAAGTCTTTCTCGTCGGCTATATCGAATGAAGGAAAATTGATTACCGGCATTTCTAGTAAAAAGAGGAGAACTGTGCATCTAAGAGCCTCTAAGAGCGTAAAAACAGGCGCCGGGCATTTGATTCGTTGACCCTATGAAGCCTGGAACAGTCTTCAAAAAGTAAACAGATCAAATGTTTTTTTCTTTTTAAGATATAAATCTGCCAAGGTATTTTTTTCCTTTTTTTTACGTGCAGGAAACTTAACGAGTGTTTGCTGCACATAAGTCACATATATGGTTGCGATAGAAGCATCATTATAGCATTTTCTTCACCATAATCTAAGCGTGTTTTGTTGTTCACTGAATTGCTACGAACTTCGTGCAACGTTCGATTGGGTCTTCGTTCATCGTTTCCGGCCTTTATAAATTACTTGTAGTTATAGAATGCAGTTTACGAAATATGACTTGTTTTCAATACGTTTCCAGACATTAGTGATTTTCTCAAACTATGACTGCGCATATTATTAGGGCTAGAAAAAGCAAACAAAGGAAAACGTATGAAATTACGTTTTCCTCTGTTCCTTTGTGAAAGAAATTACGAGTTAATTTTTTTACGTTAATCGATTAACATAAGAAAATAAACTCGTAATTTCTTTATTTACCTAATTATTAATTAACAAAAATCGTTCGGGCCATTTAATCTATCCACAAAACAAATCACTGACACGGAAAGCAACCACATATTAAAAAAAATATCAGCCAAAGACCGTCTCCTTTTTTTTTGTTTGTTTGTTCCTTGAACACTTTTACGACGGCTTAATCGGAAAGATTTCTTTTTCTTGTGTTCATTTTTTTAATAGAAATTTTGTATTTACTTAAAGTCTGAAAAAGAGAGGCCGGGCTCTCCCTTGCGCAGTGTCATATAACGGAGACCCATATAAAGTTGAGCGGATTTTTATGGCGGGAAGTCCTTCGAGCGGTCTACGTCTTTTGTCATGGAGATTCGGGGGAGGCACGATTTTATTTGCTCGACTGTGTGTGCATGTCCAGGCGGGCTCTAAAGCGCCGCCTCCCACCCAAAGTCAAAACACACACACACAAACTATAGAACCAACTGCTCGCTTTACCCCGGTCGAACGGTCCCTAAAAGGACTGCTTGATCCCCTTCGTCCGGGTCTCCAAGACTCCCGGATTTTTTCATGGTCCGCTGCGAAAGCGCCTGTCTGGGATTTCTTTATTCCATGACCAAATATTTGTATCTTGTCTAGCTCCTAGCAAAGACATGTATGATTTCGGCGAGCTCGGAAGACAAGCAAGAATGACGTTTGAGAACGTGGAATTCTCAAGGAAATAATAGGGGAAAACAAAGGGGGGGGGGGGGGGGGGGGGGGGAAGGGCTTTAGGAGACAACACAAGGGAACTGAAAGATAAAACGAAATTCTGTGACAGTAAGACTCTTTTCAGAAGTGATCGCAAGCAATGAGCTGAGCTGGTTAGGACACATTAATATCGAATACCGTGAGTTTAGGAAGATGGTCAGGGTTCTCGTAGTCTTTGCGGAGATTATCTTTACGGGTGCTTGGTTGGTGGCGGATGCTCGTTATCGCTATTCAATATCTTGCCATAACAAGTCAGTTCAAGTCACTACAAGGGGTCTAGTCTAAAAAAAAAAAAATATCCAGGCTCCGCCGTTTTTTTGGCTTTCGGCGGGTTCCTGAGAAATTTAAATATCTGATGAATAAGATGAATTTAAATAAATTTAAATTCATCTGCATATGTTCGTTTCTATATATATATATATATATATATATATATATATATATATATATATATATATATATATATATATATATATATATATATATATATATATATATATTGATTCTCGCAGATGATGATGATACCGCGTCTCTAAAAAGCTCACAAACTAAGAATACAACATGTACACGGGGCGAGACAAACAGTGGGAGGATTTCTGGAGCACAAACGAGCACGTACCACGTGACACTAAGCGTCGTACCGCGTTCCACGCGGCGGCGTGTGCTTCCAGAACACCTCCGATTGGACACATTTCGTTTCTTGTGCATTAATAAGACAGGTAGGAAACGCCAGAAAGCCAAGGTGGAGTGGTGTAGTGGTTAGCACACCCGACCGGACATTGGGAGGCCCAGAGTTCAAATCCTGGCTCCGCCGTTTTTTGGCTTTCGGCGGGTTCCTGAAAACTTGGATTCTTTGATTCATTGGATTAAGTACGGTTCATTCATCTGAGCAGTGTGCTTTGATGGGCTAGTTGGTTCATGACTAGATGGAACAGCGCGGAACATAGGACAGAAAGCATAGAAAGACAGCGCTCGTGTTGTCCTGTTCTTTCTGTCCTATGTTCCGCGCTGTTCCATCTAGTCATTCATCTGCACATATTCTTTTATATCCTCCTCGGAGACCACGTACGATGACGTGAAGTGCCCGTGTTGTATATTCAATAACGTGGCTCTTGATTCTCGCAGATGATGATGATACCGCGTCTCTAAAAAGCTCATAAACTAAGAATACAACATGTACACGGGGCGAGACAAACAGTGGGAGGATTTCTGGAGCACAAACGAGCACGTACCACGTGACACTAAGCGTCGTACCGCGTTCCACGCGGCGGCGTGTGCTTCCAGAACACCTCCGATTGGACACATTTCGTTTCTTGTGCATTAATAAGACAGGTAGGAAACGCCAGAAAGCCAAGGTGGAGTGGTGTAGTGGTTAGCACACCCGACCGGACATTGGGAGGCCCAGAGTTCAAATCCTGGCTCCGCCGTTTTTTGGCTTTCGGCGGGTTCCTGGAAACTTGGATTCTTTAATTCATTGGATTAAGTACGGTTCATTCATCTGCACAATTTCGTTTATATCCTCCTCGGAGACCACGTACGATGGTGTGAAGTGCCCGTGTTGTATATATATATATATATATATATATATATATATATATATATAATGAGCGACGCCTTAGCCGATTAGACCATCCCAGTCACTGGTTTCGGCGGACTCAATTTTTGACCAGCTCTCTGTGTACTGTTAGATTCGAATTCGCTTAACTCTATAGACGACAGCCGTTGCTGATATATGTCCCATGGTAGTTCTGAATTGCGGCAGTGACTCGGGAACTTGCATGGGTTCAGTTTCAGTTCAGTTTCAGCTTGCAAAATTTCGGAAAGGGCCCGTGGTATTTAGAGAACAACTCCCCCCACCCCCACGTGGACAGGCTGCACCATATATATATTGGGAGTGAGGTAAGACTGACAAGTGTTAAGGCGTCGCCCCGGATAGGCGAAGGTTGCGAGTTCGATCCCCGCTCCTGGCTAAATTTTTCGCCAGCTGTCTTTCACTTTTCCTTCCCATAACTCTAATGCAATAAATTTCATAATCACTCTCTCCCATTTTTGTTCACAATATTACTACGGCTGTACGTTAGAAAACATAATTGCGCTTTGAAGACAGACACCATTGACTTGTCAAATCTTACCTCACTATATATATTTATATATATTCCAGAATATTCAAAGAATCAAGCGCTTAAAACGCATGAAAGAAGGTTGTAGGTCTAAGAATAAAATTCGTTTGTAATAAGGTAGGCGGGTGCACTGTCAGGAAGCACAATGTATTCAGCACGAGTAGTACTTGGAAGGCACAGTTGAATCAATAGAGCCTTTTCAAACAACATGTCGTTAATGCGACATCTCAAAAATTAAATCAGCCAACCAAAAAGTTCATATTTGTAGCCCCACCCCGTTCTATACTCTTCAGTTTTCTTCTATGTTTATTACGAGCAAAGCGCAGCGAGTTTCATTCTCTTTGCATATGACTCCCATCGCGAAGAGTGCATCGCATTTGATTGCGAAGTGCCAAAAATTGTATTTGGGAAGTATTTGAAATACAAGTATAAATACTCGATTGTCAGTATTTAAATGTGATTGCAAATACATAAGCCATTTTGTATTTAAAAACAAAATACAACATTCTGAGTTTTTTAAATACTTCCGTTGCTGATATATTAAGTCTTCCAAGGACTGCTGCAGTTGGTCCCTCCGCGTCTATCTCGAGCATGGCTTGCCTCAAGTTGGTCTATCTGTACCTTGCCCAGTTGGCCCCGTTTGACTTGCCTCCAGCTTGCCCATCCGGATTTGAATCCCATTGATCCCATGGTCCTGCCTTCAGTTGGTCCTGCTTGGTATGCCTCTAGTTGGTCCCTCCGGGCCTGCATCTTGCTAGTCCCTTTGTGTATGTCTCCAGTTGGTCCCGCTTGGCCTACCTCCATTTCGTCTGTCTGAGACCAGTTGGTCCCGCTTGACCTGCCTCCTATTCGTCTCGCTGCGCCTGCTTCCAGTTGGTCTAACTAGGCTCGCCTCCAGATGGTCTTAATGAACCTGCCTTTGGTTGGTCCCGATGGGTCCTCCAATTGACATTTCAGAAGTCCGCGCCGTCCCTGTCCGCCATTGCTTGATCACGAACTCTAAGCATGCATTGAACACGACGGATGCGTCAGCGTTCGACGAGGACTCGGACCCAATCACACGGTTGGTGCCCAAGAAATGGTGACCATCAGTGTTGCCTGATTGACTTTTGAAAATGGTCTATTGCTCCTGATCTCCAGTTAGTTTCTCTGCGCTTGCGCTTACATTTAGTCCTAGTATAGCCGCCTCCAGTTGGTCCTGCAAGGCCTGCCTCTAGTTGTTCTTGATGGGTCTGACTTCAATTCGTCCCGATGGTCCTTTCTCCAGTTGGTCTCGCTGCTCCTTCTTCCAATTGGTATAACTAAGCTGGCCTCCAGTTGGTCCTGCTAGGCCTGTCATCAACTGAAACCAAGGGCCCTGCCTCCAGTTGGTCTCGCTGGGCCTGTTTCGAGTTGGTCTAACTAGGCCTACCTCTAGCTGGTCCTAGTGGGCCTGCCTCTAATTGGTTTGCAATGGACATGCCTTCAACTGATCCCGATTCTTCTGCCTCCTGTTGGTCTCGCTGCTTCTGCTTCCAGTTGATGCAACTGGAAGCAGTTTCTTTCGCGTTTTTTAAATCATATTTACCAACCCGCTCTAAGTTCATTTTGGTCCAACTAGGCATTCCTCCAGTTGGTCCTGCCATGCCTGCCAACGATTGATCTCAGTGGTGCTCGCTCAAGTTGGTCCCGCTGGGTCTTTCTCTGTACTGCTGAGCCTGCCTCCCGTTGGTCTCTCTGTGCCTGTCTCCAGTTCGTCTTACATCGCCTGGCTTCAGTTGGTATATCTGGGAATGTAACCAGTAGATTTTAATGGGCCTAACAATTTATCCAACTAAGCTACCTTCAATTGTTGCTAATGGACCTGCCTCCAATCGGTCTCGCTGACCCTGCCTTCAATTTGTCCAACTAGACCTACGAGAGGGTCCTAATTGGCCTGCCTCCAATTGGTTTCGCTCAGCCTCCCTCTAGTATTGGTTTGGTATTGCATGCCGCTTGCCGTTTCCTTTTGGAATGACTCCAGTTATTTTAGTTGGCCTGCTTAAAATTGATCTCGCTGGTCTTGCTTTCAGTCGGTCGCGCTGGGCTTACGCCATACGCGTACCATGAACGCGAGATAGTTCTACTCCGAACCGCTTCGCCACGGCGTTGTCGAACACCATATTCATGCCCCATAATTTGCTGCACCGGTTATCGATGCACATACTACCTAACAAGTAAACCCCCATCAAAGAAATAACGTTGAAAAGCATTTGTATGGTATACGATTGCGAGATTGCTACAACACCCCTGTTTTATTCAGGAAACAGCAATACCGTAACAAGCAATGTAGTAAAAAGAAAATGCGTGGAGGAGATGAAAATTTGCTTCTGATATTTTTAGGCCGCCAGTTTGTTTCACATTGTAGGTAGCTGTACAAAAGACATAGCAATAAACATTAAACGAACTTACAAAAACACAAAAAAAGATCGTTATTTTTTTCTTTACAGTTTAAAGTTTACAGTTCCGACGGGAAGACAGGAAGAGATACCCCCACCTCGAAAAACAAAAACAATTCGATAGGTGTGCCCGGGAGCACAGGTGTGAATTGACGCTGCATGTATACTACTACCAGGCACCTGGCGGAAAAAAAGCAACACGAGTAAAATGTATAAATGACAGAAACCGCACCAGCAATCACACAGTGGAAGAAACGCTTCGCGGGAAAGAAAATGGCCGACGCGTTTGTAAGCAAGCATCGCTTACAGCACGTCAAAGAAACCGCAGCTCAAACACATTTCTTTCAACTGAACCGTGTAGAGAAGAGAAACTACAAAGAGGGATCGGCAAGCGAAACGTCTGAAAAAAAAGTCCAAAGCAACAACAAAACCAAACAAACATAATTCCCTTCATTTGAGAGTGCGAAAATGAAGTGAGGATCCATCTTTCAAAGTGCAAGCCGGCGGCGCGGAGCAAGGCAGAAGCGAAGAGCGCTAAGTCTCATTCTTCGGACGACTGGTGTCTATCGAATCCTTTTGTACTGGTTGTGGTACTTCTTCTGAGAGGGGGGAAATGTTGAGAAGGCTCGTTCGCGTCCAATCCGTCTGTAGTTGCCCCGGCCTTTGTTTCTGCCCAGAACATCTTCCAAACCGCATCTTCTTTCTTGCATTTTTTTTGTCCTCCTTCGTTTGGAAAAGAAAAAGAAGAGAGGGAGGGTTTTGCGAGAACATTACGACGTGGAGGCGAGAATGGGCCGAGGGAAGAGACCGCTTTTCACGGCACCCGCCCTGTCAGTCGTTTGCTACGCGCTGGTCATTTATCTCTGTCTGTCCGATTCACCGAGAACCGCCTAGGCGCTCTTTTCGGAAGCTCGTCAGAGAAGAAGAGTTAGTTACCGGAAGATTACCTTGTTTTTTTTTTTTACCACCTTCTTCGCTTGTCACTTCTTGACGGCACCTGAGAAGGTTTTGAAGTTATCATGTATCGTTCCGCTGTTTGAAAGCTTGTACCTTTTCTTTTATGAAAACAAAAAACGTGTTTATAAGAGAGCGTATCTGCCCCCATGATTTCTAAGTGCTGCGTATGGGAAAAATTTGCAATTAATATGAAAAACAAAAACGCGCTTATTTATTAACCACAAGCCACAGGAGTATGAACACTAGCCGAGCATGCGTGCTAGCTTCTCCGTTTGTAAATTTCGTTACGCTTAAAGGGATACTGAACCAAAAAATTTGGTGTCCATAATAAGTGGCGCACGTTCTTTCCACGAGCCAGCAGCCGCCGGTGTGCGCGAGCACAGGCAACAAAAATGACGTCACAGACCTCCATTCGTGGTTGAGATGACAGTGAAATGTATGGGCTTCGGACCAAAGGAGAATAAAGACAAGTTTTTCATCTACACAGTGGTGCCTGGTGTAAAAAGTCAGCGATGAATTGGTCTAACAAGCACGTAGATTTCACTTGTAGAGATGAAAAGCCTGTCTTTATTCTCCTTTAGTCCGAAGCCCATGCATTTCACTGTCATCTCAACCGCGAATGGAGGTCTGTGACGTCATTTTTGTTGCGTGTGCTCGCGCACACCGGAGGCTGCTGGCTGGTGGAAAGAACGTGCGCCACTTATTATGGGCACTAAATTCTTTGGTTCAGTATCCCTTTAATGTCCGCATGAGCTTTTCTTCTCTCGTATTCATTAGAAACATTAACCAGTAGAATAATGGGTTTCGTGATTTCGGACAAATCCGATAAAAGAAATAAATACCTCGGTGGTAAAATATTTGTTAATTCGAATTTATTCAGAAAAAAAAAAGTATAGAAATTTGATGTCACAATGGCAAAAACAGCGAAAGCCGCATGATGGAGGGATGGGATGGAAAGGGGGGGGGGGGGGGGGTAAAACGAGCTTTCGAAAGTCTACGTCCGACATGTTAGTTATATTAAGATATCAACGTGTAATAGAGCAATACTTGTTTGCAAGCTTTTTTGTGGGACAGTTCGTATTAGGTCTATGGCTAGGGTAGGAATGCCCAATCCAGTTAAAAAAAAAATATTATTCAGTACAACTGAGTTTTACTAAATTTAGGAAAGGTTTATGCCCGGATAATATGTGTTTTTGTAATAAACTCAGAAAAATTGTGCACTCAAAAAAAATAAACCCCGCATTTGGAAAAATTGTGAATCTATCGCAAATACACTCCAACAACTCCGAAGTTTAGGCCAAACATAAACTCTTAGAAACGCCCTTCGAATTTTACGAGAAATAAACTCCGAAAACACGAAATCCTAGGTGTATGGTAACACACCCAGGTTGGCAGTCACGCTGCCTGCCTAAATCATCTCCGTAGAGCGTTGAATCAGTGTTGCCCTACCTCACGCCTAGTGTTGTAGGCGTTACCGAAGAAGGTAACGAAATATGTTACCCGTTACTTGCAAATAAAAGGAACACGTTACCGACAAGCGTTACCTCAAAATAAAAGGAACTCTTTACCGTTACCGATAAGAAGTAACGCACGTTATTTTTGCGTAATTATTTATTTATAAATTAACAGCGGTAACAGCGTTTTTTTTTTTTTTTTTTTTTTTTTTTGCGACAGCGTTTTTTGATTTTGGAACAAATCAGGTTTTTCTAAAGTGAAACATTTTGAGTAGGGAAAAGACAGGGCAAAATTTTGAAACCATGTGGAATGAGTGCAATAATTAATGACTCGGCGCATTTACGGTTACGTCCCAATCCGGCTAAAGCCTAAATTCGGCTATTGCCTCAATTCGGCTAGAAGTTTCGGTTCGGCTGCACGCTCCAGTTCGGCTCATACTTAATTCGGCTAGAAGTTTCAATTTGGCTGGTCGCTTCAGTTCGGTTACAGCCTCAGTTCGGCTAGAAGTTTCTATTTGACTGGACGCTTCAGTTTGGCTAGATCTTCAGTTCAGCTACAAGTTTCAATTCGGCTGCATGATTCAGGTTGGCTAGGTCCTTGTTTCAATTCGGGTGACCGTTCCAAGTTGACGAAGCTGGACATCAAAGCGTAAGGTGCCCCCAGTTTTGTAGAGAGACGTTAACTATATTCTCATTTCGCCTTAACATTGCACCCTGCGAGTTCAAATCGATAAATTCAAGCAGCTAAGAAGGCTTTAGGCACAGAAACCTTTGGGTTTGGGCTGTTTTGTTCGTCTGTGGAGCTGCTGTGTCCACCAGGTCTGTGCTTCAATATGAAATAATTTATTCACTTGCCCAATGAATAGATAACAACAGTCCAAAGACTGCTTCTTTTTCCAGTGCTGGCCACTGTTCACGTAAAAGGGGCAGGACGCCTTGGCAGCTCCTACGCCGAAGTAGGTTGAAGAAAACAAAAAAAAAAAAGAAGATACGTGCGTCAGTTTCCAGACAAAACAATCTGGTAGGGGTTCAATCCAACGATTTATATTTTTGGGAGGCTAGGAAGGATTTTTTTTTCAAGGTCACGGATTTTCTTCATAATTGGCTAAACACACTGGTGGATACAATTGACCTCGTAACCAAAATTTTACGTCCGCCTAAAATATTTTGGGGACGTTAATTTTCAAATTTTTTCCTCATCGCTTTTTCAAAGTGAACGTTTCTACTGGCAGCACTAAAATTATGTTAAGATGGAGGTTAGTACTTTCTTGTCGATTTTATTACAACACCCTGAACAAATAATTATCTTCTTTTAATGGTGATACCCAAGCTCTCAGCTTTATCATTGGCGGTTGCTCATATTTATTGAAAGTTCGCGCAGCCGAGATGCATCCTCAACGAAGAGTTCGCGCTTGCAGTTTAGTAGGGAACTTTTGTACATTTCAAAAAGCTGGGAAGCAAAATAATAAAGCGAAACAAATGGCAAATGAACACAAATAAGCATAAGCTATGTAAATAAGACTTAGTTCGACGTGAGCGCGTTGGTGAAGTTAAATAAAAACAGAAAGAATAAACATAGGGACGGACAGAACAAGTGTTGTTCTGTCCGTCTCTATGTTTATTCAATTATGTAAATAACTTAAAAGATCAGAGAAACTTTTCGAGCGAGAGTGAGTCTGCGAAATGAGATCACTGTGGCGCATGCCACTTCTATACACCAACTCATGTTTACAAACAAACCGGAGCGCCTCTAGCGGACGCCACCGGCGGCGCGCATGCGCGTTGGACGGTGGGCAAGAAGCCCGCCGTCGCCCATAAACAAACCATTGCATGGCGTTGTTTTGGGCGTCGGTGGGAGTACCCGTGCTCTTTTTCGCGCTGGAATTGTTGGTTTTACGTCCTCCTAACGATGTCTGACTGCTTAAACGGCTTCAGCAAAATTAACGAGGCAAAACTTTGCGTGAATAATGTGACTTGCGGCGATTCATTTCACGTGGGCGCCGCAGAATGGGTGCTAAAGCCTAACTCCGACGATGAGATTCTGCTCGCTATTTTCAGTCGCGACGTCGCTCGGGCTGCAAAAGCGTGGACCCTAGCTGAGATGGTGGACGTCGATACTGAAAACCGCAAGTAGAATCGGGCATTACAAGTCGGTGACGGCCACTGCCACTGGTAGCAATGATCAACATCTTGTATCTACTGTTTACACTTAGCCTACTTACCCCAACCAACCTTCAAAAGTGTTTTGATGCCTGCACTTAGTTCTTATCGCAATTACCGGGTCAACGTTTGGTTTACGGGCCGCTGTTATTTGAACGCGCTGACGACAAAAAGCAGACAAGTTTGAAAGAGCAGACGACAGTTCGAACGCATGCGAAATAGAGTGCGGGCAAGAAGCACCGCGTCCCGCGTCCACAAACCTTTGGAATGTCACGTTGTCGGCGTCTGTAGGAGTCTGCATACTCTTTTTCGCGTTTGAATTGTCAAATCTACGTCCCCATAGCAATGTCTTACCAATTGCCTGAGCGAAATTATCAAGGCTCGTTACGCCGCTAAACTTTGCGTAAATAATTTGACGTGCGGCGATTCATTGGCGTGAACGCCATAGAATGAACGCCAAAACCACGATGAGAATCTTCTAGATATTTTCGGTCGCGACGTCGCTCGTCCTGCAAAAGTGTAGAAGGTAGCAGCAATGATCGACGTCGATACTGAAAAGCGAAAGCGGGACCAGACCAAGCGTAACAAGTCGGTGATGGCCACCGGTACCAATGATCAACATCATGTATCTACTGTTTACACCGAGCCTACTTAAGTCTTCTGAGGCCTGCAATTACTTCTTATTGCAATCACCGGGTCAAAGTTTGGTCTATGGGCCGCTTTTGTTTGAACGAGCAGACGACAAAAAACAGACAAGTTTGAAAGAGCAGACTAAAGTTCAAACGATCAGGCGGCCTTGTGAATTTGAAGACGCACTGAACCCCTGAATGGTCGGGACAATTTGGCGGTTTTCTCTTGTTCATGTTGGAACAAAGCAAATACATCTGGCGACCACAAAGTGTTGCCCGCACACGCAATCGTAGTTTGACAGCGTCTGGTTTGCCCTTTTCACGGCTACTATTCACGTTCTCGGACGAACGGAGGGGGCAAAAACACATAAAAACTGATCTTCAAACCTTTCCAGACTCTCTTGGTACAGCCTCGTCGCAGAATTTATACGAGAAGGTAGGTTTTTTGTCTCGTTTCTTCCAAAAGAACACAGGAAAGCATGTCTGGCACGGCGACTTCTGCCCACCACCCCAGACCGGAAGTGCGCCCGACGCGCCACCACCGCGGCGTGACGTAGGAGAGTTGAGTTGGTGTATAGCGCTCGAGACATGGGAACCGGGACTTGTAGCCGATTAACACTCTAAAAAAAAAACAACCTGTGCGTCTGTTTTCCTGCACAACACTCGGAGAGCCAATCACCGCAACTTACGGAGGCAGCTCAGCGAATGACGATGCCGAAACTTATGTTTATACCAGAAAACGCACTCTGAGTTGTGAAATTAAGCAGTGCAAAACGTCACGCTTGCATTGCATTATGTCACAACTGAGAATGCGTTTTTTTGGTATAAACATATGTTTCGGCCGCCAAAGTTTTCATTGTTTCTTTGTCGTGAATTGACATTTATAACCGCGGAAGCGGATAGTGGGTGCCGCCATTTTGTTACCTGTAAATCCTCACGGATGGCCTCATTGAGATTTGTGGTTCTAGAATTTTACTTTCTCCTATTTTAAGATCTGGCGTTTAGACATATTGTTTTCATCTTTCGTCCACTTTTTTTTTTTTTAGCTAGATAGGACAACAAAGAAAAAAAGCGCCAACGTCTGTTGAGCAGGTCGTCGAACGCTGGTGACAGTTTGCCAACACTGATACCTCATAATATTACTCGCATTGTTAAGGTGACGTTACTCTGAGGTATATACCTTACTTAAGGGGCTCCCGATTACCAACCCGGAGTCCCGGAACGGGCTTATCTTGACGAAAGCTCGCCTGCCTTAAGAAGCGGTTGAGACAGGCCGCGATGTTGTTCTGTGTGGAGGTAATGCGCATAAACCGGGCAAAGTTGTGGAGAGCATGAACAGCGGAACTAGAGCAAGACGAGGGGCAATTTCGCGTTGCTCGCGCCTCTTCCTGCTTGTGTGATCGTGCCTGTAACTAAGACACACTCGGGGGGAGCATATTACGGAGCGATACATGGTTGGCTTTCCGCGCCGTCTCTGCCGTGTGTGCCTTGGCCGCCGGCGAGCTAAAACTAAGAGCGCGCGGTTCTCACAATTTTCTGTCGGTTTAGGAGAAACAGGCCGACAAATTGGACCGAGCGGAAACTAAGTTGTTGGGCGCTTTTTACGCTCGTTCTCGTTACTTTGACTTCCTCCCTCAACAAAAATAAATGAAGCAATAAACCGACCGTTAAAAAAGCCCTAGCATCTAACAATGAGCCAGCTATTCGAGACGAATTGGTGCATTTTAAGGTGGAAGGCATTCTGGTAAATGTGGCATTTCACTTTGTGAGAACGCGACGTTTCTACAGACCCCTGAATGGTTCCGCTATTCCCAAGGTTGTTTTCTTTACCTATTTGTTCATTGTCCTTGCTGGCCATTCCTCCCGACATAAGACCTTACGTTGGGTACGGTGACAATACAGTCGATGTATCGCTAACACGGACCCGTAAATATGGACAGCCCGCTATAAAGACAATACTTTCGGCAACCAAACTAGATAAATACACGGATATGATTGTTGATAATACGGCCAACCAACGTTATGGACGTTCTTTTGGGTGAATGGGGGTGTCCCTATTTATGAGACATCACTGTATTCGATCGTGCTATGCATTGAAGAGACTTCATCAAGGCCTATGTAACCAACTATACGTCTTCGATGGAAGCAGAATTAACTTTGCGGAAGACATCATAATGAGCTTTCGGCCAATAGTGGAAGGCCGACCACAGCGACGCTCTTGGCTGAGCACGCCGCCAAGAGGGGGAATACTGGACACTTGACGTGTCTCCGCAAGGAACAAATATCAGACGCGCGTCACAACGAGAGCGCAAGGTTACGCGACGAAAACCTACCGCGTATAGGATGACTAAAGTCAAGGAATCTGGCGTAACCTCTTATAATAAACGTGAATTACTTCTCTCCGGCCGCCATATGAATTCGATCTGTTAGGGCGGTGTGCCCGGTATCGCCAGTGATCTGTCCTATTTTGGCGCGAGGACCAAAGATGATGAATGCTCAGTACCTTTCCTGAATACAAGGACTCCGTACAGTCTCTCCAGAATATTACCACGTCCGCCAGCGCCCCCTTTTGGCGTGGCGTCCAAGGTGAAAACTTGTCGCCTTCAATTTTTGCATTCGTAAAGAAGTGCCATTATTTGCGGAATAGTAAAAAAAGTACTTGCCGATGCTCATAAGGCGTACACGACCAGTAAACTAAGAGCAACGATGTGGGATAATTATAATGCGTTATTTTTTTTTAGCGCGCGTCACGCCATGTTTCTGTTAAATGCTGAATGACAACATCAGGTACGCTGTTACGGCGCGTATGGTGCGATGAAGCACTGCCGTCGTCATTGTAGAACCTAAGGGAGAAGAAATCGCGAGTAATAAAAACGACAAAAAAAAAAAAAAAACCCGCAGATTATAGTTGCTGGATCACAGATTCCCGCTCCGCCAGTGCGGCCGCCGGACGGCCATTTTGCTTGCAGCGAAATCGCGTTTTTGCTAACTTTGCAGAGACTGGCGGCAGCGTGCTGAAGGCACATTTTTTACTCGTCCGTCGGGATTCGATGAAGTTTTTTTTTTTTAAAACCCTGTGTAAGCGGTGAGAAAATTTTCACGAAAGCTCAGTGCCACAAGAAAAAGCCACAACTCGTCGAAAGCAAGTTTTGCCGGTCTCGCGGCGTGATTAAAGCTTCCTTGTCACGCCTAAATTTCGGACAAAAAATTAGCTCTAAAATACGAAAACAAAAAGTTTGCAACAATGATTTTGATTAAACTTAAAGTAATAAAATAAGCAAACTTTTATACTTTAATAAACCCAATAATACCTATTTGTCTTCTTTTATATTACAGATTAAAAAAAAAAAAAGACACAAACAGAATGAACCAATGAAGAAACCTCGTCGTCGTCTCAACCAAGACACAAGACCAAGAGGCACAAAACTGAATGGACAATATTTAAACTACCCAATTATTACCCTGATTTTATGTTGAAAGAAGCTCGTTGATAAAACACAAGCCTGTACCCAACATAGTATTTCGCTGCCCCCCTGTTTTTCTTTGTTGATTGGCTTTTAAATCAAAACTTTATTTTTGGTAATATTAGACCCTATCTGCCGTTGCGTGTATTCCGACTATAAACGTTGTTTCAAGAGGAGTGCAAAGGAACTCCGTGGACTCTGGACAATTATAAAGGTCGAATAGGTACAGAACTATTTTTCGAATTCCACGATTCAGTGGAGATTTATCCCTGAGCGCTCTCCCTGGTGGGGAGGGCTTTTATGAGAGACTGGTGTGAGGTCTGTCAAGGCAGCCCTACGCAATACAATGGGGTGGAAATGGTACATTTTTGAAAACCTACGAACTATCTTGACAGCGGTCGAGGCTGTGGTAAACTCGAGACCCTTCAGTCATCTATATAACGAGACAAGTGAACCGTAAACCTTAACGCCCGCGTCTTTTCTAACCGGGAAGCGATTAAGCAAGTTGCCACTTGTAGTAACGAGAGAGCAACGTTGATCGGCACTTTCACCGCGGGCCTACAGGCAGAGAAGACAGGTGCAGTTGAAGTAATTATGGAAAAGATGGGCGAAAAAGTATTGTCTATAACTAAGAAATACGAGAAGAACTGTGAAATTTGCCATCCTCTAGGAGCTAAAACGTTGGCGATGTGGTGCTTATCGCTGCAATTCTCAACTACGACTTCTGTGGAAAATCAGAAAGGTCGAAGAAGTTTTCCCTGGCTCTGAAGGCAAAGTACAATCTTTATACGTACGACTTAAGTGTTGTAGGATGTATGAGAAGCGACTTATCGGGATAGATTAAGTGTAACCTCGAAAGTTTTTTTTTTTTATTTTAATCTAGGCTTTTGTGTACCAAGCTGTAGGTATAGGGCAACATGCTTGGCGCATATGCACGACGTCCGTTGCTCTCTTTTCAGACAATAAAATTACGGCGTAGTTTCGTAATTTCTGTTTCTAAACCTTGGTTTCACTTGGAAACGGCGTTTTTTGTTCAATTTTCTTGGCCCTCTCGTTCCGGTCTTTTTGCGGCGAAAACTCTGCATCCTTGCCTGCTCACGTACCGCTAAATCCAAACAAAAACAGCGTATAAAGCGTGTACAGAAGGCAGACCGACCACGGGCAAAACTGCGTATTTCACGAAGAACGCTTTTTTCGAAATGGAGAGCAATTTAGCCTTCCAGCGCTTTTCCTGTTGTGCGCGCGCGCGGGGGAGAAAATCTTTTTCGCACAATCGTAACAAGAAAGCCTAAAAAAATAATTAAAAAGCAAAATACATATATATTTTTTTAACTCTCGCAGATAAGCTTTGCGTGTTATAACTGTGGGAACAGGATCACGCGAGAAAAAAATCACGCGAAAAAAAAAAAAAAGAAGGAAAAGAAAAAAGTAACTCCATGGGAACCTGACCTGCCATTTAGTTCCAATGAAGAGACGCGGCTACTTGACTGCGTTTGCTCGTTCGAGCGCGTATACGGCCTTTAAAGCGTGCTATACAGCCCTGAAGGCCTGTTTCCGTGTCATATCGCTTATGATCGCGGATCGGAACGAGAGTGCATAGTGGGACGCCGGCTACGTTTACGAGGACGCGACCGTATACATAGTAGCGCATCGAATCCACTTTAACCACAGAGCTTACTCGAATTCGTATCCACCGGTAGCGACGCTGTACAGCGACCGTAACAACGCGAGCTCTTAGCCCTAATCGGCTGGAGGATTGGCGTCGTCCAACACCTTGACCGCCCACCCGCAGCCTTGTGTTTGCTTCGAGCTAAGCAATAGCCTCCTTCGCTAAGCCTAAAATGCGGCTTTCTTACTCGTATAAAATCCGACGGAGATGATATGGACATTATATGCCGTGGTGCAGGCGCCTTCATTACGATTGTGACGTAGAAACAGACTTGCACGCTGCTCAATACAGGTAATCAAATTACTTCTAATCGATTGCCTTTTTGGAGTGTAATCATTTGGTTACATTTATCAGGAGGTTCTACTAAGAGCGATTCAATTTATTTTAGAAGTATATGCACTAAAATTACTTGTAACCGCCACTATTTGTTCCTTCCCCTTTATCTAGTGGTGTCCTTCGTTCGTACAACTTTCGTGTACCAATGAATCCTTGAACCAAGTCCCCGACAGGATGTTAGTTTACCAAAATCGATAAATTAACAAGATTATTAGTTCATAATTCAATGGTTCTAATCCAATGACGGAAAGTGTACGAAAGACCCGTTTTCAAACCAACAAATTGAACTATGTCGTTAAAAAAAAAAAGAAGGTATGAAGTAATCGGAAAAGTATAACGGCTACTTATTATATTACAGGGGACCATTACTTCTCTTGCCAAGTAATCGAGGAATCTAATTGAACAGTTTCTTAACGAAGAGTAATTGTAATTGTCATTGATTACTTTTTTTTTTCTTTTTCGAGTAACGTGTATACGAGACTGCGCTAGAAGCAAACGCGTTGTATGTAGTTTTGCCTCTCACCGTTGGGATCGTGACGATCGAACCTCGTGGTCCGTAGCCCACACACACGCAGGGCCCTCTAAGCAACGCAGGGCGTGGCGTGCCCCCTGCATTTCATTATCGCTCCGCAACCAATCAGATTGCGACATTACACGATATAGGAACGCCGGAGAACCAATGGAGAACCGTAAGAAGCGTGAACATAGTGAGCCCCGCCCCGCTTTTCTTATCGCTGCCAGTGACTATAGATCTATTATGGATGTCCAGGCTAAAATAACGATATGGAATCTACGTTTCCATTCGCATCGCCCCTAAAGAAAGATAGATGGCAGAGTATCACGTTTTGCATGCTTTCCGTGTACACAACCTGCTACTTTGTTTTCGGAGAGTTTGAACAGCGGTGCTGGTTCGTTCAGTCTTTACCAGCTTCGTCTTTGTTGCACTTGGGCAACTGAGCGGGATAGAAGCAGCAGCTTCGCATATAAAACAAAGCGGTGTTCGAGAAACAGAAAAAAAAGAAAAAAGAGACGTTTGTCGGAGGAATTTCCTGACGAACGTTTTTGCAAGGTGCGTGGTCAAATGCGTTTGATGTTTGCTTTTCACCGGACGAAGTATTTGAGCTATAGCTAGCTCGATTCAAAACGACCAATACAAAAAAATACGTTTTTTTTTGTTTTTTTTTTGTTTTTGCGATGGACTTTTAAGGGACGAGATACACTACGAACACACAGCAGCTAAGTAAGCCAACTCATGAACGATTTACGATTTGTCGGAGTCTGGGTGATGGAGCAATGTCTCGCCTATATTCACCTTGCAATGCCCCGATTTCTTCTTTTTTTTTTTTTTCACGTTCTTTTTCTATGTGTGATAAAAAAAAATAATTCCTGAACTGACGAATTTAATATCTCTAGAATTAGCAATCGCGATGATAGCGGTGTTAATGTTAGAAATCAGACTTAAAAAGGGATCCGTTAGAAGTAACGGATTACTTGTAATCCGTTACTTTTTAAAGTAATTTTGTAATTGCCACGTTACTTGGCTTTCGGAAGTAATTTGTTACGCAATTTCGTTACAAAATATCGGTAACGAATTACTTTAATTACTCATTACTTTCACGACTGAAAAGCGTCTGGCGCGAGGCTAAGAACGTCGTCTTCGTGGGTACGTACGATACTTCTTTTGGGATGATGGTCGAGTCCACTTTTCACTTTACAGCCCACTGTCAACATAAAAAAAAAAGGGGGGGGGGGGTTAGGCCATCTAAGTAGTGCTGACAGAGAGAGAGAGAGAGAACGGGTAAAAGTGGTGTGATCCGTTTTTTAGACCTATGGCCACCACTTCTCTCGCTCTTTATGCCCTCCCCACCCCTGGCCTCCACGAATATAGGTATGAAAGTGAGAACCGATGAATGATAGATAATCCGTAACCGCCACTTTTTTTCTGATTGGTCAAGTTTTTGGTCATGGAGTGTCCGTCATCTCCATGGCCATTTCTTAATAAGATGTTCAAAATGCAGGGCATTAAGGAGAACGGAAACCTAGAGTTTCAGTGCATATACTTTGTTTGCCAAGAAAACGCAGATTGTCATCAGCAGCAACAACAAGCTCTACCCATGTTGAATTAACCTGAGACTGGGGTAGAGAAGACAGGACGTCTCAAAGTGAGACGTCGTCCTGTTTATTTTCTTTCCCTTCTACGTTTTGATGTTTTTTCTCTACCCCGGTCTCAGGTTAATTCAACGTGGTTAATATTCACCAGCTCGCCTGCACCCTTACGATATTTTCTAACAAGCTCTAATCTACGGGAACACATCAAGATAAGCTGGGACACCTGCACTCTGCATTGGCTACACATGGTAACGTTAGAACTAAGTTTTTCTTTCCTTGTGAATTACAGGTGAAACACCTGACAGAAAAAGGAGCTTTCGTAGATCGCTTCTTTAGCTCCGAATCCCGTAGCGGAGGTAGACGCTGCTACTGAGCATGCGCACCGCTAGCTCGGTCTGCACAATTCCAGGGATCATTTCCGGAGGAAGTAAGCTAGCGGGATGGCGGGTGTGGTTGCAGCTTTCGGTGCCTTGTCCACATACTGGTGAACGGACTGCACCTTCCCTCTTTCTCACATAAATACAATATTTTATTTTTACGAGGACTACCATAATACGAGCGCATGAGAAATAAAAAGTAGTGTTGCAGAACATTTTTGAAAAATATCAAAATAGTTTTTATTGTTTTCTGGATGAGTGTACGGAAAAAGTAACGTGAAAGTAATTTGTAACGTAACGAGTAAAGTAATCCGTTACTTTTCAGCGAAAGTAATTTGTAACGGTAATCCATTACATTTAAGGCTCGGTAATTTGTAATTGTAATTCATTACATTTTTGAAGTAACGAGCACACGTCTGTGCGAGATGATAGTTCTGGGCTTAAAAATTCCGCTATAGTTCGCTTCAGCTTCAGTCCATGTGGTGTCATCCGCTTAGGCAAAGCATGGGCGACAGCGAAATAACTGTGACTTAGTGCGTGCTCTTAAATGTGCACAGCCATCAGCAAACATCTTGCGGGATTGATTTCAGAAGGAAGTTGCGGTGAGGTGACCCCCGATAGATGCGTTGCAAATTAGTGTCTCCTAATAATTATATGCCTTTTACGCGGATTTCCGGCCAGCGCAGCACTACCACTTACGATGTGCATTGGGCCGGCTTTCTTGGAGTGAGCTGCAAAGATTTACCTGAGCAAATATGAGAAGAAAAAGTCAAAGGCGCGTGTGGGTAATGTAATTAAGACATGTCAAATAAAATGCCTATGCCACGCTGTTTTTTTTTTTTTTTCCTTCGTCTAAACAAACATTGGGAGATGCGTTTGATTGGAGTGCATGGAACTACTTTGCCCGAAAAGGTGATATCGTTTTTGCAGACACGTCAAACTGTCTAATGTTCACGTTACTTGAAAGCGGGGTCATTTGACTCTGGTGGCGAGATTCTTTCGCGATGACTCTACCAACCTCACAGAATCAGATGACTTCCCGCGCGCCAGGTGGGGTCACTTGAGTTCAGGCATTTACTATTATCATTTGACTCCAGTGCTTTCGAGGGAGTCCGAATCGCATCGGACTCCTTTTTGCTGCCAAATGGAGTATACCTCGGCGCTATCGCGCATAAATGGGGAGTCAAAAGCGCATTTGACACCACCTAGCTCACTCCCTTTTTTTCTAAGAGTGCAGACGCAGCCGACCCTACGAGCTGATGGGACGAATTAAGCGGTGTCAAAAGTGCAAGTCACTGGGCCTTTTCTGTTTATGATGGGTTCAGCTATGAGAACACGGACAGGACCAATACTATGACGGTGCGTGCGTTTTTGTCTGCTAGGTCTCGTCAACTCGTATAGCGTCGTCGGAAATTCAGATTTGGATCTCAAGCATTCCCGTCATTCAATCGGGAATCGGAACCGGTTGATCGGACACCATTGACAGATAATAGGGAGTTTTCGTAAATCCTTTTCGCCTTCGCGCTACGCTCTTTGCAACCCGCTATGATAGCCAGGACTCTACAGTCAAAGCCATCGGCGCGCGAGCGCACTAGCGGCTTCTTTGTTGAGGAGGGCTTAGCGGAGGAGAAAACGCGGTTTGCGAAAACTTCTTAATAAAAAGGAGGTTTTACGTATTTTGCTCGTGCGTCTTTATAGTATATGCTCGCACATAAAAACGGGTGCCCCGAAAAGGTACGAGATTTGTTTGGTTTGTGCATTTTCTAGGTTGTCGGCTACATATCGGTCAAGTTCTTCCGGTTGTTCCCCGTTGGAATTCATACCTTCCCTTTTCTTCGTAGAGTGGATGCAAGTCCGGGTGTCTTACTAAAGAAAACACTACGCCGTTATTGCACCTCTGCAGTCTCCACTCCGGATATCCAGCCGGTCATTTACACACCGGAAGTCGACGAGCGCACGTGATGTCAGATCCGACTCGCCAGCCCCCTGGGCGACACCTGGTGCCTGGACGCGGCCACCCGATATGAACTCGCATCGCGTGCTGTCAGTGGGTGCGGGATACGGGAGGGGGGGGGGGGGGGGGTGGAAAGTTGGTTGCATTTTCTCATTAAAACCGTTTATAGAGGGCAAAGTGGGCAAGTACAAGAGCTGGTCACCGCTTTCTCTCTACCCCCCCCCCCCCCCCCCCCCCCCCCCTCGCCTGCAGCCTAACCCTTCTCGCGTCACTGACCATGCGAGCACTACTAGAGATTAGTTTATAAAGCTCTTTTGGGAGTACGTGGGACCAAGAGGGAGGAGGGGGGGGGGGAGGGGGGCGGCGGCGATGGGACGGAAAACGAGGGGGGGGAGAGACAAGAGGGCCGAGTTGGAGCCCTAAACAGTGTCTGAACAATAGCACTAAAAAAAAAAAAAAAGGGCGACTGATCTATTTACTTGTTGTAAATGCGTTTCGCGAGAAGTTGTACCAAGCGTGACCACCTTCCTGAGTCTCCTTTTTTTTCTCCCCTCTAGTTGCTTATTTGTTACGAATGCCGTTTGTTTCAGCGCGCATCACCGATCACGTATGTGCGAGCCCGCTGAGTTTCCCAACTTACTATACACTCCGTTAACCTATAAGATAGACAGTGCGATGGGAGCTACACGCGCTCGCCGGACAAATCAACCGCTTACCCTTCATCTCTTGACCCCGCTCTCTGTGCGTGGGAACGGGCGGTAGCGTGATCACGTGGTGAAATTCGGACGTATACGACTTCTCCAACGAATACGTGGCTTTCACCGGACCGTCAGCTTAGGGGGGAACAGAGTATATAGTATACGTGAACCTCACCGTTGTCGTTGTTGGCGCAGCCTATTCCAGGCTCCACTCTCTTTGTTTGTCTGCGGTTCATCTTACTGTCTATGAGTGATGGGCACTTTTCTTGTTGATATGTTTATTCCCCGAAGCTATAACGGAACCGGAGTGCCGTTTTCAAATGACCCAAACTAATGACAAAAGAAAAAAGAAGATGTAGGATTGAGCGCCCGTTTATCTATGGTTCTACGGTTACCGATCCAGACCATGATCCCCGCCGGTTGAGTAGAAAGTTTAGCGATGCTCATACAAGTTCTTACTACAAAAAGGTAACTAATTACGGTTGATCATTATTACCTTGGAAAGTAAATGAGCCTGTTTCTCGTGGCCAAATCCCAAAAAAAACACGTTAATTTTTTCCTTAATACAAACACGTCCTTTTTGTTCTTTTACTCTTGAGGTTTGCGTTACCGGTGATGGACAGGAGATTAGTAGTACCTTCTAATCTCCTTTGCAGAAAAATAAAAAAAAATAAAGGTTGTGTTGCAGGCTAGCTGGTGAACTTTAATACTTAAAAAGCCCGAGACAGGGGAAAATGAAGGGACAAACTAAACGAAGTCTTGTTGTGTTTTTACTCTTCCTTCTCCCCTGTCTCGTTTTTTTTTTTTTTTTTTTTTTTTTTTTTAAAGTATGAACGTTGCAAAACAAGTTGCTGTGAAGTCAGCTGAAGAAACTTTCTGTAGTTTGCTCGTCTTCAGGCTTGCAGGACGCAATTTCCGCAAGCAATGATATCTACTTCCCGTCTACATGAGTAAGTATGGCAATCCTGTCCTAGTTTGTCGTTTTTGCGCTTCCGCTAAGTAAGACACTGCACTACCAAAAATGAGGACAGGACAAAAAAAAAAAAAAAAATAAAATGAAGAACTTAAATATTGCATTTATTTTCTTTCGGGAGATTATAAGGAAGTCCCACTCCGCTGTTACATAGAAATATAACGAATTACAAGCAACAGTTCACTCGAGATTCGTGACTTTGAAATTAAAACGCAGAACTTAACATTTATTTAATTCGTCATGACTCGCAACTCGTCAATGTGAATATATACCATAAAGGGGGTTATGTGTAAATCGCTATGTCGGAGTGATTTATCGCAAAATCCGAGAACATTCCTTTGTCCTAGTTTAACGCTAAAAAAAAAAAAAAAAAAATTGTGATGGCAGTGCGCAGGACACGTTCTACCTAAATCTTGCTAATGTACCTGGAATGATCTGCGATGGCGCTGCGACGTCTTTGGTCACCTCACACAAGGCGTGAAAATGCCGCTTCTGCGTGTGTGTGTGTGTGTATTCAGTCGATCTGGTGTGCTTTAAGTGCGGATGCAGGCTTGATATACGTCCCGATGTCTCCCCTGATCGACGCAATTAACGACGGTGAGCAAAAAAGAAAGTAAAAAAATGGAGAAACTCGTTTGCCATTGAGGGTTTGTTTGTTCAGTGGGTGGGCCGTTCGCGTGAAAGAAGAACGGCTGTTTTCACACAAAGGGGGGGGGGGGGGGGGGGGGGCGATTTCGAAACCGATCGCAGGCCATGCCATGCGCGCCTCGGACTGAAAAAAAGATGACCGGTGCTGAGCGACACATCTTAGAAAGTACTAGAAAGTAGCGTAATCAAAATCTTCGATTAACCGAAAAAATATCCTTGTCGCCATGTACGAGGAGGCCACGTGCGACGAGGTTATTTGTTTTCCCCAAAACACGGTTTGCGTTCGGCGCCTGCGCAGTAGCGACGACGCTATTTCTTTGAGTGCGCCAAGCTTTTGGGCACTCTATTTCAGAAATCACCATTCACTTCACGCTAC
This sequence comes from Ixodes scapularis, assembly GCF_016920785.2. Lineage (NCBI taxonomy): Eukaryota > Metazoa > Arthropoda > Arachnida > Ixodida > Ixodidae > Ixodes > Ixodes scapularis. Next base: position 18,071,393 of record NW_024609868.1, read on the forward strand.
TCACGCACGGAACCTCTCAGCGGAACGCTGTGGAGCGCGTACAACCAGCGATTTAAGTACAGCGGAACGCAAACGTGCATATGCAAGCAGCTGCAGCGCAAGCAAACTGCTCCCAGCAATCTAAAGAAACAATCCGGTATTCGCTCGAGCCAATCTCGCAATTCCGGACGCTGGTGGCGGCTAAATTGCCGCGTTTTCTTTTTTTCTTTCGGGTTTTATGGCGAGTATAATTTTTCGAGGTTTTTAAGAAGGCATTGTACTAATATTTAACAACAAAAACAAACAAGTGAGAGCTATTTTCGGTAAGTCCATGCGTGACAGAACAAATGCAACTGGAATGTTTGTTTCAATTTATGGTGACATTTCTTTCTTTTACGGCACCTACACTCAGCCGTGTCAATCTGCAGCTGTAGAAAATATATAGCCACACAGGATAGCCGAACCGCATGGGCATTCCCCGCTCCCAACATGAAATTCAACGAGTCTCATGAATCGAACAACATATATTGTATGTACGTACCCAGCGGTGCCGCGTTGTCCGAACAGGAGTTGAGAAAGATCTCAAATAGCACAGTACGTCCAATATACAGTGTCCATGATAGCGAGTGCACGACGATCAGAAGAAACCCGGCTTGTTTCGGGAAACGTTTTGAACAAAGCTGCTTTTTTTTTTTTTTTTTTTGCACAGCACCAAGGCAAATTATCAAACGTGCGAATGTGTCTATTTCATCCCCATAGCCAGGAGACGACCCTATTTGCTATTTCTCGCGAAGACCAGGAACGGAACATAGCCGGGAAGGCTTTTCGAACATTATCTTAACGAAAATAATCCTCGAAAGACGTAGAGCGGCCCGTTTCGCGGGCTTCTAGATGTTCGCTTTCTGCAGCTCGTTTCCTGCGAAGGCTGAGCAGACTACCAGCCCTGGTATTCACTGGTTTTCACAGTAACAGATAAGACAGAAAGGGTAAGCATCCTGAACGGGCAAATAAAGTAAATAATTTAAGGAAAAGTCGGTAAACTCCGAGTGCACATTGCAGGTGGGAAGTCGCGCTGACCGGGTTTCCACAGCTCAGGCGGATAGCAGAAAGTTTCGGCTGATAGGTGTCGCTCCAGTCCCAAAATGGCGGCGGCCAGAGAGCTCTCTTTGCAAAGGTCTGGAAACTGCTCTGCATTAGCGTTGCGTGCTCCACGCTGCGCATGTGCGCCCTCGCCATTCGCCCCTCTAAGACTAAGACGAAAGTTTGGGGCTCTTCGCACGCTCAGTCTGGAACACGCAACTCTAACCCGCAGTGCTTGCTTTTGCCTGCCTTATATACGCAATACTTAGACGCACTATTAAGAAACAGATATACCTAAAATGATAGCCGGGTGCTGGATTCTCTCTTTATTCAACGCCGATGATCACGCTTAATTGGTCTGTTTATCACGTCACACAAAATTGTTGCGTTGTTTTTCTTAGACGATATAACGCAATTCAAACTGTTCTCTATAAAAAAATATATCAAGATACAAATCAGGCGTATGTTTTAACACTAAATTATTTTGCGTAATACAAAAAAAAAAAGAAAAAAAAAACTTAAAGCGTTATCTGTGTTTGTGTTGGGGAGCGCCGACTCGTGAGATCATCTATTACGAGCGCCGCCAGCTCGCCGCCGACAGCTTCGATGATCGCGCAGTCGGGTGCATGCCGTCGATTTATGACTCGTTTCCGGGTAAGTTGAAAAAAAAAGAGAAGTAATAAAACGATCAGGCGCAAAACGCACTCGGTAATAGTGTCGACTTTTCAAAGTGCTGAAAACAGTCGCTCCATTTCGCGCGACCATTGTTTCGCTTATTGCTCGTTTTTCTGTAGCGTCTTGTATACTTTTTCTTTTGTCCGTTTTGATCTGAGTTTGAACCGTCGTTGAAATCGTTCAACAAATTGTGTATACGTAAAAAACAAACAAAGAAAAAAAAATACAGAAAGGGTTTTCTCGGCAGTCGTTTTGAGCGAAAAGCGCTAGCTATTACTTCTCTCCGTCAATCGGTGGTCGCTGACTGAATATACTTTTCCAAGGACGCTCGGTTTTTCGTTTTTTTTTTCTTTTTTGCTCGTACCCTGAGTGATTGAAGCAACTTTTCTTGTTTTCTTTTTTTCCTCCGCGTTTTGCGGAACATAAGTTTTTTCCTTCTTCGTGTTTTCGCTATTTATGTTTTGCTTCAGAAGCACGAGAGCGAAACTACATATATGTTCCGCGACAAAGAAACTTTCGCTCTGTTTCCTACCGAATTAACGTTCTTCGGGAAAACATTTCAAGCGTTAGAAAGCTCGTTTATAACCGTGCGAACGGCGTGCACTAAACTCAACGCTTTTTTTTTTAAATTTTTTTTTGGCTTTATTACGCAGCGCTTGTTTTGACCCGCCTTCTTTATCTCGAAAAATTGATTCGCATTATCCGGCGTTTTGGGCGCCCCATTCTGCTCGATTCTTTTGTCAATTCGCTTCTTCACTCGATATATATTTCCTTTTTCTTTTCAAAATAAATATTTCAAGTTCATTCGACAGGCTGTCTTCCTTGCAAACGCTAGGAGCGTGACAGTGAAGTATGCGCGCGGACATCAATCTCGTTTTCCTCGGCGAGAATGTTTTGTCTCTCTTTGTTATAACTCTTATAGTTATTTGTTCCTTGGCGCGGCTGTCAAGCGAACGGGGTGAAACGGCTTTTAGACCGTGACTTGAACAAAATGTTCGGAGCCATACAAAATGCGTCCTACAAAAGAGGCTTTTCTTTTCTGGTTTTGTAATTTAATATTGTCACACGATCACGGCGCATAAAAAACGTCGCTTTCGTCGTGGCCCACTATCGTATCGCTAGAAACTATATACACTAAACTTACATTCTAAAATCAGGCTTTCAATCACAGTTATTTTCTTGAGTATAGCTCGCAAAAAAACGTTATCGGTCATTACCTAAACCATGGCCTGCACAATCATGCACCCCTTGGTTTGGGTCCCTCGTACCACCTACCGATAAAGACGCGAGAGGGAAGTGTGAAGGCGTCGCCTGGTCCCAGTGGGCATTCAAAACAGGCGCGATCTGGAGGCTCATGCGTGAAAAGGAGGAAAGCGGTTGAAATGCACGCGGCTTGGGGTTGTGGTGGTTGCTGAGCGTGTGCTTGCTGCTACTGCGAGTTTCTACAAACAGCTTCCGTAAAGCCGGAGTCACGCTGCTTATGCATCATACAAAAGACAGTCTGCATACAGATTCGAACGCGAGTCACCGCGAGATCCGTGCTTTGAATGCCGCATGGCAATGAGTTCAAGGAGAAACTTGGCACGCGGCATTCGAATATCGCGGTGACCCGTGTTGGCAGACTGTGTTTTGTAATGATGTATGAGGAGTGTGATCCCGACTCAACGTGTGCATTGTGTTTCACGGTATACCGTTCCATATTCGGCGAGCTGTTTGCAGCCACGTTAGTGAGCCTCTTTCCCCATCTTCTTCCTAGCGTTTGCATGTAAGCGATTCTTGATAATCGTCGAATTTGGTGTTGCTAGATCTGCGAAGCTTGGCAGGATCAGGAAAACAGAACTCAACAAGCGTAATCGGCAGCATACCATTTGGGTTGCACAATCCCTCGTTTACTCCGGGTTCTACCCGTGGAATCGAGCCGGCTAGAAGGGCGGTGGTACACCGTACACCTGACGGACGTTTGCGAATGTTTGAGCGGGCAGTACGTCACACGGAAAGTCCCAGTATACCCCTATCGAACGTCTGACCTTTACTATATAGAAGCTGTGGAATTGGAATGCACAATGTCGATCTAAAACCGTAACCTCACGGCGCACTTTCTGGGTTTGGTTAAATTAAAAAGAAATATAACAACCCCCTCCCCCCCCCCCTGCCCCGAAAAAAAAAGAAAAAGAAAAAACAGAAGCGATAAACATGATGTTGCGTTTTCGTCGCTTGATCCGTCGGCTTTCAAAGTTTCTACGCTTCAACGATCGCCATCTTATGTAATCACTTGCGAGTTCCGCGGTGTCAGTTGTTCCACCAGTGTGCAGTGGTTCCGATGTTCTAACAGTAGGCACGTGACTTTTAAAAGGGGTCCACTCCATTAAGGCGCCGTTAAATGTATGTATCGGAAAATATGAATGAAGGCACCCACAAATGCTTCACTTTCCGCTCGCTTGAACCGCGGATAAATCTCTCTATTAGCGTCGGTCAGTTCGAGACAAAGACGCTGGCCGTCCCCGAAGAAAGCGAGCGTCCCAGTGAGGAAGAAAGAAGCTTCTTTTGTACATATATATTTCAGCGACTGGCAGTGCTACGGGCGGGAAGCCTGTGAGGCGCGGCCGCTCGCGCCAACAGCCGCGGAACGAAGAACGTTGATGGAGCTCTTTTTCGCCGCATAAAAGAAAAGCGTGAAATTGCCCGAGCCGCGTCATATCTGCGTGCGAGGGGAGCCGCCGCGCTTTCGTGGAAACGGGTGAGGCGAGCTCGCTCGGCCACGCATCTGAACTTGGATACGGCTACGACTGGCGCCACGCGCCGGATGAACCCGTAGTGCAATCCAACAGTTCGCCGATGCTCTTGGTGTGGACGCGTTACGCACTAAACGAAAGCGGCACCATCTTCTGCGTCTGCTTCTCAACAGGCTTTTGCTGGATGGTATCGCATAAATGAGCGCAAAGTGGAGCATATGTGGAGACATTTAGGCTTCAGCATGTGGGATCGGTTGCCGAGTGTTGTCTTTTTGTACCTTGGCTTTCCTTTTCTTTGTGCATGTTTTTCTCCAGTATGCTTGTCTATTGTTGCTAGGGATGCCGCGAACCTCCCCAAGTTCGGGTTCGAAAGTGTTCGGAATATTCGAACCTCGCGAAGGTTCAAATTTGAAAAGTTCGCAACTTTTAGAACCTCGCTGAGGTTCGTACTCGAATAATTCGGAAATGCTAAGGTCTCTGAAAGTTCGAATTCGTAGATATCGAATTTCTTTTATAGCTAAATATGAACACTTCGAATTTATTCAACAGTGAAGTTCGAAAAATCAAATCTTTCGATTTTTTCGAGGTACAAGCGCGAAAAGTTCGTAAGTTTCGATTTTAAGTTCCAATTCTGAATTTCACTGATGGAAACCAAATTCTACAGTTTCAAACTAAGTTTTCATGAATTCATCTCAAAGATCACGAAATATTCTACAAGTTTTACTGAAAACGCTGCTCATTTCTCTTACGCCGTGAATATACTCCTTCCTTCTCAGTGCTGTGGTACTGAAGGTACTACCTTTATTACTCGTTCTTTGTCGTAACTTATGAAACAAGCGTTAAACTGGTTGCACGGTTCATTGTAAAGCCCTGAAGCGGTCAGGTGAACGTACTTCCTACTTATTGGCAAACTGTAGCAATCCGATCAAACGTGGCCTAAATGCAATGCTTGCATAAGACAACTAGATATGCGGGACAACGCATTCACATTAAGCCATCCAGGCTTACCGAAAATGCTAGTTGCTCTGGGCGTTTATTTTTGGAGGGATGGCCCGTGAGATGCAGTATTTACTGAACACAGGCAGAGCACCCGACACAAGTAAACGTTGAGGAGAATGAAACCAGACTAAATTAGGGGACCACCCGGCCCAATACAGCTGATCAGGTCACAACCAGTTGTTATCGGGCTAACCATACTGCCGCTGCCTGGAACTTTCCTTCTTCGATGAATAGAGAGCTCTCCAATACAGACTGCTACTAAAGATAATAAAGTAAGCGCCAATTCAGCGTTCGCTGTAGCGCATCGGCGTCGATCACCGCAAGCGCCTTTCCTTAACGCGAGGAAATCGAGGGTCTTGCGTTCAAAAATAACTAATGCTATGAAAAACGCTCCCAGCGAAGCGCCTTGGTTGAATTTCAAGACTACATATCAGGGATCTGTTGGCTTACAGGTTACTAGGATCGGGGCAACCTACGGAGTTGTGCGCGAGGGAGGCTCTGTGCGGAACTCGAAAGAAAAAGTACGAGGCCGAGGTCAGACCATCACCAAAGCGGTCGATCATTCAGCGCCTTACCAGCGCCTTACCAGCGCGTCGTTGGTGACACGATCAGCTAACGGGAAGACTCTCAGTGCAATTTTAACTCCACTTCACTCGTTGACATCTCGTGTTATTTATATTTGTTGGCTGTAACCTATGGGGGTGAACTTGGTTCGAACTTTGTCGAACTTTTGCTCAGAAGTCGGAAGGTCGTCGAACTTTTGAACTCAACAGATTTGGAAGGTCTACAGTCTTCAAAATTTCCTTAGCGTAATAAGTTCGAAAATGTAGAATTTCACAACGTGAAAGTCGGAAGCTAAAAAACAATCGAATTTCTCAGCGCCAAAAGTCCGAAAGTTCGATAATTGACGCATTTCTTTATGTAATAGATTCGACGTTTCGAAACTTGGCGAACCTTTCGAACCCATTCGTTCTACTCCGAACCTCAGGTTCGAGCAAAAAGTTCGCAGCATCTCTAATTGTTGTACGCAAAAGGTTGACGCGGGATCTAGTGGAACTGCTGATGCCGATACCAAAATTTGGGGCGGTATATATTGGAGCCCCAGGCCACGATGTGCCCAAATGGGTTGAACTGACCTTTGCCGCTCTAAAATTTAAAACAGTTTTTTTTTTGTTTAACTGTACAGTGGGAACTTGCCTGTAAAAACGTTTTTAGAAAAAAAAAAAAAAACGGTTACCTGTTTACTGGACGCTAGATTGTAATTTGTGCATAAAACCGGAGATTATCGAGCATTTCTATTTAGATTACTGGGACGCATTCCTTTATTCCTTTACTCGGACGTGCTCGAGCAAACCATTAAGAGCTCCCATTATCACCTCACGATATATTTTTTTTTTTCTTTAGACAGTGAGCAGGGTACCGTATGACACCATCATGCGCCTGGGGCCCCATAGTGTCTGGAAAACCAGGTTGGCGGGGCGGCATGCTGATATGTCCAAGTTCGCACTGCCTGTGAGTGCTTTATCCAGTCAATGAAGCGCCTCAGAAAATTCTATATGAACATTAGCGGCGAGAGTGGTTGTCAGTTGTAGACGATTTGGCAAACTTAAAAAGGGTACGGAAATGAAATGACGTGGCCGCGAGCTCTCTACCTCGCGATTCAAAATCGGCCAGCGAGAAGCACATTGCGTATACATTGCACTCGTGACGTCAATGGCTCCTGCATGGCCAAGGGTACTGTAATTACGAGCTTTGCCGCTTGGTGGCGCCAACGCGTGACAATCTCACCTAGTAGTAATAACTGAGGACTGTATGCCCTATGGCCTATACATAGCTTGCCCGCAACGTTATTTGAGGCCATGCCGGTATTTTATGTGTCACGAGCGTTCGGTTTCACCGCGTTAATTTCACACCGCAGCTCGAGGGAACCAGTAACTAGAAATAACCGTCAGTACACTGCAATGGCGAAACTTGCAAGATATGTATATGGGTGTTTTCATCTCAAATCGGGCAGGCTCAAAAGGTCTAATTTTTAATTTTCACGAAAAAAGTATATGTTTTGGGGTTATTTCTCAAATGAAGGAGGGCGCAAACCGCATGTTCTCCCGATTTTTTGTTCTCGAGTTACGAAGCGTAGCAGCCGCAGTGGCAGAAACTATTGTTTTTGCCTGCCGTCGCATTTCGCGTGTTTGACACCCTTTTCTGACGCTATTGGTTTCTCTACACCCCTTTAACTTTTCCCCATCATTTAATAGGTATTATAAAGATACCTTGATGTATTCAAATATTTTTAGGAATTCGATTGTTTTCTAAAATACGTGTAAAACTCGTCACTCCGGTCGCTTTTTGGTCAACTTTGACAGGTCATTACTTTGTCTATACTTAAGGTACATTTTCTCTCCTTGGCTCTACAGAAAGCCCAAAGCAAGCGCAATATAGATATAATAATATCATTATTATCTGTCAACTAGCCTCTCCGCTACCTTCACGTAAACGTTGTAAGAAATAACAAATGTTGAAAGTTTGAGGTCGATGTTCTCAAAAACCCCATTTTTTTAAATTTTTATTTTTTAAATTATTTTAGACATTTTAGTCGACTACAGGAAAAAACAATCTAGAAATGTAATATTTTGGTTGTATGTCCTCTATTTGAGCCGCAATCGCGTGAAATGTGTGAAAATTTTTTTTCACAACGTTTACATGAAGGTAGCGGAGCGGCTACTCAGCAGATCAGAATCATATTACTATATCTATACTAGGCATGCTTAGGGATTTCTATAGAGCCCAAGAAATAAAATGTAACATAAGTACAGACAAAGTAATGACCTGTCAAATTTGACCAAAAATCGACCTGAGTGACGAGTTTGACATTTTCTTTAGAAAACAATCTAACCATTAGAGACATTTGAACACGTGGAGGTATTTAAATAATACCTATTAAACGAGGAGGAAAAGTTAAAATGGTGTAGAAAAAAACACTAGCGGCAGCAGAGGGTGTCAAACACGCGACCAGCGACGGGAGACAAAAACACTAGTTTCTGCCACTGCGGCTGCTACGCTTCGTAACTCGAGAACAAAAAATCTGGGGAACATGTGGTTTGCGCTTTCATTCATTTGAGAAAAGCCCCTAAAACATATATTTTTTTCGTGAAAATTAAAAACTACACCCTTTCAGCCTGCCCGATATGGGAGGTTTCATATCAAATCGGTCAGACTAAAAAAGTGTGATTTTTAATTTTAACGACAAAAATATATGTTTTGGGGTCATTTTTCAAATGAACGAGGGCGCAAACGGCATGTTCCCCAGATTTTTCGTTCTCAAGTTACAAAGCGTAGAAGCCGCAGTGGCTGAAACTAGTGTTTTTGCCTGCCGTCAGAGGTCGCGTGTTTGACACCCTTTGCGGGCGCTATTGTTTTCTCCACACCATTTTAACTTTTACCCTTCATTTAATAGGTATTATAAATATAACTTGATGTATTCAAATAGTTTTAGGAATTTGATTGTTTTCTAAAAAACATGTCAAACTCGTCACTCCGGTCGCTTTTCGGTCAAATTTGACAGGTCATTACTTTGTCTGTACTTAAGGTAAATTTTCTTTCTTTGACTCCACAGAAAGCCCAAAACAAGCCCATTGTAGATATAATAATATCATTATTATCTGCCGAGTAGCCGCTCCGCTACCTTCACGTAAACGCTGTGAAAATTAACAAATGTTCACACATTTCACGAGATTGCGGCTCAAACAGAGGACATACAACCAAAATATTACATTTCTAGACTGTTTTTTCTTGCAGTCGACCAATATGTCTAAAAGAATTTAAAAAATAAAAATTTACAAAAATGAGGTTTTTGAGAAAATCGACCTCGAACTTTCAGCATTTGTTATTTCTTACAACGTTTACGTGAAGGTAGCGTAGCGGCTAGTCGACAGATCATAATAATATTATTATATCTATAATGGGCTTGCTTTGGGCTTTCTGTAGAGCCAAAGAAAGAAAATCTACCTTAAGTACAGACAAAGTAATGACCTGTCAAATTTGACCAAAAAGCGACCGGAGTGACGAGTTTGACATGTGTTTTAAAAAACAATCAAATTCCTAAAAATATTTGAATACATCAAGGTATCTTTATAATAGCTATTAAATGAGCGGGCAAAGTTAAAAGGGTGTAGAGAAAACAATAGCGTTATCAGAGGGTGTCAAACACGCAACCTGCGACGGCAGGCAAAAACACTAGTTTCTGCCACTGCGGCTTTTACGGCTCGTACCTCGAGAACAAAAAATCGGGAAAACATGGGGTTTGCGCCCTCCTTCATTTGAAAAATGCCCCCAAAACATATATTTTTTTCGTGAAAATTAAAAATTAGACCCTTTTAGCCTGCCCGATTTGAGATGAAATCACCCATATAAGATATTCAGTGGGTGCATATTTGAGCGCGTTGTTCACAGCGCATGTCTTGGGGAAAGGGGGCGGGGGGGGGGGGGGGGGGGAGTGGTATGGTTGGCTTGGCAGAGGTCCTCAAATCAAACTCATACCTAACGTCTGGAAAGAACGGCGATCTGGATGTGTGGAATGCGCATTGGTGAAGCTCTGTGGAAGTTAGCATATACAACGCAGTAGACAAGCCAGCGTTCTCCGCCAAGTCACGTTCAGGACTAAGTAACTCCACGAGAAAGCCATAGTGCCGCGAACTGGTGCTGCTTCTTAGAGGTCCATGACGTGGCGGCATTTAAACGGAGCCTCACAGACCGCCACAAGGCACAATCTTGAAGCATCTTCATTCGTTTTAAAAATAATTTTCTTGACTTTTGTACTGTTGGGCCGCTGCCACAACATAGACCATATATAACTGTTGCTGTCCTTTTCTTCTTCGTTCTTACTTTTTTTTTACATATCAGTGTATGTATTGCAAAGAACCCAGCAGACCTGGGCTCGATCTGCACACCTGCCCGTTTCATTCTGAATGAGCACCGTAGCGCTGTGCGGTCGTGTGTCAATACACTGCTTGATTCACGTCAAAACCCCAGGCTAGCAGTGGTAGTGCACTGGCTAAATTCATCATCTACTACAGCGTGAACCGGTGCCGCCGCACCTCAAAGGTCCCCCCAGACCGACCCTAGGCTCTATAAAAACAACCGTCATCTCTTTGTTTTTTTTAGGTTTTAGCGTGGTTTTAGCACGGTTTCAGCTCAACGAGCGTGCTTCATATTATCATCACGCAGTTAAATTTTTTAACCCGACTTTTATAAAAAAAAAAAAGAAAATGAAAAACTCCAGGGCCCAGCTGTACGTTTCAGCAACGCTTGTGAACGGTACACAAAGTTTAAAGCTATATGTAGAATATATAAGCCTAGAAGGCTCGTTTCAAATGGGCCCTAAAAGAAGGATTTCGCCGACGAGAACCGAATCCCAAGGCCAATTGGTTGTTAACTGGACATTCTACTTACTGCGCTAAAAAGCGCTTCGGAAAGAGCGGATTCCAACGGAAAAGCTGTGCTCAGCGATATTACACTTAGGATTTACGCATGCCTAATGATGCTGACAAGGACCGGGAAGTTGGTTGGTTGGTTGGTTGGTTGGTTGGTTGGTTGGTTGGTTGGTTGGTTGGTTGGTTGGTTGGTTGGTTGGTTGTATTGTTTGCCAGACGTGACATTTGCCTTTTGTTGATGATGTGAGCGGGACGGGCCTGGCACTAGCCACACACATCATGTGTGGTTAGCGTCACCCCAAAAAAATGACGCACAGAATAGATATAAATTGACTATATAGTGGCAGCAGTCTTTCTTCTTTTTTTTTTACATTTTTGTTTTACATTTTTGTAAAACAAAATGTTTTACATGTTTGTACTGGAACCTGTACTCCAATCCCATTCGTTGTAATGCGAGGGATCAAATAGACCCTGACCCGATGTAAACGTGGAACTGCGCTGCATCTCAGGTGGAAGTCAATTTATTTTTGAGTTTCTATAAATGTCTAACACGTAACTTCATAAGAAACGAGCGACCTACATAATACAAGGATACTTTTGAGTTCGGAGATATACAGCAGGTGAAAGGAAAGTTTTATACCCTTGTAAATTATGTAACCTATGGAGTCGCCATTTACGAGGTACAATCGAAATGTCATTTTAATGTAACTAACAACCTAGTTAAATTTCGTGATAGAGGCTTTACGAGGTCTTACTTTATAAGCCAGCGAAATCTCAAAGAGGGGTCAACATAAGCGATCCATGTTTGAAATTCAAGTCGGTACCAAAGAACTGTGAAACAGACAAAAAAAAAAAAAAAAAAAAAATCTGACCAGCTTATTAAGTCTTTTATTTTTCGACGGTTTTGAAAAGTGGTTTATAACTTCCTTTGTGAATGTTCAATGCCGGGACGACCACTGTAATATTGTGCGCATAGGCTCTATTAGGGAGTTTTAGAATAACGTACGCAATTTTAGCGCACGCTAGCGCTAAATTTAGCGCTTGCATTAGCGCCCGCGACTCGAGAGTGTTTTAGAATAGCGTTTCTCCGTCGCGACGCAAAAGCCCAAGCATCTCGCGCTTGCGACGCCACCAAGATACAGTTACAATTTTTATTTCGCACACGAAATGCTGTAACCTTAGAGACAAACAAGTTTTTTAGTCACGAGTACGATTTTAGATTTGTTTAAACACGAGAATGCGACGCGAGCAGTTGACCGGTCGTGCCCGCTTGCGTCGCCTCGGCAAGAGAGGTCTCGCGTACTGACCTTCGCACATCGTACCTTCGCCGAGAAGTGTTCGCGCGTCGCAAGCATCAAGTTGCCGGTGATCGTTGCCAAACCGAGTACAATTTCGTCTCGTATTGAAAATCGCAGTCGCGAGGATGCCGCCGACGTCGCACTCACGACGCTGCCTCAGCAGCCGCCGACATAATCCTGGAAGTCGCCATTTTTGCTTAACTCTGCTCGTCTTGGCTTTAGCCAACTTCTCATCATGAATCCTCCTTGGAGAAGCGCAAAGGCTCTTTGCGTACGCACGCTATTTCCGAGAAATAGCGCACGCTAAAATTGCGCACGCAAAGCGCAAAACCTGGTTTGCGTTCGGAGCATGCGCAGTGGCGACGACGCTATTCTTTGCGTGCGCAAAGCTTTAGCGTGCGCTATTCTAAAACTCCCTATTACCTCAGCTAGTTTTGGGCACCAACACGACTACCGCTTTAATCTGCATTTCGTACACGCTCACTGGTGCAGTCCCCAGAAACAATCTCATAGTCATCGCGGCAGTATGTTTTTCCAAATACCTTCCCCCGCACATTACGGCATGCTCCCAAACGCAGTCTGTGGTATTGTTCGGGAAACAGCGGAAGTAGAAAAAGAGGATGATTAGATCTATTCAGTCTGTTTTTACCATCCTACTTGCACACCGCACAAACGGCGTTCTCAACAAAAAAAGAAAGATAAAAGTCGAAGACAAGCATAATCACGCCCGCGCGCCAACTCAGGGACGTCTGCATGCACACGCCACGGCATTAGCGAGAATTAAATAGAAGCGCGCACGCTCACAAATACGCGTAAATACTAAAGAAATAAAAGTATATAAAACAAAACAAACGGCCCCGGGTTTGAATTGTCTTTCGGTTCATTTTCATTCCGCAACGTGCGGGGGCGAGCACAATGGTCAGAAAACTGCAACCTCCGTCGGAAAAAACTCCAATCTCCATCGCGTGCCGACTTGCCTGTTTCCACGTTGGCGCGCATGCTCGGTGGCGCTTTCCACCGAGGTAACAAAAAAACAAAAAACTGTTTTGCAACGCGATTCGCGGACGCATATGTAGTATGGTTGGAGGTAAGCATGCACACTGCGCATATAAAAGTAGCAACAACTACAACAACAAAATATTTAAGTCGAGCCAAGTCGGGGGCGGCGGCGATCCAATCTAGTTTGGATTTCCGGAGAACACGGTCATGCCACCGCATGCATGCAGCCGCGGGGGTAATTGTTTGCAAATTGCTCGCTCGAGTTCGAAATGGCCGAAACCAGCGCGGCAAGCTCGCAGAAGCACACACACACACACACATACGTGTACACTTTTGAAATTGCAAGATGCAAGCCACCGTTATTCTTATATATTTTTTCTCTGCCTATAGTTATGCTTCTTATTACGATTGTGTATCACGGCGTTTTCGTGGCATAGCGGACTTCAAACAACGTTGTTGTTGTTGTTGTTGCGTGTATGTATGTGTGTGCAGATGTGTGTTTGCTCGCAACTCGTTTGCGTGAGCGCTTTTGTGGTACCACGCGCATTTTATGGAGGTTGACTAGACCGACGTAATTGGAAACTATAGCGGCACAATGGGGCGGTCCGTGTTGCCGTGTTTGTACCGTGTATGTCTGTGCCCTGCGTAAAATTCGTCCTCCATACAACTGAGTTACCGCCGGCTATGGCTGTCCCGAATAGTCGTGGGAGGACGAGGTCGGCTTGACTTGTACTTGCCGTGTGTTCCTCTTGATAACGAGGCTGCCGCGCTTAAATTACGTAATTCCTCGTTTTCCGAGGGCGATTGTTTTCGTTTCCTTTGAGTGCCCAGAACAAGAAAAAGATTATACATTATTCACTCGCTTTCCGTATAATTTTGGGGGAGGCGTTATTATTATGATTACCATATTATTTCTGACCCTTATTTCGCGCTTACTCACGATGTGTAGTACGAAACTTACGTTCTGAAGTAACGGATGAAATATTGCGCCGCTCTGAGATCACGCAACCAGGAAACAGCTATATGTTCTCGAGGTCATGTGACTGGGATTTTTTTTTATTCTAAACTTTGCTTTAGTGTTGTGGCTTCAGTAAAATGTAATGTACCTTACTGTTTCTTGCAGCCTCAAAATATTTGATGTTGTGTAAGTCAATGGAATAGAAATTTACGGTTGTAATTTTTCAATTACTTTATTCTCGTACAGTTTACCTAAGGCTTGCCTAGTCTTACCATCATTATAGTTGATGGACACTATGAGGACTCATTCGAAAAGGTGTCACAAGCTACGCCGAACCAGCCGCAGCCAGGCCTCGGCCAAAGGCAAAGTCAAGTTTCACACAAAGGCGCACAGGGGCTGAGAGCAGGCTAGTTTGCTGAACAAATTGATCAAAGCTTACTTGCCATGGTGCACCGCTGGTTGTATGTAGAGGTCTTAATCAAGATATACACATACGGGTAAGGCTTTTTCCGTGCAACCAATGTCTCGTCAGGTCGGTCGGTCCCCTTGTCCGAAGTCATGCTAACTTCAACCACCCCTTAAGCGAAATTTCCCCTTTACGGCAATGATATTTTAATAATAATTGGGGTTGTGGGAATATTTATACAGCATGTAGTTGGTCAGCCATTAAAGTTGCGACGAGTCACACGCTGTAGATGAGCAATTTAGCCAGTGCACTACAACCGCTAGCCTGGGGTCTTTAACGTGCACCGCGCAGTAGTGATACAGGACCGCACGCCGGTACGATGCTCACCCAGATCGAAACGGGCAGAAGTGGGGCTCGAACCCAGGATCCCTGGTTTCTGCAGCGCGAGCTTTCGCTCCACGCGCGTCGAGCTGGGTGTGTGCTTTAGCCCACTCGGCCACCGCTCCCCCACAATGATATTTTACTTCGCCGAAATAAAGTATCATTGCCTTTTTAACTAAGAAAACGTTAAAATAGCAACCGGAACTAGGAACGTTACTCTTCAAGAGTACTTAAGTTAAAGTTACTTGAGCTGACACATAATTAAGTTACAGATAGTCCAATTTCCAAATGTCTCTCAGTTACAGTCTCATTTACTTACGACAGGTAGTTATGGGCTCTAACTATAGTGAAAATAATGTCACGACGTCGAGGTGTTGTCTTTGAATTCCCTGACCAACGGTTCAGTCTCAACATTAAAAAAGTATTAGGGAGTTGTAACATCACATTACAATATTACAGTTACCGTCATGATGGTGGCAGTAGTACCGTACCGCTAACGTACTGCAAACAAACCGCGGTACCATTGGCTGTAAACATCGTAATATTTGTTCTCGGGGTTCGTTCCCGGTTCGGGGTTTGGACCGAGAACGTTTTCTGCGGAAAGTTTCCGGTTCGTTTCCTTTAGGGACTTTTAGCAAACTATTAGCGTGTTCGGCGTACCGCACTACCGGAGCCTCTAAAGCATGATTTTGAGCGCGCGCCCGGATAATACCATGACCGCGGGGCGCGCGCTTTAAAGCATGCTTCAAAGGCCTCGTATAGTGCGTTAAGTGACACACGATGACGGTTTGCTGAAAGTCCCTAGGCGGGAAGAGTAAGGTGTTGCGGTAACGCTACATGCTGAAACTTCCTATAAGGGTCTTTTTGCACATTGTACGCAAGGATTTCGCGTTGCTAGTGGGCATACCTTGACAAACCTCACTCATGGAGGCCCTCACTGACCCTCACTCACCCTCATCTTCACAAGTAAGGTGAAGGTGAGTGAGTTTCTCAACACCGAAAATTAATTAGCCATGAGGGGCATGAGGGCGTGAGGACCTTGAGGGCTGTAAGGACCGTGAGTGTGTGAGGGGTATGAGTGCATGAAGGGCGTGAGGGCGATGAGTGCGTGAGGGGCATGAGTGAATAGGGGCCGTGGGGAGCCTGAGTGCATGAGGGGTTTGAGTGGCTGAGGAGTGTGAAGACCGTGAGGGGTGTGAGGCTAGTGAGTTCGTGAGTTCGTTCCCGGTTCGGGGTTTGAACCGAGAACGTTTTCTGCGGAAAGTTTCCGGTTTGTTTCCTTTAGGGACTTTTAGCAAACTGTTAGCGTGTTCGGCGTACCGCACTACCGGAGCCTCTAAAGCATGATTTTGAGCGCGCGCCCGGATATTACCATGACCGCGGGGCGCGCGCTTTAAAGCATGCTTCAAAGCCCCCGGAAAGTGCGTTAAGCGACACACGATGATTGTTTGCTGAAAGTCCCTAGGCGGGAAGAGTAAGGTATTGCGGTAACGCTACATGCTGAAACCTCCTATTACGGTCTTTTTGCAGATTGTACGCAAGGTTTTCGCATTGCTAGTAGGCATACCTTGACAAACCTCACTCATGGGGGCCCTCACTGACCCTCACTCACCCTCATCTTCACAAGTAAGGTGAAGGTGAGTGAGTTTCTGAACCCCGAAAATTAATTAGTCATGAGGGGCATGAAGGCGTGAGGACCGTGAGGGCTGTGAGGACCGTGAGTGTGTGAGGGGTATGAGTGCATGAAGGGTGTGAGGGCGATGAGTGCGTGAGGGGCATGAGTGAATAGGGGCCGTGGGGAGCATGAGTGCGGGAGGGGTTTGAGTGCCTGAGGGGTGTGAAGACCGTGAAGGGTGTGATGCTAGTGAGTGCGTGAATGGCATCAGTGCGTGGCCAGCGTGAGCACCGTGAAGGGTGTGAGGGCGGTGAGTGCGCAAGGGACGTGAGGACCATGAGTGCGTGACGGGTGTAAGGGAGTAAGGGGCATCAGTTAATTAGGGATCTCAGTTCAAATGAAGAGCTTGCGTTTGCGTTTGAGGCTTGTGCGAGACAATGAGTTCTCTGTGAGGCCTGATTTCGCTTGAAGGCGTAGATAATTTGTAAGGAGTCGCGCGGGTATTGCAGAGCCGTTGGGGTATTGTGACCTCTCCCGACATCTCCCGGGAAGTGGAGTCGACGCTCGCCTTGCCACAATTTTGCCGCGCGGATGCTTGGCGCGGTTTGAATATTGGGTAACGGGCATACCTCGGCAAACCTCACTCATGAGGTCCTTCGCTCACGCTCACTCACTCTTATCTTCACAAGTGAGGTGAGGGTGAGTGAGTTTCTGAACCCCGAAAATTCAGGAGTGTGACGGTGAGTGAGGCCCGTCAGGATCGTGAGGCAGTCAGGGGTGCGAGGGCGTGAGGGCCGGGAGGGCGGTGAGTACGTAAGGAAGTGATGGGCGTGAGGGCAGTGAGTGGGTGAGGGGCGTGATGGCCGTGAGGTTCAAAGACGGTGACCGAAGGGCTGAAGGTGAGCGTAACTGTGAGGGATGGTGAGGGTTAGCGTGAGTGAGGGGCTGAGGGTCAGCGTAGCTGTGAGGGTGAGTGTGATAGAGTCTGTAGTGGGTGGGGTTGTGATGGTGGGTATATATATGGGTGAGTGAGGGTGACCTCAAATGCCAACCTCTGCTAGTGGGAGCGGGCGCCGTCCTTAAAGCCGCACACTGATAATACATTATATAAAAGACAGTCTGCACTTTGCAATACATAAAGGAATTTGAGGGAACCGTTTTCGCCCGGCAGAAACGGTTTCCTAAAACTCCTCTATGACCCTCCTGAAGGAGTTGTGCATATGGTAGTCTTCTGTGGTTGCGCATGCGCAGTCCGTACCTGAGGACCCATCGTACCGTATCAAGTGTGCCTAAACGGTTCCTTAAAATTCTCTATCAGAGAATTCTAGGGAACCGTTTCTATACGATGGTCCCTCCGGTACGCACTGCGCATGTGCATGTGTTATGCTGTAGCGCATGCGCAGTTCGTACCGGATGGCCCATCGTACCGTATCGGATGTGCAAGTACAGTTCCCCAAAACTCTCTATAGTCTGAAGAGTGTTTCCTCCTGTATGACGGTCTTGTCACATTGGTCATATTAAAACTGTCTACATGTTCGGACCATATGTATGGAGCTTTCGAACATGCTTGAGGCGTGTCTGCAGGTAGCTCTGTCGTTCGAGAGTTTTAGGGAACCGTTTTTGCACATATGATACGATAAGATCGGGTCTCCGGTATGGACTGCGCATGCGCGAGGTCAACACTTGATTACCGTAGTCAAGTGTCTGAACCATAAACTGCGATCGTGTGGTCAAGGCGACAGACATCAGAAGCGTCTCGAGTCGTTTAAAGAACTGCTGTTTCCCTCTGGGAAGAGGCTTTCCCAAGCTTCAAACGGGAATGAAATCGTTCGTGATTGTGCCTGGAAGAAATGTCATGGTGGCGATGAGAGAATCAAGTCGAAGTCACGATAAATGAAACAGAAAACAAACGAAACGCGAGGTCGAACGTCCGTCGTCTCGCCGTTAACAATCTTTACCTTTTTGGGGTGCCAAGTCGAATAAAGTGACTTTTTTTTTTTCTCGTTGAATAAAGTCAATTTTAATTAATCGTCAGGAAGGTCTAGCGCCATGATTGCCGCGAGGATCATCTGCTCCTTTAGCAGACGAACTGTTCAGTCACGATGGGGACGCCGCCGCCATGTTTAGCGCTCCCATTCTAGCAAAACGAGACAAAATATGATTAGTTCAAAAATTTGGCTTCAAGCTATTTTTGAAAAGTGAAATGTTTTATTTTCAGTTCTGTGTAATTACCGAAAATTTCTCCCCCAAAAAACATGTCCGCTCTTTAACCACTTTACGAAGCCATTGCGCATTTCCGTAGCAAGGGGGCGCGACCTGCACGTATCGTCTGCAAGCGCGGTTCTCCAAACGCCGTTTCATAGAAAACGATCGGTCCAAGCTCTTGGTCTGAGGTACCGATCGTTTTATCAAACCGTGACTTATTCCGGTTCTCTAAAACTGTCTAATATGTCTGCAGCAAATGTCGTGTCCTTTATGGGATAGATAAGCGGCGCGACCCCAACTTTACCGTGTGAATTAAACACGCGCCCGCAGGACACTGAAGCAGCAGCGACGATCTATTCGAAAACTTTGTATTGCCATATTGTTAAAAAAAAAAAAAAAAAGCATAATTCAAAACCAGGATTACGTTTCGAGATAGTGATAGCTCGTGTGAGGCTGAGATTGAAACAAAAATCAGCGTGAGTGTGTTTGTTTATTGGAATAATTTCGAGAAACGACTGACATTTAGATATGGACCTTAAGATATGTTGTTTCTGAAATGGAGCTTCAACAAGTTTCACTGATTACATTTTATCTCTGGTTAATCCTTAGGGCAGGTGCGAATGCGTGCATCCCTCAAACCGGTTAAGAATCGGCGGCTCGCCACTCGAATCGGCAGCGCACAGTCAGCGTTTCGCTTTCTGGCTAACAAAAAGAGATTGCTTCCCATTTTCTCGGCAGCAGTACAGCAGCAGTAGCAGAAACTTTGAGAAATGGCGGGAGGTAGAAAGAAGAAGGAGAACAAAAACGTTTTCTTTTATATCTTTCTTTCTGGTATTGCTTACTCGCAGCTTGCTGCTCGCTCGCTTGGTTTCGCAGCGGCTTCGTTCGTCTCCGGTGGAGCGCGCCTGAAAAGTTAACAGCGGCGTTCAGAGAAGCACGAAAGCTTTCTTTTCTTTCTTCTTGTTTGCTTTCTTTCTTCTTGCTTCCTATCTCTCTCGGCGGACATTGAGAAAGGTTTCGCTTTTTGTTAAGGCCCTCATTGCTGCGCTTTCTGGGGAGGAAGGTCAGCCCTGAAAAGAAGACTGGCCAAATGGAGTTCAATTCATGACTTCGTTTATAAATGGGCGCCGATGACGCGCCGGCCGCCGCATCAAAAGTCTTTTTTTTTTTTTTTTTAAGATTAGACGGCGAGAAGTTAGTGTACCCTCAAATGGCGCCTGGTATCTCCTCCATTGACCGACGGTTACTGTACCGCGACTGGTATAGCGCACATCAGTTCTACGTCATCATTCGACTGGGACTCGTGCTCTTACGCACTGTCCAATGGTCTGCATGCATATTACTTTTCAATTCTAGCGCACACACAGACACACACACGCACACACGCAGACACACACACACACACGCACGCACGCACGCACACGCGCAGGCGGAGGTCACTCGAACGAAATTCCCCTGCGTTTCTGTCTAGAAAATGAAACCCAATTTGAGATCTTTCTAATTTCGTAAACAATACAATAAAGAAGATCTCTACGCATGCACGTATATGTAAGAAGAATCAGTTGAATCTCCAGGTTGTTGCTGAGAAATTGCAAGGAGACGAACACATAAATAACAACGTTCGAGAGTTTATCGCCCGCTGCGGGATGAGGAGGAAACTCTTTGACGAGGCGGCGCCACAAGGCGGGTTCGTTTCCGGCCCACCTGGTTATACCCTCGAAACGAGGGGAAATTGGCACGGGAGGGCCAATTTAGAGCGAAAACAGTGCTGTTGCTTTGATGTGAAAAATAGATAACTGCAAACGTTTTGTTGAAGAAAAAAAAATATACTTTGCGGTTTACACACTTCCGATGACTTACCGATATTTGTTTTCTCGTGTTTAGATCAGCTCTTTTCAGTTCACTTTTGCGGATTTTTATATGTACTTTTAACGTATGGTAATCTCCCCAGATTCTCTGTTTGTTGGATGAAAACAGGGGGGGGGGGGGGAAGGGGGTTCTTATTTTGAGTTCTTTTTGTTCATAAACATTTCAGAACGTTGCGTTTCGAAACTCTGCCTTAATTTTGTGGTCCATCAGCTTGGTGCACATAAAAATATACTTAAGATTTGGTTTTATTCATTTGAAACTTAGGACCATAAAATAGTAATATCACTTGTTTTTTTTTTACTATGCAGGACTGAAAGTCAGGCGTGGTTTTTGTTGATCTTAGCACGGGACTCAGAGCCATTTTGTTTTTCGTTTTCGCGCACTTTTGAACGCTTATCGCGTACTTGCCAAAATCTCTTAACAAGTCTATGCAATACGACAGGGCGAATATAACTGGAACAGCAGATCTAAAAAAAGAAAAAAAGGAACTATAACAGGGAAATATTAGTTAAAGTACCCCAAATCACGAGCGTCGCTTGGGTTCGTGGAGTAAAACTTTCGCAATACGTGACATTGGGGAGTTGCCTAGTCATCTACCAACATGTTATTGCGAAAGCGTTAACGAAGCAAAGAAAAAAAGAATGCCATTGAAGTTAAGGAATTTATACGAAAAGTACTGCGTACCTCTTCCCCTCAAGAGAGCCACATCAGGAAAACCATGTTCTTCACTCTGAAACGTAGTGGCAGGCGCCCTGGAAAGTGGCAGCCAGCGACAGTGTTTAATGTATCTATAACAAATGGCTGAAGTATTCTCAATGCCGGTAAAAATCTCCGGGATCGTAGATAAACAAACACTTATGTGCTGGGCTGTACTTATAACAGAAAGCTCGTGCACGTTTTAAAATTGTTTACGTGTGCACGCTCTGCATCATTCCTTGGAATCGATTTGAAATTTTTCGCTATTTAGGTCGAGGTTATGCGAAATATTTATTTTTATTTTTTTCCCCGGGAATACATTCAGATGGAAGGCAGAGGCAAAAGGCTGCAAAGCTTGGCGATGTTTTGCCTCCTTCCAAAGTTGTTGGCGTAGGTCGGGGGTCTCATCATACGTGCGTTTTAGAATATCGTCTCCGCGACCACACTATCAGTATCGAATTTAACTCGTGACACCATTGTCAAAGTGTACTTTAATTCTTTGGCCCCAAAGCACAACCCCTCCTCACGCCGCCCGTAAAAAAAATACATTTTTTATTTTTATTTTTTATTTACTTTGGCAAGCAAGAAGGGGTAACGTATATTCCAGCCAGTTTCGCATTGCAACGTCTCGAGGGGTCGGTAGGTGGCTAGTGCGATTACGCGCAAGAGCGGCCATTCATTCGGCGGTCACGTCGCCTGGGCATGGGACCTGAACGAGAGATACATTTTTTAAATCTCGCGCGTGCTCTGCGGATAGACCAGGTGGCCATTGGTGGAAGCATAGTTTCCCTTCTTTTTTTTCTTCAGACAGTTTAGAGGAAAGTTTAGCTCTTGTCGTTATCTTAACCGTCTTTTTTTAACGCACGGGTGAGTTTCCGTGCCCATTAGTAGGTGACGCATGGGATATTATTCTGGCGAAGTTGGAATCGAGGAACATCCGGGATATTTGTTCGCGTTTATTTCCTCCGTTCTCACTTTCTTAGAGACCGCTCGCCACTCCAGCCTGCCGCTCGCCCTCTCGCGGATGAACGAAGAATCAGAGGAGTGGGGACGGCGGCGGAGGCGGTGGCAGGGGCAGTATAGGCTTTGGAGCTGCTGTTACCACATGGTTCTGGTCGGCGCGTTCGTGCATCGCGCATTTTTAACAAAAAAAAAAAAAAAAAAAAACACGAAGACGTTAAATATTGAATTGTCGTATGCTGCTTCGATACTCAAAAAAATCAACATGCTCTTTTTTTTTTTTTTTAACGGCCGTCAACACCTTTGTTGCCTGTGATTTGCTTCTGCCCTGACAGCTTAGTACTTGTAGCCAAATAAATTAAATTTGGCACACTGACCCGCGTGAGCGAGCAAGCGCATGCGCGGGAAATCCTGGAGAATCTGTCCCCGTCTCTTCCGCCATCTTGTGACTACCTCCCCGCCGCCTATTGGGCGTTAGAGTTGCGAATAGAGGACCCTTTCCTTCAGCCCGAGTGCCAATTTTGTCCGCCGCTTTCATCTGTGGAATGTGATATTTCCAATAATAAGCAAGAAAAACGGTTCCCTGCGTAGGAACGTTTTGATTTAGCTGAGGCTTGTGCATTTATCTCTCTTCTCTTGTCCTATGTTAGACTTTTCTCTCAATTAACTCACCACCAGCTTACTGCGTCAGCGACTGCCCCATTCGAACATTCAGAATAACATATTCACGGCTTCTGTAATTTTTTTTTACAAAATTAATTGATTATTTTGTAATAAAAAAATAAAATAAAGAAAAAAAAAGCCGACAACGGTTTTTGAGTTTAGCTGGCTCGAGCTACTATCTATGGTGCAGACAGCGCGTTCCCGTGTGGTACGTGTAGCGTCCTATATGCTGCCCATACATCAAAAGTGGTCCCGAAGTGGCAACAGATGACGTCACAGAAGCCGGAGTGGCATGCTGTCGGATGTCGCGATCCTGGTGGTTGGTCGTAGAAACGCTGGCGAATATCACGAGCGGTCGCGAGTGTCGCTGTCATAGCGGCGTCCCAACTCCTGGCTGCCGAAGCTTCCGTGGACTGTCACATGGGAGAGTGACCTGCAGCAGAACAGGCGTCTGCCGCAAACACCACCGCTGTTGGGACGCCGCCAGTATCGCGATTTGCAACAGCATGACACTTCTATGACATCATCAGGCGGAAATCCAGGGACCCCTTTTTTGGTGATGCGGTAAACATAGCAGTCGGAGACGCGTCATGCTACTACTACTCAGAGCAGATTTCAGAGTGAAGGAAAATTAGCTTCGACCTTGATACAACAAATTTAATTATATAGATACATCACCGCGTGAAATTTACATAGGTGTGTCACGCAGTATTGTACGCGTTAAACACACAAAAAAAAGGAATCGCTTAAAATTACAATTTTTCTCTCTTAAAAAATATTTAGGTAAATTACTTTGATTACACGAGACGAAAAGTAATTGGCCGTTACCTGAGAAGTAACCGTTGCTTCTCCGATAACTTCAGATTTTTTTTTTAAACGACAGGTCTGTCTGCTTGTTCGAAAACGGGTATTTTATACTGTCCACTATCGGATTAGAATTACCAAATTAGAAACTACTTATCTTCTTAATCCGTCAATTTGAGTAAACCGGACTCCTGTCGAAGGTTTGGTTCGAGCATTCCGTGCACTTGTACAAAAAAAAGGCACCTTTAAAAACGAGGAGGAAAAGAAAAAGTAAGTTATGGTCACGAGTAATGTTAATACTTCCAAAAGTAATCATGTTAATGTTGCACTTACTCCTTAATACATGTAATCAAATGATTTCAAAATTACTCCAAAAACTAATCGACTACGAGTAATCTGATTGAGTACATGACAAGTATGGTGTCACGGCTGGAGATAGTCGAAGCGTTTTTGTCACGCATGTTTGCCTTCGGGAGATGGTTTCAATTCGGTCACTGAGTTTCTATAGGCTCGTTCGATTTGCTTGCACCAGTCTACGACCGGCGCAAAAAAGGTACGCAGAGGCGTATATTTCGGTATATGTACAGTTAAGCTGCAGCTCATTCGTCATACAAAAGACGCGGAGTTTCTCTACAGACATGATGAGAGAAAATGTCTGCGAACACACGCCTCAAGCATTGTTGGAAGCCTGCTTGCTTCATACGTGCTTCTAACATGTCTGCACACCGTTTTTATGTATGACTGATCTGACAGGACACAGCGAAGAAACACGCCTCAGCCAATGTATGCCGACTGTAGTTCGAGTGATGTATTGGCAGTGTGACCGTGGCTTTAGGGTGAGATCTTGAATAGTGAGCTGGTGTACTCTTTAGTATAGTTCGAGGTTGGTCTCCGTGGCTGGTGTCGTCTGAGGGCTTTCTAAAAGCTTCGATCACTAGCTTCAATTTTGTTTCCTCAAATGGAGCCCATACTTTTCCGTGTCCTTCGTCGCAGCGCACCAAACTGCCGAATCACGCGCGATCAACGACGATCGAGCAAAGTGCACGAGAGCCCGGTCGGACGTGTTCCTCCGCTAAGAAGTGTGTGTCTCTCCGCGCGCTTTGACTAACGCAATAAATAAACGTTCCTTTTTGAGGAGGGCGGGAACGCAGACACCGAAACGCGCACGTCTTGAGACGGGCAACGAACGCTGCCTTGGGAGGTAGGGGGGGGGGGGGGGGGGGTAGCTTTCTAATACCGTTAAGGCATACACTATAAACGCCACGTAGCCTGCCCCTCTTATCTGTGCGTCTGCGTCGTTCCTCGGTTCCTTCAGTTCGTGTGTCCGTGTGAGGCAGCCAAGTTGGCACGCAGTGCATCGTCAGGATGGACGAACACAAACAGAGGAGAAGACCGTTTCTTGTGTGGGAACGAGTGTGTCCATTACGGCTCTTCTTTCTCCTCAGGGGCATTAGGGACAGCGAGTTTCCCAGGGACAGGACACCACGCTTTAGTTTTCTTCTTTCCGTGGCAACGTTTGCGCCGCGCGGCCTGCGCAGCTTACGCTCCGGTCGCGCGCACCTATAAGTTGACAGTGGAGTCAAAGGTAGGGTGCCTGACTAGCCAATCGGCAGTCGAGTTCACCACCCGCGTACACGCGGGCAGCTTGGTCACGTGACGCGAAACTGATTGTTCATTGGACAAAATCTAGGGCTAGAACTTCCCCTCCACTGTCAGTTGAGCGGGGGCCGGTGTGTGGCAAGGGGCCGTTTTGAGAACCGGGTTAGTGCGGGACTGGCGAGCGAGAAGTCGTGTCTAAACGTGGAATTTTACGACTACAGAAGTCGTCGCCGATTGGGCTTCTCAATTGGAGGAGTCTGTTTTTCAGATGGGGACTAGCCGCTCGGGCTTCTTTTGGGTGCGCTTTATGCGGGGAGACCTGCATTTGTCTGGCGAGAGGTTCTGTGTGGTTCGCGTGGTTGATGAGTCTCCGAGTTTATGTCCCTGCTCTGTTTTCTTTGTTTTTAAAGTTGTCGTCTTTTTTTTTTTTTAGTGCCATGTAGGCTTTTGGGTCTGTTTGTCAACTGTGCAGGGTTGGAAGCACATATACTAGAATTTTTTAAATTTATTATTTAGCTTTGATCAAATGAAATGAAATATAAGCCCTAGTGAATTGCTTCCTGCGCGTACGTGTTAATACTTCTCAAACTTTTTTGCGTTTCTTATGTCTGTGTGCACCCGCACGTGTTCTTGTATCTGCATGTCTGCGTGTGTGTGTTGTGTGCACGTACTCCGTGCGTGTGTGCTGTGCGTGTGTTGTCTGTGTATGTTTCTGTGTCTCTGTGCGCGTGATTGCGTGAATGAATGTGTGTTGGTGCGTTCGCACACACATGTTATTTTATTTTTCTTGCGGGACTCAAATTTCTGTGGAAACAAGATACATTTGATTCCATTTGATTTGCTTTCTTTTCTATATTGACGGCTCACTCTTGGTTTTGTTTTTCTTTTGAAGCTTTTTTTATAACCTAGTTAATGAGGCCAATCGCGAGGACGGCGGATCCGTCCTCGCGATTGGCCAGCGCCGGCCCTCGCGCCTTCCTCGAGGAAGTGGAGGAGCCCTTCAGTTTGAGTGTAGTTTGAGTGAGGTTTCTGAATTCGGCGGTAAGCACCTCGGAACGAAGGCTGTTGTTGTCCGCCTTAAGGCAGTTGAGCTGTGCAGTCAGTTACTATATCAAGTTTGCTTGACAGACTTTCGATGAGTTCCTGGTCTGATCTATGGTCTCTTCTCAATGTAATATATTTTTCTAACGGTTAAATTTATTTGTAATATTCACTTTGAATTCCTGTATATATTTGTTCCCGTTTACATTTCAACCCGCTTAATACTTTATCTCTTTTTTATGCACGTGTCACGTGTCGTGTAATTTCAGGGTACTAATAATGGCTTCAAACTAGAGTTGTAATTTTCACTTTAAAAAAAATTATGAGCTCGTTTGACAACAATTTCGATTTGGTTATGGACACACCATCTGTGCCATGTTGTCGAGACTAGAGTAGCTTCCACAAAGAAACTCTTTCTGCACGTGCCAGATTACAGCCGCCATTGCTGACCTTCTCTTGTCTTACCGAGATACCGAGTCACTGGAACGGGCGTTGGCGAGCTTCCACAAAGGCCAATGCTGGGGAGAAGGACGCAGTAGAACCTAAAATG
Source organism: Ixodes scapularis (assembly GCF_016920785.2). Lineage (NCBI taxonomy): Eukaryota > Metazoa > Arthropoda > Arachnida > Ixodida > Ixodidae > Ixodes > Ixodes scapularis. The sequence continues at coordinate 18,098,331 of NW_024609868.1, forward strand.
ACAATAATAACCTGCCCTGCTGCGGTCATGATGGAGCGAAGCAAACGCAATAAAAAGTAAGAAAAAACTAAACGTCGGCTATAACGGTTTCCATGCGCAGCTGCTGCAAAGCATCTATTGCACACCTGCACTGCAGCGCGGGCACGATGTGATGTGTCTCCCTCGGACGAGGGCGCTAGCTGATGAGACGCAAGACGTGATCGCGCTGCAGTGTGGAGTTGAAGCACTCTGGGAACTACGCTGCGGAGAGAAAATGACACCCGAGTACGGGAACGAATGCCCCTCGGGAATCACGTGCGTATAACCGCAGCCGTCGTAGAATCGCGTGAATGTGTATTCGGTTTTCTAAACGAGTATACACCCAGCAATTTATATTCCGATGTTATGCTGCGGTCAGACAGCTAATACATCGTACAAAAGACTGTCCGCAGACATGTCCGAAAAATACATATGTATGCAGCGAGCGTGCTTCGAATATGCGTGAGGGGTGCCCGCATAGAATGCTGTCGTCATGTCCGCAGGGAACACCAGTGTCATTCGTGGGACGTGTATATGAGCAACGTGAAGGCGGCTTTAGAACCTGCGAACAACGGGCTCCAGTCGAAACTCGCACAAAAATCGAATTCCGTCGGAACGTGGCTCGCATCGTGTCGTATATATATACACGTATTATCACCGCTTTTCCCCACACGAACACGACGGCAGGGGGCGTGTCGCGCGCGCAACTTCCACGCAAACTGTTCCGCCCCAAGGCATATACACCTCACTTAGCGTCGTTCCTCTCATCATCGTCCTCTTTCCGCGAGAGTTTCCGGGACGATCCAGGTCCACCTTGTCCGTGGGATTCTTCCGAACAAAACTCGGCTCGGCACTGTCATCGCCGCCGGTATACGGCGGCTATTTGGACCACTCATCCACCCGCGCATCGGAACCGGCGGCCGCCCACCTTCTCCGCGCGTCGCAACGGTCAGCAGCGTGGGAACCGGCAAAGAGCCGGGAAGACGGCTGGAAGGGAATTCCTCCGACAGATTCCCTCCCTGACACTTATACCTCGCCCCTCGCTATACGTGCCCCCAACTCCGATTATAGGAAACATTGGGCTGCTGACTCGCAGTGTATATTTCACAATAAGTATTACTCACTCGCTGTGTATGTCACTATAAGTGGAGAGTGTAGCTATTCTAAGCAGAGGCTCGCTACTCAGGCAGAGAGTCGCTACTCTAGGCGGAGGGTCACTACTCTGACGAGAGTTTCGAGTGATATGAACGTCAACGCGTGATCTGGGTTCGGGATGCCAAGTAGTTTTTTTTTTAATAATGATATAAATAATAATAATAATCTTTATTACCGAAACTTGAGGTACACTGGGTGGCTCGCAAGGCTAGGCAGATAGGCGGGGGCCCGTACGCGTGAGCGTCTGCTAAACGACCACCTATCTCTGACGTCACGTTAAAAGGCGTGACGCTGGCTATGGGAACGTGGCATACGCAGGTGTAGACTCTCGTGCATGTGGCCACAAAACCCGTAGACAGACGGCCTTGCTTATGAACATTAAGGTGGTGTTCGCAACTTTTAGCGATGGCGGTACCGCGGTACGAGAATCTCTCCCTGACTCTCGAATGATCGGCTTGAAAATTAAAGTGCTTGTCTACCTGACGTGGAAGTATGACGTAAGATTCTCATATCGATCGTATTTCGCAAAATTAGAATTACTTACGCGCCACAGGCCGAACCTCGTTCAGCTGCTCTTCGCTGCCATCCAGATGACAGCCGTGGAAGTTGCGAATATACGTCCCGATTTCGAATTGAAATAATAAGCTTTCTAAGCTTCAATTTCAAAGCATAACATATTACGAACCTGATCATGCAAAGTTAATCATGCAGCCTTAACTGGCGGGACATAGGATGTTCCTTGTGCCGCGGTTCACTCTTGCGTTCCCCATATGGCGTGTATCGACTCCCGTTAAAAATCCTGCGTGAAACTTTGGGTTTCGTTTTTATTTTGTTAATTCAACGCGTGTGACAGTACGCGAATTTCGATACCGAACGGGGCTGCATGTAAACTAAATAAATTTAAAAAAAAAAACACCAGCGTGAGCATGAAAAAAAAAAAAAAAAAAACACGGACAAAAAACGGTTAGAGGAGTGAGCAAAAAGCGACAAAGATCTGCCCTAACGCTGAATTTTCAACGCAGATCCTTTTCTTTCTATGTCTCGCCGAGTACATTTCGCTTGACTAGCGTTTTTTCTCACGACCGACGAACGCGCGGCCCCAAGAAGACCGGTGATTTGCCGCGTCTCGCCGCCAACTTCCCCGAGGGACGGAAAGGCTTTCAAGCGAGACAAGGTGCGTTTGATAGCCCAGTGTGACCGAAAGTCGACGACGCCGACGACGCCGTAAGAGGCAGTCCCTCGGTGTAACGCGATTACCGAAGGTCGGAACGGAACGGACCGTGCCACTCACAGTCCCTCCCTTCTTCCCTCTAGGAGAAAAGGCCTCCACAAGGCGTCATCGCTGTGTGGCTCCTCGGGCGGTGGTGCTGACGTAAGTTGTGGCGGCGGCGCCTGGACACGCCGGTGACGACGTCACGGGGGAGAAAGCCCAGGCCTGATCCTCCGGGTGGTATTGCCCGAGCACGACGAAGGACGAGCGTCACGGGATCCTCCGTCGCCCGCATCGTGGGAGTACGCGATCGTTCTCCTCCTCCGAAACGTCCACTGCTATTAGGGTCTCGATCGCCGCGACAGAGCCTCTCCATACACGACGACGACGTCCGTCTGTTCCTGGCTGTAGGGGACCCACCATGGGAAAAAAACGGGCGGTACCTAGACTATGCACGCGAGGCAGCAGCGCCTTTCGTAGAGGTATGCGAATACCAAACAAAAAAAAAGAAAAAAAAAGGAAAGAGCTGACTTCTCGTTTAGCCGGCAGTTCGGGCTCCTAATGAAAGGGTATATGCGCCGGCATTAGAGTGTCCGGTAGCGCGCGGATTTGCTACTATAACTTTTTGGTGAAATTCGGTGTCTCCTCCACTTTATTTGACGTTTATATATATATATATATATGTTTATTTATTTTAGAATGCTTTCTTTGTTTATAATAAAAGGAGTAGCGTAAGTTGCGATTTTTATTCTTTTTTGTCACGCGGGTCATATATCTTGTTCACGGATGCAAAATATTTGTCACGGCAAGAAGGTCTATTGAGTGACTGACAGCTTTGAAAACTGCGAATTTCGTCGTTTTTTTTTATGCTATAGTTAAAATTACGTTTACGTTTCCCCGCGTAACTTGAAAAGTCACGTCCCAAAAAACCAAAAATAAGTTGTTTTTTTTTTGTTTTTTTTGTTTTTTTAGTATATGGAGTGTGTTAGCTTAGGAGAGGTATCCGGATCGAATCCCGGACCAGGAGGATTCTTTCAACGGTCAAGAGTCGCCCAGTGGGCGCAAGTAACGCTATACTTCAAGTGTAAGCCAATTTACTCTTAAGTAAATCTACTCCACCTGGGAAGCTTTCCCTTGAAATCATTATGTCAAATCACTGATGTCTGATCTCATCCTTGCGGTGGTTGCGATCAAAGCTGGTGGCAACTGTTAACATTCGCTTGCTCTGTTGACTGCCAGCTCTTGGTTAGCTCAACTGGTAGAGCGCTCCGCCAGTCTCGAAAAGGCCCCGGGATCAAATCCGAGACCTCTAGAATTTTTTTAGTGGCCACTATAGTAGCCTAATTGGCTTAATTTCCGCTCTAATTGAGGTGGAAGTCAATTAATTCCTATAAGAAATATAGTGAGTTCAAAAGGTTTCCATTTTGTTCGAGGTTTCTTTTTTTTTTTTTTAAGTTGAAGTTATTTTAGCAGAAATCTCATATAGGCATGTTTTCCTGGGGCAGGGCAGCTTCAAAGAGGGTAAATACATTCTGGGAAGAAATCATGATCGTCGTTGCCATCATTGCATGGCTTTCTTTCTGTGCACGTGTAAAATATCTTGCGAATAGAAAGGCACCCAAAACAACAAAAGTAGTAATTTCATGTCTTGTTCTGACGAACTTCAGCTTGGTTGTGTGCATAACTTTTCGCTCTTTGTATATTCTTTGGTCCTCTGTAATTTTTTTCTCGCCGTGTTGTATTGGCTGAGAGCCGCAGTGTGTCTGTGGAGCTGGAGCGAATAAAGACCCTCGATGTTAGTAACCAGCCACATGCAACTTCGTTTTTGAATTTTTTTTTTTAGCACGTGGAATGAGAATTTTTGATTATTGAGGCTAGCATAAAATGTTTTTTTAAGTTTTAATTTTATTAACTCCTTATTATGTAGTGGGGCACAAAAAAAAGTAGCACACAGGGTCCAGGAGCTTGAGGCGTGATTTCTCCTCTAAAATTTACAAGCTAAGAACAAACCATATTTATTTCCTTTTTCCTCTTCAAAAATTCTTGCTTTTTGCCATCTGCCCGGTCTCAAAGGTGCCGGACGCGTCATTGCTGAATGCTGTTCAGGGATTCGTTCCGAGATTGCTTCACTGGCTGGCATCAACCAGTGTTGGCGGTAACGCGTTACAAGTAACGGCGTTACCGGTAACGTGTTACTTTTTTTGGTAACGTAGTAACGTACTCGTTACTTTTCCAAAGAAGTAACGGGTAACGTACTTACGTTACTTATTTTGAGTAACGTGTAACGAAATTACGTTACGTTACTTTACTTCCTAAAACTTAAAAAAAAATTAAATTCTAATTTTTTGTGTGTGTTTTTAAGTGCCCAGTCATAAATTCCTTAGTCGAAAAATGCCGCTGTCCTCCACTTTTCTTTGAGGTCGGTGCTCGTCAGATTTGACGTCACACGCCACCCGCCACTAGTTTTCTCCCACGGCTCGTTGACCTCGCTACCGCCGTCGCCTCGGCTCAAAGGCCCTAGAGGTCCGGCTTCGGGTGGATTTGGGAGATTCCTGCGTCGAAGCCTGCGTTTCGCTTCCCGCTGGGAAAGAGAATGACACCTTCGTGTCATTTCCTTTCCCGTTTCCCATGTTATAAATCAGCTTCATATATACTTCCGCTTTTTTTCTTGTAACTATTCGGGTGAAACCCTAAAAAAAGAGAGGGTAATTAAGTTTCCGCATGGACATAATTTAATGGCGCTTACGCACATATCAAACGTCGAAACAGCAAATGTTTTAGTTCGTGAATAAAAAGTAACGCAACAGTAACGTGCGTTACTTTTTATCAGTAACGGTAACGGTAACGCGTTCCTTTTATTTTCAGGTAACGTAGGTCGGTAACGCGTTACTTTTATTTGCAAGTAACGAGTAACGTATTTAGTTACTTTTTTTCGGTAACGCATACAACACTGGCATCAACTCGGTAGCAAATAAACCGTCGGCGTGTATTCGGGTTCCCGTTCGTAGCACACTAATACGGGGATAAAAATTGCCGAACGACGTCCGTATCATAGAACGTGTACTTAGCATTGCCACTCCAAGCAAGCGGTTGTGATGAACATTGGTGGCACATGTGGCCAAAGCCCACCTGACAGCTGGCGTGTTGAGAAGGTAAACGCTTCTCGATTTTCTCCGATGTTTTCTGTGGCAGTTAGCACGCGGGGCAAAAAACAACAACGTATACATGTCTTAAATACTATAAACATTATTGATTACGTTTAAGCAGTATTTAGCAAAACGAAATAAGATGTTTCATGACCCCTATGATTTCCCCACTTCTTCCGGTTAAGTTAGTTGTGGAAGCACGATTCGATGACTCACGTTGAAAGGTAGATAACTATGCTGCACTTTGCTACACCATTGCCCTAACCCGGCCCGGATTCGGAAAAAATTCGTGTTACCCTCCCGGGCCCGGCCCAGACCCGAAACAAGCCCGCGCTACCCGGCCCGGGACCCACCCGGGACCGGCCCGTGGGCCGGGCCGGGCCGAGACTTTCAGGTTGGCCCGGCCCCGTGTAGGGCTCTTCTTCCCTTCAAATCAGACACCTGTGTGACTTCATTTAAAGACAAATTCATTACCATGAATCTCGGTGTTACAATCTGCATTTAATCCATTTTAAGGTGGCATACCAGCTGCCGCTCTCTAAGCGGCCTATATTAAAAAAAAAAAAAATTGAAATCACGTAGCTAAGAAGAAAAAACACGATTATTTTAGTTATTTAGGAAAAAAGAAGACTTCGATCAAAGGTTTCTTGGAAGAACGTACTGGACTTTTGAAAACTTTAGTTTCACGGTAAATGTTGACTACTATCTAGAAAAAAAAAAATAATAATTGAACGTTGTTTTTTACGGAAATTTCGCTCTCATCACCTTCACGGGAAACTAACACAAAATGGAAATCATCCGTCGGCGTTTTCAAGGGTTGCGCGATCGTAAGACGCGAAGCTAAACGCTTGTGCGATACGCCCCAACCCCTAATAGTTAAACGCTTCATGGTAGCATCTGCGTAATGTAGGTGCCGTCAACGTCGCGCTGGCACCGTTCCGGGAACGTACCACTACGGCCATAACTGAATGTTTTTAAGGCTAAATATTAAATACTTTATTGCGGTACGTTTCCGGTTTGGTCCCGGCATGGTGATAACTGGGGGTGGTAAAACTGTAAGGGTGAAGCTGTGCTAAAATGTTTTAAAGTACATACAGGTAATAATCGCTATGATCACTGGTAGGATAAGAACAGCAGGAAGGTATCGTTTTTTTTTCTTTTTTTGGCGTCAACCTCAGGCTTTTTGGATTCAATAACACTTCGGTGGCTCGTAAGCTTTGAGCTTGTCCGACTGAAGCCAACAAACGTGTGCTGGAAGCTCGGCGTTCGAAAAGAGAGACACTACGCATGTTGTCCTTTCATGTGACCGGCCTTGATCATGATGCTGCACAGCGCGTGCCGACGACAGGCGACCAAAGTGCATTCCCCGTCATCACGACTGTCGTTTTAATAACAGTCAAAATGTTAGCGCTTACATTTTTTTGAGCATGCGCACTGAGGGCAAGGCACTCGATCACCACCTCCTAATGCCCGTGGATAGGTTCTCTGTGGCGTTTCAGAAGAAAAAAAAAGTGTAGATTGGTCGTGCACAGCTTTAATCGACATTTGATGTGCTCGAGTGCCCTGTGCGTTCATTTATATAAATAGACCAGTGTCCGAAATCCTAGCCGCCAGCGATAAAAAGAGGAAATAATCTCAAACGCAGGCTCTCATGAAGAGAGGGGCTGGACCACGTGGGCTGGACATATAACGAGATTTTTGCTTTTTACAGCCCTCTTGGTATCGCTGTTGCTTAGAGCTTCGTGACTATGCATTTCTGACGTTTTTGCACTACAATATCCTGCGAAGGTTTCTAAACAAAAAAACAAAAAAAACGGAGTCTTGCAAACTGCGCAGCCCTCTACTATGTCATGGCATCAGCATAAACAAACATGACGGCGTCCATGGAACAGAGCAGACACTGGTCTATTGGCGGCGAGATTTTTCGGATGTCATTACCTCTCGTGATGTCATTACATTCCGAACAACAAGTTCGATGGTGTTTGTAATTAGCATGGTGGATGCCTGAAATCATTGCGCTCTCAAACCAGCACTGCTAACACCGCCAAAATTGAAGTTCTTTCATTACTCTTATTTCCGTGGACGAGACATCCTTCGCTGATGTCATAGTCAGCATTTGGCCGATCGTGGAAGGACGACCACAGCGACGCAATCGATCACGCACGTCGACTGACAGCCATAGATGAATGCTCGGCTGCTGAGCGCGGGATGTCTTCCAGCTTCCACAGTTATTTTGCAACGTGCACTCCACACGACCAAGAATGTCGAACTTAGCAACCTATAAGTAAGAGCTCGTTCTGAGCACGCGCTGTGATCAACGCACTCTAATGTGGCGCCCGGCGATACCCTCCGAAAGTCGCCCACGAACGACTATGGGCGGCAAGGCCGTCGTGAAGCATCTTTAGCGTCACCCTAAGAAGGCCAATAAGGAGCATATATTAGACGCCAGTGCTGTGCCAGCGCTCGACAGAAACTCGTGTTTGCGATAACTGAGCGGAAGTCCCAGCTGAACGTTGACGCAACCAATCAGGGCCTTGGCCTTCTTTAGATGATGCTAGAGATGCAGATGCTAGGGCCCTCCTGTCCACGAAGTGTTGGCTTGAGCATAAGGAATAACGAAGAACAAGTCGTGGTTTCGATCTCGTTTTCTTGCTTTTTTTATTGCCACCTACGCAACAAATACAAATTTATTTACAAGGGTACCTAAAAGCACTATATTGTCCCTGCGGCGACGCTCTTGGACCAAGATTCCTGCTCGAAAATAACTTATTTTATTAATTTTTTCCGTCGTTACGAGGGCACTACATTTTGAGATCTTCGCTGGCACATCGACGAATCTTTTCGAGCAGAAATAGTGTCCTCTGCATAAAATTGTCCTAGAGTGAAAGAGCTACCATCGTGTCCTGATGATGAGCAATCCAGGCACTCCGCGGCTCAACCCGTTTTGGTATTTTCTGTCGTTCTGGCGAAAATAGTATTCACACTTTTCGCAGTATTCTAGCTTATTGCTGTTCTTGAAGTTGTTGTGTTTATTTTTGTGGATTCATATAATATGTTTGTGCAGTGTGTTGACTTAGATGTTGACAAGGCCAGGCTTTTTGTGCGTATATTCCATGAGGGTGTTACAACTTTGGCGAGTGTTTCTTCACTGTCTAAGAAAAGACAAACTGTGTTGGGAAAGTACCGAATGACTTTCAGCGAGACAAAAGGAAGCAAATTACATTCTAAAGATAAGAAGATGCAGAGAAAAATAAATATTGACGTGAGTGATGTGAAAACCCCTGGCATGGCAAGACATTTTGCGTGGGTTCGAAAGTGGAGCGGTTCCCCAATAATGCATTCACGCGGTCTTTGGTATTGATCACCTCATTGTTTATAAACTTTGAATGCGCAGGAGCTTGTTCTGCAGAGAGCGAAGGCTCCGCGTTTACGCTATTTCCCAGACAGGGCCACCGCCTTAGCAGGACGTCAGAAACATGAATTTTTACGCAGAGCTCATTGTACGTGTACTGTTCGTACACGACCCCTGGCAGAAAGAGTACGTATTACCAGAAACGACATTATCAAAGTCTAAAGATTGCACCGCGGAGTAGCCTGAAATGCTCGCCAAAAATACACACCGTAAGAACATAGTTGCCAGAAATGCTATACAACACCACGCGCGTTATTCGTCGACAGCTCATCTTCAACTCGTCTTCGCTGCTCCTATATTCAAGAAACCGCGCGTCACAAAGGCTCACGTGCGTCGCGAAGCCAGCCGCATGTCCTCCATCCATTTTTCCAGCAGTGTCATCCACAATTAAAAAAAAAGAAACATAAAAAACTGCCAGAAAAAAAGTCGTTATCACAATCACACAACACCCATACCCTCAATCACGTCCATCACTGTCTATGTACACACACCACCATCATCATCCACAGTTGCCGAAGATGAAATGGCCAGAGGTGGGAGTGGAGAGGAAAAAAAAAAAAGAACTCTTTTTCGTTCGTTCGTGTTTTCTACAAATGGAGCAGTTCTGGAGTCCAGTTTGAAGTAAGTTCCTAGCAGGACTCCCTGGTCGCCAAGTACGAGGACGTCGGCGGTGACGACGAAGACGTGCTCGTGGGAGGCGACGTCGTGGAAGGATGTGGCGGTGGTCCAGAGGACACGGGGATGGGTGAAGACAGTCCGTTCGGGGCGTTGGACGCCGGCTGTGGCCCGGAGCCCGGATGCGTGGTTCCTGGTAGACCGGGAGGTGCTCCTGGTGGTACCCCTGGTACCCCTGGTACTCCTGGTACTCCAGGGTACAGCCGGTAGGCCATGGGCTTCTGCAGCGCCGCTTGTCGGTAGTAGAGGTCTAGCGCCGCCATGGTGCTCAGGGAGGACTGCGGTGAGAGGCCCGTGTAGCTGGACAGCCAGTATGGCGCCGTCTGGAGCATCCTCTGCACGGCGGCGTAGTTGCCGGCTTCGGCGAGGAGTTCCAGGCCCACGGCTGTCTGGCGCTTCCATTTTGTCCTGCGAAGAAAAGAGGTGCGTTGAGCGATGAGTCGTTTGCGCGAGCGTGATCATACACGCCGAGTTGATAAATGCAATCGGTTTTGCTCAGATGCGTCCAGGGCAGTGCGCGTACGCAAATACCCATTTTCAGATGTGCGAAACACCAGCGCATGCTCTGTTCTCCCAAAGCAAGCGTCACGGCTTTGGAGCGACATCAGAAACATTGCAGTCTTTGTGCGTTGAGCGCGTTTTACATACATACGCCACCTCTGTTTAACGAGGATCTCGAGGGCAACAGCCTAGCTGCGTTTGTTCGTGACAGATCAATTACAGGTCTGTCAAAGAAAACAAACAAACTAAGTATAAGTTTATGTTTTTTTCAAGGGTTTTTGTAGAACCATTGTTGTTACCTTGCCTAAAAGCGTTTTACTTAAACGTATATGTAGGAATAGCACTACTATAGTAATTTTAGTATATTCGTATATTTGTTAAATAATAATGAGAGTAGTCCGCCGTTATCGTGGCAGAGATGCATTTTACAAACTAAATATAAAGAAAACAGACCTGAGAAATGTCTGACCAGAGATGTAGACATGGCGACTGATGCAATTTTCGTTTCGATTTACTTCATGCAAGTAGTCTAGAAGCCATAAAAAGCCTCATTGATCGAAACTTATTTTTTTTCTAGAAAACTTATAAATGAACCCCAACCCACACCAACACAGCAACGCCAACAGGAAGGGCCCCAAATTTCAATAACAAACCGCGTCCTCCGTCCCTCTTATTACATGCCTCAGCGGCATTGTGCTCTAGCCGGTCCCCACGTCGTCCTTCCTTATATACCTAGCGAGTGACCACTTGATAACAACCAAAAAAAAAAGAAAAGGAAAGAGCAAAGAAAGAAGAAAGATCGCAGATTCTCAAAACGACCGTTTTGTTGAGAGATCCACGGAAGTCCACCTCTCCCTCCTTCCCAGTCCATCGCCTCCTCTTTTCTTATTTGGCTGCCTTATCCATTGCCGGCCTCTCCAAGAATCCAAGATTCCCATCATCGCAAATCGCTGGAGCCTCACTCTTCGCGTGCGCGTGAGTCGGTGGCGGCCACGGGCCGTCGTTTAGGCTCTGAGCGCGATCTCCCGAGCTCCTGACAGCCCGCTCAGCGATAGCGGACGTAGCTCGCACGGCACGGCAGCATCAGCGAGCGCGCTGAAGGAAACACACACACAACGGGAGCTGCAATGGCGGCAGGGGGACCCCCAGAGGCTAGCGGGCTCCCACGCTGGGCACGCAGCATACTTCCTGCCTCTCCAAAACGCGCTTTAGCGAAACACAATTAAAAGCCGCGCACGGAAACCTGGAAATGAGATGAGAAGCAGCGTGCGTGCACACTCTTCTCTAAAAAAAACTCGTTTTTGTTTTCGTTGTTTTTCTTATTTTTTTTTAAGTGCGTATACAGAGGGAGCCTGTGCGCCGAATTGCGTGCTTGGCGTGCCTGTCGCTTTAGTGTTCCGGCGGACATGAGCTAGACTTAACTTGGGGCCACTTCGGCTCTATGAGGGCCGCCGCGATGACATGTGGAAGGGTCTTGCTAAAGTGGTGCGTGCATGAACCGCTTTTGTTTTTTTTTCTTTTTCATTATGCGAAAGTAGAGGAGAAAGCAGTCAGGTCGAACGCGCGCAGTTCATCTCCCTGCGGTCCTTTTCTTGGTGGGACACGTGCCTCCTTTTTATGAACACGTCAAAAAAAGAGCACGAAAACGTGCGCATAGAATCGAGGGCTTCGATAACGCGCATTCACGTGCGGATTACGTGAGAAGTAAGTCGTGATATTGCGATGCTAATGAATCGCTGGATGTCGCCCTTGAAACGAGATCTGTTGGGCTTTGTAGATAGGCTAATGTGGTAAAAAAAAAAGAAAAAAAAAAGAACAGCAAATGTAATGTTAAAAACAAAACAAAAAAAGGGTCGGTGAACATTACTAGTTATGCCCATGGACAATTTCTGTGGCGTTTTCGACGAGAGGAGGGTTGTGTGCGGGCTCAGCTTTAATCGACATTCATGCACGCGCCACCGTACCTTTTACTGCGTAACCCCAGAAAGTTGTCCGCGAGTATAGAAGGCAAGGACTACTTATTACGTTATTGTTAGTAGGTTCCAGACCAGTCCTAAGTGGCAAGAACGGTGAAGCTTGACGAAGGTACGATGCAGCGCGGCAGACGCCGGTGTCTTCACGTCGCCATGCATCAGTGTTGCTTTCGTTGCGAGACCCCACTAACGGGTCGTGAACCAACATGCTCGTGGCAAAAGGCGCCACTCTCCTGTTCTAGGGGTATAATAAAGGGGGGATCGGTGGCCGAGTGGTCTAGCGCACACCAGCTCGGAGCACGTGGAGCGAAAGCTCGCGCTGCAGAACTCAGGGATCCTGGGTTCGAGCCCCACCCCTGCCCGTTTCGATCTGGATGAGCATCGTACCGGCGTGCGGTCGTGTATCACTACTGCGTGATGCACGTTAAAGACCCCAGGCTAGCAATTGTACTGCACTGGCTAAATTTCTCATCTACAGCTGGGAGACTCGTCGCCCCTGTGGGGCAGACCAAGTTCTAGGCTGTATAAACTCACACACAACCCAATTTTTAGGGGGTATAATGTATATTGGCCTAAATGGGCTTCGTCTTTCACGCGTGTATACGTTGTTACATAGTGCGTTCGTTTGAGCTATGAGCGGTCTGTGAGCTTGCTCGAAACTTATCACGCTTGGAATACCCCCGAAAGGTAAGTCGTGGCATGTATCTAATTTACCTTACAAAAAACTGTGATGCTTTTTTGTTGAAAGGCTGTTGAAAAAAAGTCATCAGAGGATATAAAATATCAATAGCTTTTCATCTGACTTTTTCTAGCTTTTCTGTTGACTATCTCTTGAATATTGGCCCACTTTGTAGCAAGAAAGTCAACAGACGTTTTGTGCTGTGACTACACGAGTCGATATCGACTCTGGTAGTCACAGTACTTTTGTACACAAGGATATATGATTAAAGACCTGTGATAATTGAGCAAATGTATACGTGCGAACGCCGGAATAAAATCAGGAAACACGTATAAACGTGATGACTCGACGACACGCATTTATCCACAAGCTCAAACATTAGAGCACTAACCAGCCAGCAGACTTGTACACGTTACTGAAAAAAAGTAACTGATTACAATTACAATTACTACAGTCAAAAAAGTAACCGATTACCGTTACTGATTACTGCCTCCCAGAAGTAATTGAACAATTACTGCAAAGTAATTGATTACTTTTCAAGTTACTTTCACGTTACTTCTTATTGCGATAACAGAAATACACAAATACACAGTAAAATATTGCGTACACAATTTTGTTTGGTTATTGTTCCCTTTTTTGTTTTCAGACCCGGACCTTGTCGTGTAGCTGACGCGTCGACCTAAGGAACAAAGCCCACTAAAAAGTCAATAGCGAGTTCCCGCTTCCCGTCGACTTTATCAGCAATCTGCAACGAGATCCGGAACTCCCCAGCCAAGGCTGGTGGCGCGCTTGTAGAAGAGCGTGGCGTAAAAGAAAACAGGATTTGCCGACTAATCCAAGTTTTATTTTTTTTAGATGTTAAAAAAATGTCAATCATTTTTGCTCCATGGCTGAGTGACTATGCTGATTTTTGTGAGAAAAAAGAATTGTGGGATGAAAAATGTAATTGGTAATTGTGTAATTGATTTTGTAATTGATTACAGAAAAAAAGTAATTGAATTACTCCGAGCGTTACAGCTTGACAAATGTAATTGAAGCGTTACAAAATTACACTTAACTGTAATTGATTACAAGTAATCAATTACTTGTAACGCGTTACGTACAAGTCTGCCAGCCAGTAAGAGCGAAGGCAGAAAAAAAAAAAACATATATCCGCACGCGCAGCACGAATCCTCGCGGCGCGTCGTCTTGCTCGCGTCTGCGTCACCGGAAGCGCGTCCTGAACGCTTTTTCTGTGTTTCACAACGAGCAGAATGCTCGCACTCGTCGATGCCAAGACAACGACGCCTGCCGCTTGTCAAGTATACTTCAACGAGATACAACATACTGGCCTGCTGGCGCCAGCTGTCAGGTAGCCCTGAAACCATGTTTATCTCCGTATAACTGGAGACCGAAGGTGTTACGGTGTGTGCGAGATCAAATCTATACGTACTATCTATTTGAGAAAGAGTCCCGTTTAACATTCTCAGAATTACTTCGAGCCAACGATGAAACAACGATGCCTAAAATGCACGTGGATCGGAAGTGTTTCAGGGCTATGCAGAGAGCAAGTCATCTGCTCCTTGCGCAAGAGTTGAGATGACGTCAGAAGGACGCCGGGCTCTCATTTGCTCTGATTAAAAAGATAGTGGATAGAACTCAAACCTAGGTGCCTTGGGGTCTACCCACTATTTTTTTCAACCAGACAATAAGATCTCAGCGTTCTGACCTCCTGCCAACCCCTGTGCACGACGAAACAGACAAACTTGCGCTCCGAATGCCCAGTGAATGGCAACAATGTATTATTATCTTGACTAAAGTCTTCACAAGCAGCCGAAGCGCAGTGAACCACAGCCAAACACCAATTCGTGAACCAGCCCTTAACAATGTAGCATGCCGCACGCATAGACTTTGCCTTCTATTTGGGAGGTGGTCAAGGCCTCGGGCTCAAAGGTTAGCACACTTTACTCCGCTTCACTTTCAGTCCGACCGCAGCCGGCGCTATGATCCGATAGGTGGATGGATGGATAAGTCTGAACCCTTTGAATCGGGCAGCGACTTGCGCCACCTACACAGTTTTTTTTTTTTTTTTTTAGCGGAGCTAACCAGCAGCGCCTCTGACGTCACGGCATTGCGGCGACGCTGGTATCTGCATGGCGCATGCGAAGTCGCTTCTCTTGATGCGAATCTGTTATCTGCGCACGCACCAGCGCCTATATGCCTAATGTGGGAAAACGCGGATTCGTTTAGTAAACAGCGTGTATATGGTCTATGGT
Source organism: Ixodes scapularis (assembly GCF_016920785.2). Taxonomy (NCBI): domain Eukaryota; kingdom Metazoa; phylum Arthropoda; class Arachnida; order Ixodida; family Ixodidae; genus Ixodes; species Ixodes scapularis. The sequence goes on from NW_024609868.1 coordinate 18,113,355, forward strand.
TTGCGTACCTCCTGTTCTGGTACCAGGTCTTGACCTGGGTGTCGGTCAGGTTGAGTTTGGCGGCCAGTTCCATGCGGTCCTGGACGCTCAGGTACTTTTGCCGCTCGAAGCTCTTCTCGAGCGTCTGCAGCTGGTGGTCCGTGAAGGCCGTGCGCGCCTTGCGCTGCTTCTTCATCTTGAGTGCGCACACGCTGCCGCCGGGAGGGGACTCCGACGTGCGCTCGGGAGATTCGCTGCCTGTGGACGGGACAGAAGAGTTCGGGGTTTAGAGTCAGACGCTTTGAAGGTTACTTCCGAAAAGTAATTAAGTTAGAATTACCCGAACCGGATTAACTCGATGATACCAATTGCAGTTACTCCGAAAAGTATAGAGCTAATACCCTAGTTACAACGGGCACGCTTAACTGCAGTTAGGTGTGGCTTAGGTGAGACTTAAGCGCGTTCAATGGTGTACAGCGCCCGTCCTGAACCGCAGTAAAGCTTAAGCATGGTTAGCACAGTTACTGCCATTCACACCTATAGTGACAGGGGCACCCTAAACCGGAGTTAGTCTGACCTCCGTCGTACTTAACTGGGGTTAGGCGTGCCCGTGAAGCTGGGGTGTAAGTCACCGGAAAGTTATAACTTTTCAAACCTCTCATTAAATCACGTACCTGTCATGAAATTTCTGGCAAATGATTTTACTTCTTAATGCCCATAAATATGCTGACATTATTTTTTTTTTTTCGTTTTACCACTCTCCTCACGCTAGAGGTTGAAGTAGGAAGAACACGTAACGCTGACATTGACACTATCGAGTCCGTTTCACGAGTCCGAGCGCAGCCTATACGCTACGAAGCGATTTGACCAATCATGCAGCGCCGAAAGTGGTTAAACCAATCACTGAGTAAACCAATCCCTCGCATAAAAAGCGGAGTATCACGGAACATTCACTCTGCGTGATTGGTTTTGTAGAGTAACCGAGTCTTGTAGGAGTAACCGAAATTGCACTCGCAACTTAATCCAGACGTGTGACTAAGTTGCAGCCACGATGACTGAAATCTCGTTGATAGAAAGCATTTATGTACTGCAGCCAAGAACTCATCGCATTTACTCAAGTACTCGTGGTTGGTTACCTCGCAGCTTATGTTCGAGCGGGGTCCTTCGGCCACAGTGTTACCGTGGGTTGTTACCTAGTTAATCGTGTCTCCTCTCTCTCCTCCCTCTTTCATCTCTCCGTGCCCTTCCCCAACTCAGAGCAGCCAACTGAGGCAGGCTGCCTTGGCTGACCTCTCCGCTTTCTCCTCCTTATTTTTTTTATTAGCAAACGTGCCCAATCGCGCTTGCAAGCAAAATAGGTTGAACGACTTTAAAGGTCTTTTTCGTGCAACTGTCATTAGAGTGATTTCTTTCTTCTAATTCTTCTTGACCTTTAGATACATTTTTAAGTGAGAACAAATCGTCACGCCTATATAGTCCATAGGGCCAGCACACAAAGGCGAGAGAAAATTGCTCGTCGTGCGAAGCTGTGACCAAGAGAAATTGTAGATTCTACGCGTAAAACTATTTGTAGAGAAGAATCTCTATCTGCTGCTAAAGGATGGTAGGTTTAGTTTGGGATCATATTCTTAACGGGTAATTTTAAAGTTCCATGTGGTGTACACATCTTGTTTCGTATAATGGTGGAATAGAACATTTGATGATCGTAAACCATCAGCTTAACTCTTCCCTTTAGCAGCATGATTTTTCGGCCACAATTTATGGATAAAAATGCGAACCGATATGCGCGCAGTTTGTTCGTGAACATTCGCTGAGATGGTTAAGTGTCAAAAGTTAAGAAAACCTTCTACACTCTAAGTGTTCGAGAAACAAACTCATTTTTAACAAACAAAAACTGGCTCGCTGGCTTTTTCCAAGCGAAACAACAAAAACAAAAACAAAACTCTTTCCATCCCAATATGAGATAGAACGTGCAAGCCCACCTCTATAGAAATATGGCTGCTCGACCCCGCTTATTCCCTGCATGTCGGTAAAAGTGCAACTTTCTTTTTATTTTCTTTTTAAAGCGAACGTGAAAGTTGCGTTTATTCAAAAACAGCTCGCCGCGCAACTCAAAGCATACTCGCAAATACTCCTCTAACGGATGCGTTTTGCACCCGGTCCTATTTGTCCAACTCAAAAGCGAGGGTCGGCCAGCGTATCTACAGAAGCTGGCAAGTCGCGCCGTGTGCACACAAGCGGCCCCGCACGCACTCACGCATATACGTCGACGAGCATTGGCAGAGAGATAAACGAAAGGATCGCACAAAGGACAACACGCACGGACGTTCGTATGGGAGTAGATTCCGGTCCCGGTCTTGAATGCTCGCGCAGCATCCGATCTATTACGGCCGTTTTTTTTAACAGAAACGAAAGCCCGGTGGGTCGCGGCTCTGTATTGTCGGTCGTTCGTGTATTGAAAGGGAATTCGGTCGACTCCGACTCCATACCGCATATTGTGCGTTTATCGCTGGCGAATGGCTTTGAAGTCACGCTTAGAGCGAGGCCTGCCATATCACGTGTGTGTTTCGAACAGTTTTCGTAGTAGTTAAAAATGGCGGAGCCAGAGTATCGCCTTCCTTTTCCTTTCATTGCCAACTCCTCAATGGCAAAGAAAAAAAAAGAAAAAAAAAAAAGGTCACGTGCGCTCAATTCGACCACAGCCCTTGCGGGGAAGCGGCTCTGCGGAGTGCCGGGTTGGGGGGGGGGGGGGGGGGGGGGGGGGGGGGCATGTTTCGTGCTGCGTCCGCGAAATGTAGAACTTACACTTGAGTTTAACAAGCAGGAAGCTTCCTGAACCTTGGGACATAGTGCGTGCCACTTGAACATGTGTAATTGCGTTTCATTTCTTTTCGTTTTTGCGTGACGCAAGGGCTGTTTTTAAGCGGACAACAAGACAACAGACCACGAAGCGCGCAGGCGCGCGCTTTTCCGAGGGACACGGGAGACGCGCGACGGCGCATGCGCGGTCAACCCCCGCCTCTTGTCGCGCCCGTCGCGTCTCCAGCAAGTGTGATGGTTGCTTCTTCCGCAACACTTGAAGTCCAAAATTTAAGACCGTTGCGACTGCTCCGCAAGTGGAGCATTTGCAGTTACTCTAGTTTCGGGGCAGCCGGGGGCGACACCTATATAGGTAACGCGAGGCTCGGACACTCATCGTTCATTAAAAAGCCAGAGA